>NC_044904.1:48348111-48721110 GCF_001633185.2 Quercus lobata
TTTTCTTCTTTTTTGTTTCTTCCTTCATCACCTTCTCTTCCTCCATTAACACTATTCACCTTCTTCTTCCACTTGATTTTTCTTCTTCATCTCACCATTTCTTCTCAAAAAAAAAAAAAAAAAAAAAAAAAAAACCTTTCTAAGCTTCTCAACCTTCCCTCATCCATCTCCTTCAATATTTCTTTAGATCCTTGTGTTTTTGAGCACTTTTGCCACACACCAATTTTTGGTGGAACCCATTTTCAAACCCATTTTTCTTTGCATCAAAATGTCTACTTTCTTCCAATAGATCCTCTTTTCTTACTTTTCATGGTAAGAAATATGATCCAACATTTGATTGGCATGATGAGGTGGGGCTCCTTCAAGACCCCAAGACCCATGTTCCATATTCTCACATGGATATTAAGGTGAGTTTTTCTTTGGGTTCTTTGCTTGGAAAAATGTTGTTTCATGCTTCATTGAAAGTTTGATGGTGAGCCATTGTCATTTTGTTGTGTGATTGTTGGAGTTTGGGGCATTGTATGATTGATCATGTTGTAATGTTGGCTTTGGAGCATTTTTGAACTGTTGTATTTTTTTTTGTCATGGTGTAAATTTGGACAATGTTGGTGGCTTATGGAATTTTGACAATGTTAGTAGATTGTGATGTTGTTGGATGAGTTTTGACCTGGATTTTGGGAGTATTGGCATTATGAAAAATTTATGTTGTGGGCTTGTATGAATATGTTCATGATGCATGTGAGAAATTTTGTTGTTGTGTGTAAATTTTATTTCATGAACATGATAAAATTTTGTGGGTAAATTTGTAGGTATGGAAAATTTTTGTGGACATGGATTAATTTTTAATGGGCATGAAATTTTGGCTATGGAGAAATTTTGTTGAGTATGTGATGTTTGATCATGGAAAATTTTTTTGTGGCTATGATTTTGGATATGTGAGAATTTACTTGTTGTGCATGGACATGTAGGAAATTTTTGTTGTCTATCTTAGTTGAGGAATTTTGATTGTGCATGGTTATGAAAAAAATTCGGTAATTTTGTATGGACATGTGAAAAATTTTGATTGTGGTGAAATTTTTGGTGGGGCATTGATTTTTTTGGCATGGAAATTTTTTTTGGCATGTGATTTGTCATGGAATGATGAGCTAAACTTTTGTGTTACAGAGCCTCAAGAGTCGAGGTAGTCTCCAAATGTTGAAGAACCCGTGGGAAGCATTGTCTCCTAACATCAAAAAAATCATCAATGAAGTGGGCTTTGGTACTTACTTTGCAGATCTCTTAAATCAAGAGACACATGAATACAAGGATCTTCAGTTACTCCTTGCCTTAGCAGATTGCTTCTGGAACACTACATGTACCTCCCATTTTCTAGGCATTGGTGAGGTAATGTTGACACCTTACGACTTTTCTATTATCACTGGTCTAAGGTTGGGTGGTGAGAGAATCTGTGTCAATGACTCCCTTACTTCAACTAAAATCAAGAAACTTCTAGGTTTAGTGCCTTCCAGAATGAAGAGTAAAAATATTCCTTTGTCTTGGCTGTGTGAGAATATTCCCTAATGTGATATTGTGGCAAAGGGTGCTTGCATGTTCATGCTTCATTTTATTGGGACTTTCTTGTGTCCGAATTTAGGCAATACAGTGAATCTGCATTACTTGTGGAGTTTGAGAAAAATTGAGCGAATCCGGAATTATGACTGGGGCGGTATGGCTAATGCTACTTGGTTGCATTTCATGACTCTAATTTCTAGGCGGAGCCTTTCAAGCTTGGGTGGGGCTCCATTTGTATGGTAGGTGAGGTTTGAAATTTTTGGCTATGTGTAGGTTTTGGAAATTTGTTTTGGCTAGATTGTAATGGAAGGTTATCTTGGCGCTTGGTGATTGACAATTTGACTACTAATGATGTGAGTCCTTTCCCCCCTCCCCCACCCCCCCTTCTTTTTTTTTTTTCTTTTTTTTTTTTTGAATCTTTGGTACTTGGTTATGGCTTGGTCTTTTCTCATTTTGGGTTCCTTTGTGATTTTTCAGATGTCTTTAAATCCTTGGGCTGGATGTAAGGGGTATGTAGAGTATGAGCAGGCTTTGGAGCTGAATGGCCGTCAAGTATTGTTTGAATGTGGGCATGGAAGGTATTGGTATCTTGGTGATCGGGTGTTGCCCCAAGTTCAACATGAGTATCCTTCTACAACAATTCCAATTCCTCCTTATCCCTTCGTCTGGCTGGCTGACTTTCTGACTGATAAAGAGATTGCTCGGGCTCGAGCCCGTGATGGCTATATCATTGCAAGAGAGGGGAATTATTCTGAATTCATTCAAGTTCATCTGCAAGGTTGCTTGGCTAGCATAACGGTACTTCTCCTCCTTTCTAAAGTCAAAATTTCATCTTTCAAATTCTTTTTCCATATTTTTGCTATGTAACAAAATTTGCATGTTGGATTTTTAGCCTCCATCTTCTAAAGGAGAAGAAGAGGGAGAGGAAGAGGAAGAGATTCTCTCTCCTCATCATGTTGGTAACTCTTCTAATTCCTTCATGGAGACTTATCCCCATTTTCCGGCGTGGCAATATGATGTAATGAATCCTAATGGAATGTATAGTTCCATGCCTTTGAATAGGCTAGAGCACACACCAAACGTTCCTTGGCTCGATCCTGTATGTTCTTGCATTTTTTAGTTCCTTGTCTTTATCTCTTCTTGTCTTACTGAATGGTTCTTGATCTGGTAGATTTGTGCTTCAGGTTGATGTTGATCTTGTGGAGGAAAGTATGCAAATGATTGGAGGTTTGCAACTATTGGCTCGTACCCAGTCTTCTCGATATGTGATTAATGAGGCGAGCTGGGTATGCAGTGATGATTTCTGAGTGTCTTTTGCTTGGACTCTCTTTGATGATGGACATAACACTTGACTTTGTTGACTTTTTAGGTGATTCGAATGGAAGCTGCTGATTTCGCCAGAAGGACTTTGGAGCAAAGGATCAAAAACCTTGAACTTGAGAACCATCAGTATGATCCTTGATTTTATGCAAGTTAAGAAGGAAATACTGAAGGCAGCTCCTCTAGAGGTGGGTCAAGGAGTTTTTCTCATAGGCGGACCCGGAGTCCCAATGATGTTTGATTTCTATTTTTAATTTTTCTTTCAAAACAAAAGGAAGTGTTCCTCAGACAATCTTGTATTAACTTGCATGCTTAGCTCTTTGTCCTTGGAATTGCCCTTGATCATGTAGAAACTTTAAATGAGACAAGTTTAGAATTCACCTGATGAGATCTTATAGTACCAATTTAAACTTATCTTGATTGGCTCTGATGGAATCTGCACTTACTTGAATGAGGCAAATCCGAATAACCCTAGTTTAAAAAAGAATGCATGATTTTTTGGAAATCTTAGAATCTTGATAGTTTTTTTTTTTTTGGAAAAGATAATGATGGTGGTATTTTTTTGAAAATGAATGGGCCATGGGCTAATGCCCCTAGTTTGAGACATGTGTTCATGAGTTTGGAAAAAATCTTGATTTGATCAATTTTTGAAAATAATGATGCAATTGATAATTTTTGAAGATAAATAAGTTAGGCATGTCTGAATGCCCCAGTTTAACCAAAAAAAATCTTTTCGAGTGTTTAACAAGGTCAAAAATGGACCTAAAAAGTTCTTGAAAACGCAAAACAATGCAAATGAGCATCAGTGGGGCTGAGTGCCGTTCGGTACTTAAGAAGTTCCGTTCAGCACTTTGTCACACCACTAGGCTTAGACCATGGTAGGCTGACTTCTCACGCCTTTTTGATGCATGTTTTGTGTTTTCATATTTTTTGAAAAATATTTTCTTCATGTATTTAAACCTAATTAAGATCTGATGTAACTTACATTAGTGATTTCTCCTGCAAACATTAGTGATTTCTCCTGCAACAACTCTCTGCATAAAGGTTAGCAAGGCAATAATCACAGGCAAGAGTTATCTATGGCAAACAAACAAAAACTTTCTCATTCAACAATTCATGATATCAATAGATGGGTTCGTAGCTTTGATTTCAGCACCAAGACCAATTTTACGGCTTATAAACTAGAAGGAATTTAAGCTTTAAGGAACATCAAAATCAAATGGGACTTCCTTCGTGCTGCTGTGAAGTTCTGGGATATTGAAGATCACATGTTTCGGTTTAAAACTGTTGAACTCTGCCCCACAATTGAAGAATTTTTCGCTATTCTAGGCTATGATCCAAGCAAGAAATCTATAGCAGTTTCCTGTGATCCCAGGCATAGGGAATCTTTATCTAATGCTCTAGGTCTTCCTACTTCCATTACTAGTAGTATGATTGAAGGACAAATGATGAATCTTCATTCGATTCTTTCAAGGTTGATTAACAAATGCACTTATGGAGTGACTGATAATATGCAAAAAATTTTTGGCTTAGCCCTATGCTTCGTGGGAGAATTTTTGCTTTACTCTGGAAGGCACGGTTTTACGGATGCTCAAGCCATAAGTGTTGTGAGTCAAATTAAGGATGGTGATAATCTTGTTTCTCCGATCTTGGTGGAAACTCTTCTAGGACTGGATTCTGTATTTCATGGTGGAGAGTCTCAAAATTTTCTTGGAAGTCCCTTGACTTTGCAGATATGACTGATGGAACGACTGGATATGATTGCTAGGCCTACGGCTGGTAATTATGGTCCTAGTAGTTTTCTTAGCAGGACTGTCATCAAAATTGAGTGCCAAATTGAGAGTGATTGGGTGAAGTTCTTGAACAAGAAGTCCAGTGCCTCAATTCGATGGAATTGTTATTGGTGGAAGTGCCCACCCCCTCTATTGTGGTCTCTAGGATCAGATCACATCTTCATAGTTGGATTGCAGAGGGCCACTTTCTATAAGGCGGATAAACTCTTAAGGTAGTTCCAATATGAGCATGGAATGCCCAATGGAAAAAGAAGAAGACCTTTCACTCCTGTGGACACAAATACTACTTCTATAGGGAACATGTTGTTAGGCTTGGAGATGGCTGACAGAGTGGATTAGTATTTTGTCAAGGTTCACTTTCACAAGATAACCATAGAATACTCTAACTGGTTGGTGGCAAGATTTCTGACAAGGAAGCTGACATGGTTGCTACGAGAAAACAGTTTCTTAGGGACAAGCGGGAAAGACATGACGATGACAACTATGAATTTAAAAGAAGGGACAAAGATGACAAGGTGCCTAGCACAGAAGAAATCAATGATCAACCAAAATAGAAAAGACTGAAGACAAAGTGATCTTCTTATTCTTGGTGTTGAACATGTTTATTTTAAAAGTTGATGTGAAACTCTTATGTTTAGGAATTATTTAGGACTTGTAGGTTAAGGATTCTGTTTAAGGTTCAGGTTCTTAGGGTTTGGTTTTTTTATGGTTTGGTTCAGGGTTTGGGTTTTAGGGTTTGATTTTATGAATTTTGTGTAATGACATGGTTTAATGGAATGGTTGAAATTTTGGAAAAGAATTTTGCTTAATGAGCAAATGGTGGGCTTGGGGAAATTGTGACTGGACCAATGCATGGTTGCCTACATACCCCCTTTTGTAGAAGGATCAGGTCATCACGTAGTTCATTGATTTTATTTTATTTGCCTTAACTTTTGCCTAAGCCACCCTTTCGGGTTTTCAACCTAGCAAACTCTCTCACTCTCCTTTTGCATAGGTTGCCCTTTCGGGTTTTCAACCTACCTCTTTTTTTTTTAATCAAGCCTAGGAAGGGAAATGACATAATTTACAACCATTTTAGACATGGTGCTTTGAGATTGCCACCTTAGATGTGATCTTTCTTCAATTGATCCATGTTGGTTGGCACAGTGAAAGGGTTTGCGTCTAAATCCATCAACCTTACTACTCCCTTCGGAATATATTTGCTTGATAATGTATGGATTTGCCCAATTTTGCTTGAACTTCCTGTTTGCATCTTGAACCAAGGCTCAATCTCTTTCAACACTAAATCCCCCAACTTCAAGTCTTTGGTTCTTACTTTCTTGTCAAAAGCTTTCTTAAGCCTCCTTTGGTAACCTTGAATATGATACAAGGCTTTGAGTCTCTTTTCATCTAGCATGCATAACTGGTCATACCTGCTTTGCAACCAATTTGCTTTAGGGATTTCACTTTCCAATACTGTTCTTAGTGAACGGACAACCATTTCAATGGGAAGAACTGCTTCCATCCCATACACTAATGAATAAGGAGTGGCTCCTGTGGAAGAGCAAATTGATGCTCTTCTTCAAGATTCTACCTATGTTTTTATTAGTAGCCTCAATTGCTCCATTAGTTTGAGGACAGCAAGGTGAAGACTTGTGGTGCTGAATGTTGAATTGTCGTAACAACTTCTCTGTTTCTCCCTTGAAATGCATCCCATTGTCAGAGATAATTTCATGTGGTACCCCACATCTGCAGATGATGTTGTACTAAATGAATTGAGCAACTTTCTTTGAATTCAAAACCTTGTATGAGGCAGCTTCTACCCATTTGGTGAAATAGTCAATAGCAACAAGTATGAATTCATAGCCATTAGATGTCATTGGGTGAATCTTCCCAATAATGTCTATCCCCTAGGTAGAGAACAGCTAGGGTGATGTCATAGTATGTAGTGGCATAGGTGGCATGTGCTTCAGATCTCTATGGACTTGGCATTGATGGCACTTCCGGACATGAGCTGCACAATCGGCTTCTATAGTAGTCCAGTAATAACCTTGCCTCTTTATCTTCTGTGATAGCATGTGTGCATTCATATGTGGCCTATAGCTTGACTCATGAACCTCTTCAATTATCCGCTATACTTCCTTAGCAGTCACACAAAGGAGATGAATTCCATCATATGATCTTCTGTAAAGCCTTTCACCATAAATAATGTAATTAGTAGATAGCCTCCTGATGATCAGTTGGTCATTCTTGTCTGCTAACTTCGGGAATGTCCCATCCTTGAGGTATTGTAGGATGTTTGAATACCATTCACCTTCTCCATTCTTTTCCCCATCCTTTTCTATTGTCATACAATAGGTTGGTTCTTCCTTCTGTTCCACCACTATTGGTCTAGCTTTATCTTCTTTTGGCCCATCATCATGGATGTCATGGTTGCTAAAGCATCGGCAATTTGATTTTGCATCCTTGGCACATATTGATATTGGATCTTGCTGAATTTCGAGGCCCACCTCTAAAGACATTCTTGATAGGGCATCGGCCGTTCTTCCTTGATCTTCCATTTATTTTGAATCTGGGAGATTATCAAAGCTGAGTTACCATACACCTCCACCTCTTTCACTCCTTGGCTTAGGGCTGCTTGTAACCCCATGATGCAAGCTTCATATTCAGTGGCATTATTGGTGGTAGGAAAGTTGAGCTTTCCAGAAATTGAGATATGTGTCCTTTTTGGAGAAATCAAGAGAACTCCAATACCACTTCCATTTTGATTTGTTGCTCCATCAAAGCACATCTTCCATGATTCTACCTCAATCCCCATGATATCTTCATCCGGAAAGTCTCCTTGGATTTCTTCGGCTTTTTCTGGTGAACAATGGGCTAAGTGATCAGCAATTTCCCTCCCCTTCACAGATTTCTGAATTACATATTTAATATCAAATTCTGACAAAAGCAAAACCCATTTAGCTATCTTCCTATCTTGCACAGGCTATTCCATTAAGTACTTCAAAGGATCCATTCTTGCAATCAACAAGACCTTGTAAGCAAGCATATAATGTCTGAGTTTGCAGGTTGCCCATAAAAGTGCTATGCATGTCTTTTCAAGTGGTGAATATTTTTCTTCATAAGGCAACATCTTCTTGCTGATGTAGTAGATTGCATTCTCTTTTCTAGTCTCGTCTAGGTATTGAGCAAGTAGAGCCTCCATTGCTATATCTGTAGTGGTGAGATATAACAATAATGGCTTTTCAGGTATCGGTGGGACGAGTATTGGTGGTTTCATCAGATAATTTTTGATCTTTTCAAAGGCTTCTTGGCATTGTTCATTCCATACTGTAGGAACCTCCTTCTTAAGCAATTAGAAGATTGGTTCACATGTCATGGTGAGTTGAGCTATGAACTTGCTGATGTACTATATCCTCCCTAGAAATCCTCAGATATCCTTTTTAGTTCTTGGAGGCTTCATTTCTACAATTGCCTTGATTTTGTTATGATCAACTTCTATTCCCCTTTGGCTTACAATAAACCCCAATAGATTTTCGGATGTTACTCCGGAAGTGCACTTCTTTGGATTCAATCATAACTTATAGAACCGGATTCTTTCAAAGACTTCCTCAAAGCCAGTATGTGCCCTTCACACTTTTTGAACTTGAATATCATGTCATCGACATAAACTTCTACTTCTTTGTGGATCAAATCATGTAGTAAAGTAGTGGCTACACGTTGGTAAGTAGCGCCAACATTTTTAAGGCCAAATGGCATGACCTTGTAGCAATATGTCCCCCATGGTGTCATAAATGAGGTTTTCTCCATATCTTCTAAAGCCATCTTAATCTAATTGTACACTAAAAATCCATCCATAAACAATAGCAAAGCATGACTTGCTGTGTTGTCAACCAGGACATCAATGTAAGGCAAAGGAAAGTCGTCTTTTTGGATGGCCTTATTCAGATATCGAAAGTCTACACACATCCTGACCTTCCCATTCTTCTTTGGTACTGGAACCACATTAGCTAACCACTCTAGATAGTTGACCACCCACAAGAATCCTACATTGTACTATTTCTCAACTACTTCCTTGATCTTGAGAGTCCACTCTGGCTTTATCCTTCTCAACTTTTGCTTGATCGGCTTCATAGTTGGATTAGTTGGAATGCAGTGCTGTACTATATCTGTATCAATCACAGGTATGTTTTCGTATGACCACGTAAAGACCTCTTTGAATTCTATCAGGAGTGCCACTAATGCATCTTTCTCTGAAGTGGTTAGGGTATTGTCCACTTGTATCATTTGAGGTTCATCATTAATTCCTAGGTTAATGGGTTGAGTTTCTTCTTTTATGGGTTCTGGGTGTCCATGTTTTAATTCCTTATTATTAAGAGTTTCTTTACCAATTTTAGAAATAAAAACATTTAAAGCCAACAAATAAGCAAAATCAGAAATCATATTATAAGGAAAAGAGTTCTCAATAGACTTAACTAAATCAGACTCAACTGGAAAACTATCACAAATAGACTTAACAGGAATAAAAATACTAGCAGAAATAGACTCAATAGGGACAGAAACAATGTTCTTGGCAGGGGTGGTTGGCTTGGCGGTCTTGATCTTCTTAGCAAGTGTGACTAACTTGATGATTTTGATCTTCTTCATGGAGTCTTCCATGGGGTGGGCGGCTCCCTCCCATGCCCAGTTCTTCAAATTAGTTGTGGCTTCAGTGATGGTAAGCGACTCCCAGTAAGTTCCTTCTTCCCTCAGCATTAGTACTATGGAATCTTCATCCATGTAGTCCATGCCTTCATCATCAATCTCCATATCTATTGGCTTGTCAGTCTCCAAATATGGGGGTTTAAAGTGTCTCCCCCCATTTGTGGATGTTGGGTGATTTGATTGGGGTTTAAAGTGTCTTGTAGGTCGAATATGGGATTGTGATGTTGTAGTAGCGGAGTATCTTCAATGCTTACGGGCTTCAAAATCGTAATGGGAATGATGGGCTTGGAACTGGAGCTACTGGCTTGAGTGTTGGCCTTAGGTTCTCTTTGCAGCCTTCCTTTGGATCTTGACCAAATTCTCCCCCAATGACAGGCTTGGTCGGGTTAATCAAAGCTAGGTCCCCATCCACATCAATCAATCAACCAAAACAAATACACACAACATGCAATGCAATTTTAACAGGGACCGACCTAAGGGTAGGTTCTAAGTCATTAAGTTGTAGGGTGGGTTTGTTGTTTCATTGTTTCCCATAGTTAGGACGATAAACCTCCCAACTTGTAATGTAATGAACATTGCGTTGGTCCTAACGACATGGTTTGTCCTTTACAGTTAACAAGAAATGATCCAGTGACTTTAGGCTATGAGTTGGTGAGTTCACCATTGGGTACCCGAATCTAATGAAGACTGGTGATCCATGGTTACTACCACCGCAAGTTGTAGAAAGGGGTGCATATATATTTTGGTTTGGATAGCACACACTATGACAGTTAGGTAAAGCTTTTAACAAACAATACATACAATAACATATCATACAACAAACTATCATACATCATTTCAACAAACATAAATAAACAAACAAACACGAAGCTTAGCCCTCGACAGCCCTAGTGGAGTTGCCACTATGAGAGGCCGCCAAAGGTGCCTCTAAAAAAAAAGAGATTTTCAGAGTGCTTTTTAGGGCACCTCGATTTTTTTGTAAGTAGTGTGGAGTCGTCACTTATTTTTTATGCAAAAAAATTAAGAAAAAAAAATATAAAAAAAAAATGACTGAATTGTTTCCTTTCATTGATTGAATAAAAAAAAAATACATGTTTGAAAAATTGAAAACTACATGGCTTTGGGTCCTAGTTACAATCTACCAAAAATACATGGCTTTTTGTTCTAGTTACAATCCACCCAAAATGAAAAAGCAAAGATAAGACCTAGGTCTACCTATTCAAAGACACTAAATTCGAAGGCTAGGTAACAGAATGGGATGGTGTTAGGCACCCATTCCGCCGAGAGAAAGTCTGGTCTTCTAATCTCTTGTGACCAATGTATCCCTTTTATACATGAGATGAATGATATGTTGTACATGTGAAACAAACTAAATCACACAAATTTATTTATGAATGCATCCTCTTCTTTGTTTTTTTAAAAAATTCAGATTTGTTGTTGTGAGTAGAAAAAAAAAAATTTGAATTTGGTTTATAAAAAATCTTAGAAAAAATGGTTTTGGTTTTATAAAAGATCACATTTGTTTTTGTGAAAAAAAAAAAAAAAAAAATTGTGTGTATAAAAAAATTAAATCTGTTTTTGTATGTTCAAAAAATATAAAAATGTTTTTTTTTTTTTTTTTGAGAAGAGAATTTCATTCATGAAATAAATTCATGCTAAATGTATTAAATAAAACAAACACAACAAACACAATCACGCACGACTTTTTTCTTTATTTCAAAATCCGCATATGTCCAAAAACATCAGATTTGTATCTGATAAAGATACAAATCAGTTTGTATTTAAAAAAAAAAAAAAAAAATCAAATTTGCATCTAAGGAAGATGTAGATCAGTTTTTAATTTGAGGAAAATTTAGATCTACCTTTAAGGAAGATGTAGATCCGGTTTTGTTTTAAGAAAAATTTAGATCTACATCTAAGGAAGATGTAGATCATTTTTTGTTTTAAGAAAATTTCAGATCTACATCTAAGGAAGATGTAGATCCATTTTTGTTTTAAGAAAAATTCAGATCTATATCTAAGGAAGATGTAGATCCATTTTTGTTTTAAGAAAAATTCAGAACTACATCTAAGGAAGATGTAGATCCATTTTTGTTTTGAAGAAAAAGAATTGTTGACATGCAAATTTTTGAAAAAAAGAAAGAGATCACAACAATAATAAAGGAATTAAGAACATGCTTTGGCAAAATAAATCAGCAATTCATGTTATGGATACTTGAGTCAACTAAACTAAAAAAAAAAAAAAAAGGCATGCATCATCACAATAAGAGAAGCATTAAGAAAAGAAAAATGTAATCAGAAACAACCTCTTGCATGGAGCACTTCTTCTTCTTGAGAGGATGTTTTAGGGTTCAAAGAAATTTATTCAATTATCTTTGAAACCTTAAAACCCTAGTTTAAGAGAGAATACCAGAAAAGAGGGGTGAGAAATTTGAGAGTGTGAAAAGGTGTCTCTCCTAGAGCGTAAAAGAATGTGCTGGATTTTGGGATCCAATCCCTATTTATAGAGACCGGAATGCTTAAAAAATAAGCAACCATGGGTAGAATGCAAATCGGGACGGTCTTTTTGCGAAAAAGTCGAAAAGGGTGTGCCTTATTAGCACTCGAGGAGAATTGGGCCAAATCCCAAAAGAGGACAATTCGGAATTTTTAAAAGTGTTGATCGACACTCCAAAAGTGCCGAATGGTAATCTTGGGTGCTGATTGCACTTCTGTGTTCGG
This sequence comes from Quercus lobata, assembly GCF_001633185.2. Lineage (NCBI taxonomy): Eukaryota > Viridiplantae > Streptophyta > Magnoliopsida > Fagales > Fagaceae > Quercus > Quercus lobata. The sequence goes on from NC_044904.1 coordinate 48,360,180, forward strand.
GTGCGTTTTGGACTCCTTTTTAAGGTTTCCTTGGGCTGGTCCTTGCACTTAGACATGTTTTCTATCTGTATTCTAAGATTTTATCTCTTTTCTAGATAATGCAGGTCTTTTCAGGAACAATTATCTTGTAGATAAATATCCTAAAATAAATTTTGATAAAGTTTAGATTACCCACAATTTTATTATTATCCAAATATCCCTTTTATTCCTATGCAAGGAACCCTATTTTAGACACTAATTGTCAACCAATCACAAAGTTATTTAATTAATTTTAATTGTTTAACCAATCAAAATTAATTTAAATCAATCTTGCGTGGTTGACTCTATCTAGACACAATGCATGCTGACCGTGCAAACTTGATCATGTGATATCTTTCAATCCGACGGTCCGATTTGGAAACTCAACACACTGTTGTGAAGATCATTTTTATGACATGCAATGAATGAATTAATGCATGTAATGCAATCGTGATTTTTTGGGTAAATGGATGGTCATTCCAGTCATCTTCCTTGATTAAATTATAGGTGCAAAATCGAGTGTCTACAAAGTTAACTAACTAAGGAATGTTTTGTCATTTGTAGGAAAATAAAAAGATAAAATCAAGCATCATTTGGACCCTGAGTTCATCGACGAGAAGATCTCCTTGGGCCACTCCTAGAAGAATGACCTTCTGTATGGCCTTGTGGTTCCTGATCTGCATGAGTCTGAGGCCCAGGCTACCTATCATGAAATTTAAAATTCTTGATCCTTTCTTCCAAAACCTTACATTAGCTAGCTAATTGGTTTACAATATTTCAGAAATTCAAAAGACAATTGTTAGTTCATTTTCATGAGTTTCAAGAGAAGTATTGAATGAAAGGATTACTTCCTACCCATTGCACTTCATTCATCATGTATTGAGAAGATTGGATGTGTGCAACCTGTTGCAAACCTTCGATCATTCTCATACTCTCCTCCACAAGGTTAACACTAATATAAGACATGAAAGCAAAGTTCATAAGCAAGCAAGAAAATGAGAAGTTCGATACATGAAGCAAGAAGTTCAAGATATACTAGGCCACCCTAAGTAACATTCTAGGCATATTTAGGCCGATCCAAGTTCACAACACTGAAAGACGCATTAGGATTCATTGTTTCATATTGCCATGCTGAAAAGTTAGGATATCTCTCCATAAAGAAGCATAAGGACCATCAACATTGCTAGGTGGAGGAGAATTAGTCCTACCCTGAAAAGAGCCCTCCACTCCATGGGCTGAAGTTTACAAATAAATAACATTAAGATACAAACTGATTCAAGAAAACAAAAAGCTCACTGATGCTCTAGAAGTATTGGTAAAACAACCTTACAAATGATTTTGGACAAATTCAAAATAGTCTCCAGGCATCCCAAGATTCATATGGCCAACTCATGCATTGGCTACTTCATTATCAATTAAAAGGCTAGCCAACCAAACTGAATGTAGAAACAATAGAAATGGGAGTTGCCACCTAGTTTTTGCAATGGTCTAGGAATCATATATATAGTGTCCTCTTGAGGAAGGACCATTGATCTTACTACCAAAGATATGAGTTTGGAGTTAAGGTATGGTCTTGGGAAGGTGTTAGGCACCCAAAACCACCCAACCCGATGGTTGGCTTTCTCTCATTATGCCTTATGTCTTTACCCTATTAAGGGCTCACTTAATATTGTTATCTAACTCACACATACACATTAACATACTCCTAAAAAATCAACATGGCATCAACCATCCCAAAAGAACTAATCATACATCTATCATGGCAATCAACCAAAGCCTAGCATTCATCTAATCAAGCATCTCATTAACTCATAGACCCTAACATGCATCTAGCATGGCATCTCCTAACATACATCTACCATACATGTCAACCAACCTAGCATCCATCTAGCATGGCGTGGCATAAACCCTAGCATGTTACTATCATCATATCCCATCAAGGCGAAAACATAGGCATGGCAAGCAAACATAAATCATCACATGTATTCCAAGTTTTTAGACATGAAATAAAAGATCAAACAAACACATTTCATCATTAAAATGCATGTTCATACCAATGCATGACTTACCTCACTTACCTTGCAACAACTTAGCACCTATGGCATTATGCATGAGCATGTGAATGCATACTCATGGCATCAAACAAGGAAAACACAAGATAAATCCTAATTCTAACATGTAAAAAGCAAACAAGCAAACAAAGATGTGAAACAGGGACTTAGAACCATAAATATAGGAAAAAGGATCTAAAACAGAGGTATACATGTGAAAGCGGAAGCAAAAATGGACAAAACAAAATTAGGGTTTCTAGGCTAGTTCATGCGCATGCATGAACAATCCTTCATACGCATAATCAAGCCTGCGTGTGTAGGAAATATTATGTACACGTGGGTCCCAAAAACCCTAAAAACGCAGCAGATATAACAGATCTTCAAAAAGAGAATTTAAACAACCTAACATTATTTTAAAACATACAACTACATAAACCTATGCTATATAAACATATTAAAAAAAAATAAATAAAGCGAACAAAAAGATTAAAGCAAAAAAGGAAAATAAAAGTTTAGACTAGATACCTCAAACAAAAGCTCTTCAAGCTTGATTTTTGACTGTTCTTGTCAATCAAATCTATTCATAATTCAATAAAAGAGTGATTAGTAATCTTAAACTCAAAAGTTTAAGGCCAAAAAAGGCCCTAATAAAAAAAAAAATTGACTTTAAGAATGTTTTGTGAAAAACTCCCACTTTGATTCACTATTTCTAGTGAATCTTAGTGTTTTCCTATGGGATTTCTGTGTATTTTGAAAATATACCATGCAAGGCTACTTATAGTGTGAAAATAGGGGTTTGGAATGACTCTCAGATGATGTGGGATTCATTCCAAACCTCGACGTTAATGCAGAAAACTTGCCTTGTTTAGTTTCTAGAATTCACTATGCGTGCGCAGGATCATGCCTGCGTGTGTATGCAGAAGCAGCGTGCGCAAGCTGATTCTTGCGTGTGCATAGTGAGGGTTTCCTTGGCTTTACTTTTCAAAAAATAGTATTTGTTCATTAAAAGTTATATTTTTCATTTTAACATTTCTCAAGTCAATTTAACATCTGATTGGGCCCTAAACCAACCTTGGGTTTTAGAATTCAGCATCATTGGGGAACGAGGGCCCGAGTCATAAGAGGTACAAAATGCAGTGTCTACACTGAAGGACAAAGATTGATAGGAATCACTTCAGGAGGATATGCATGATAAACCTATGGAACAACTTTGTTTCCAAGATACCAATACCTCCCATGGCCACCTTCAAACAAGATCTGACGTTCATTCAATTGGAAGGAAACTACACACTCAGGACGACCCTTACATCGTTCCCAAGGATCCAAGTTCATCTACAATTCACAGAGATTTCAAAAATTTAAAAGACATCCCACATGCAATAAACCAAAGGAAATTTTCACGAACAAGACTAAATGAAAATGAAACTCACATCTTCAATGGTTAAGTCATCAATGACCAACCTCTAAGCTCTTAATGAGTGTTTTGGGGGTGTTGGCTAGTGATTCTTAGCCACCCAACGAAGTAACCTTGGAAAATCCTCAGCAATATTCTCCACAAGCTTTGGCCCAACCCCAAAATATTCATACATCCAAACCTACAAAAAGGCAACCAACAACAACAACACAAATAACCTTTTGCAAAAATGCACAAAATCAAAAATTAAATCTTATGGGCCATACAAACAATGCACCTCCTATACTTGAAAGACTACGCCAAGAAATTTGGTTCATATAGTGTAGTAGAGTAGCATAAGCTAGGGCTATCCACAAGTTAGGTCGGATCGGGTTTAGGCTCAACTTGCATTTGACCCGACCTAGTCAGGTGAAGCAGCCATTAACCTGCCGTTGCCTAAAAGACTGGTTGGATTGGGCGAATCAGACCTTCAACGAGTGGCAGGCTGGTTGATCAGAGTCAGAGTTTTGAGAAAACGGTAGAAAACGACGAGAAAATGGTGAGATTTCGCCAGATCTAGCGGAAATCTCATCGGATTAGATGATATTTCGCCAAATCCGATTGAAATCTCACGGAATCTACCTAATATCTCACCAAAATTTGGGGTTTTTTAGTTGGGATCTAGAAATTTTTTGCCAAAATCTGGGTATTTTTCACTTGAATCTAGAAATTTTCCGTTGGAAATTCTTAGTACATTAGTTGGTTTAGGTTTTTCATATTTTGGGGGAGGGAATCGAAACCAACCTGCCGAAGTGAGTTTCTAGTGGTAAAGGCCTGCCACTGACTGCCGAAGATATCTGGTAGGCCGGGGTTAGATCGGATCCAGTCAGTTTCTTTAGGTGGGTTAAGTCTTTGGATGGGTTTGGATAGCCCTAGCATAAGCCATGCCACCCCAATCATAATCCCAATGCGATCAACATCCCTCAAACTCCATAAATAACGAAGACTCATAGTACTTCCCAAATTTGGACATAAAAGATTCCAAATCAAAAGAAGCATGAACATGGACATCCTGGTATCAGTGTCCACATGCCTGTACTTTTCAATGTTGATGAAATGCCATGTCAGAGACACATTATCACCATTGACTCTAGGTGGATTCACACCTAAATGATCTTTGACCTCAGTAGGTGAAATTGCATCATAACCTTCAATTCTCTTACCACCCAATTTCAAACCCGTAATAACAAAGAAATCATAAGGTGCTAGCATCACTTCACTAATACCCGAAAAATGGAAGGAACAAGTGCTATCCTAGAAACATTCAAATAAAGCCACAATTAGTTGAAGATCCTTATACTCAGTGGTATCATATTCCCAAAGAGCTTGAAAAAATGTCTCAAAACCCACGGCATTGATAACTACTCTAATGTTAGGTGATAAAATGATCCAACTATTCTTGACCAATGGAAAATTACCACGACCTTTGAGATTCTACACCAAATACAAATGTCCCATATAAAACAATATCAATATAAATATATGTATATATATTTATATATTTATATATATCCAACCACAAAATTTGCCAATCATCATAATATCTACAAAAGAATGTCCAATTCCTCAAGGATGATCATTTCAAAAAAAATGTTGTCAACCAAAAAAATTTCCCATCACAAAAAGAGATTAAAAAATTACCCATCACAAATATCATTGTGCCAATAAAATGATCCCACAAGTCAAAAATCAGCATTGCCCAAATTTGACAATCAACAACTCGATATTTCAAAGCAAGAATTCCATAATAATGAGAAATTAAAAATCATCCAAAAATGCCGCAAACATCAATTCAAGCAAAAATAATTCAATACCTATGAGAAATTGAATTTCATCCAACAATGCTCAAAGAATAAACTGAAAATTTAAAAATCATCAACATTGTCCAAACTCGACAATCTCAAACAATTCAACAATTCAAAAATGCACTAAAAAATCAACATGTCCTTACAAAATAATTGTCACCTAAATCATACAATGTCCAAAATTCAAAGACTTCCAAAAAAATTCCAAAAATTCAAAAATAAACAAATGATAGCAAGATGACAATATCCATCACAAATTTCCCAAACACCAAATTAAAAATTAACAAAATAATCAACAAGAACAAAAGATGAACTCAGTTTGAGGTCCTTGGTGGAAGAATGTGGAACATTCTTAAGTGGGTCTTGGAGAAGTCCCTCATCATCATTCCATATAGCTAATGGTTCATATCTTTTCCCATGAAATGTGAGAAATTTACGAGGAACTTCAGGAGGAAGTGCCATTAAAGTCCAAGAGTGAAGATTTTCAAAAATGAGTTTTCCAAAGACACCCAAAAAACTCAAAGATCTGAAGAGATTTTCAAGATGAAGGCAAAAATCAAGTATGGAAGTCTAGAGAAGTGATTTTTCAAGCAAGAAATGGTGTGGAGAAACAAGAGAGATAAAGCTTATGAATAGTGATAATGGATGAAGAGAAGAGAGAAAATAACAAAAAAAAAAAAAAAAAAAAAAAAAAAAGGATGAAGAAGGGAGGGAGAATTCCGGCCTCCCCTCCCTCTCTCCTTTAAATGATGAGTTAGCTCTAAAGTTTCTTTGAGTTGACTTAGTCAAACTTGAGTTAACTCACCCAAGAAAAAAAAAGAAAGAAAAATTAAAAAAACGAAAATTGTTTCCGAAATTTTTCAAAAACTATTCAAAATTAATGGCTTCAAGTTTATTGACATAGAAAAATTTGACAGAAATTGATCATGTTAAAAAAAAAAGTTGTTTCCAAATTTTTCAAAAAAAAAGAAGAAGAAGAAAAAGTGAAAAAATTTCCCACAATGACAAAATTGATTTACTTGGTAAAAAAGGGGAAAAGAAATGCTTCGCCTCGCCAAAATTAATCATCTTCATGAAAAAATCACATTTGGTTCAATCTACCAAAAATCTAATTTGAAATATTTCTCATCTGTGAAGAGATTCCAGAACTAAAAATCCAATCGTCCTTTCTTGTCTGTGCACAGATTCTAGACCTAAAAGATTAAATAACACTTCTTGTCTGTGCAAAGATTCCAAACCAGAATGAATGATTAAGCATACAAAATCCAATGACTATTTCTCATCTGTTATAGAGATTCCAGACTTGAAAGAATGATTAAGCATATAGAATCCAATCACCATTTCTCGTATGTTGTAGAGGTTCCAAACTTGAAAGAATGATAAAGCATACCGAATCCAATCACCATTTCTCATCTGTTGTAGAGGTTCCAGACTTGAAAGAATGATTAAGCTATAGAATCCAATCACGATTTCTCCTCTGTTGTAGAGATTTCAAACTTGAAAGAAGATTAAGCATATGGAATCCAATCACCATTTCTCGTCTGTTGTAGAGGTTCCAGACTTGAAAGAATGATTAAGCATCCAGAATCCAATCACCATTTCTTGTTTGTTGCAGAGGTTCCAAACTTGAAAGAATGATTAAGCATACAGAATCCAATCACCATCTCTCATCTATTGTAGAGGTTCTAGACTTGAAAGAATGATTAAAATCCAGAATCCAATCACCATTTCTCCAGAATCCAGTCACCATTTCTCGTCTGTTGCAAAGGTTCCAGACTTGAAAGAATGATTAAGCATCTAGAAAGCAATCATCATTTCTCATCCATTGTAGAGATTCCAGACTTGAATGAGTGATTAAGCATCATATGGACCTACGTGCTGATCATCACCATCGTACGGACTTACATGTCGATCATCACCATACGAACCTACGTGCCAATCATCACTATTCGGACTTACGAACCAACTCAACATCACTAAAATTGTAAACCGGTTTATCAGCATTCAAGCTTTACATAAGTTCACCATTCATCAAGCAGACTAGATGTCAACATTTCTCATTTTTTTTAAGATAATAAAACACTAATACTATGTCCCAAGATTCTAGATTCCAAGGCTAGGAAATCTTTGAAAAATCAACCTTGATTAAATCATGGTTTCTAAAATTAGTGTCTTTTTTTAACATTGACATTCGCTTTTCAATCTCTGTCAATGACAGGCATTTTATAAATACTCAATTCTGCACCTATAATTTAACTTTAGGAGATGACCAAATAATCATTCTAAATACCCAAAAATCATGGTTGTATATTCGGCATTAAGTCATTCATTACACATCATGAAAATGATCTTGAGATTCTAACGATCCCAACGATACATTCGGTTTTCAAATCGGATGGTCAGATCGAAAAATATCATAAGACCAAGTTTTAATGGTCTACATACATTCATTTGGGTGGAACTGATCACATGTAATTGATTGAAATTAACTTTGATTGGTTGACAATTAAAGCTAATTAAATGAATTTCTATGATTGGTAGTTTATTTTTGTTAAAATAAGATTGGTTGCATGGGAATAAAGGAAATAAGCTGATAATGTTAAAATTGGATTGATAATTAAGTTTTTAGGGTAATTATCTCTAAAATAATTATTTTAAAATTTTAATTATCAAATTAAAATGAAAATTATTTGGAACATAAGTCTAGAACACGTTCAAGTACAATTCTCAACTAAAAAAAAAGCCCAAAAGGAGTCCAAAATATGGAAGAAAAATGAAAGTTGGATGAAACTGCTGAAAGTGCCAATGAGCCCAAATATGTTTTATTCAGGCCAAAACTCATCAAGTCCAATTTTTCTGGTATAAAATCTGACCCAACTCATGTTTGTTGACTTCCAAAGCAACCTTAGCTTATTTTTTAAGCAAATACACCTTTATAAATAGAGGAGAAAGCCCAAAATTCAGCACCCCTCTCCTTTTAACGTAAAAGAAACTCTAGAAGTTTCACCTTAGGAATTCTTTTCTATTAAGCAAAAATTCTTTAGATGTTTGAGAGATTCATTCTCTCTGATTTCTAAAGTAATTCCCCCTTGTAGAATCCATTCATGCAAGTATTTTTTATATTTGTTTGCATAAACATGTATTTCTTTCTCTTGTCTCTTATATGATCATGTCTATAATTTCTTTATTGCATGCTTTCTTTCAAGATCTAAATTCATATGATTAGTCTAGGGTTTTATTTGTTAACCAACTAACATGCGTAGATCTAGGGTTAAATCATTGCTTGAAATCTTAGATCTGCAAGAAATCTCATCATAAAAACACTCTTTTATTTTTCATACAAAAATAGATCTGAAATTTTGTGTGTAAGTGTTTCTATTATTTTATATCATAAAAATCAAGTCTGTATTTTTATTGCAATTGAAAAAATCATTCTTCCCATATCTTTAAAAAACCATATTTGTATTCTCATTAAAAAAAAAAAATCATTCTTTCTTAATCTCCAAAAAACCAAATATGTATTTTCATTTAGAATTTCATTCTTTCTTATCTCCAAAAAAAAAAAAAAAAAAAAAAAATAGATTTGTATTTTCATTGAAAAATCTATTCTTGCACATCTCCAAAAAACTAGATCTGTATTTTCATTGGAAAAAACCATTCTTTCATATATCTAAAAAACTAGATCCGTATTTTCACTAAAAAATTCATTCTTTCTCATCATAAATAAAAAAATAAAAAATAAATAAAAATTGGATCTAAACTTTTAATCTTGATCTTCATTAAGCATTTTTTTGCACTAAATAAGGTTGTAGATCTAGGATTTTAGAATAATTTTTAGCCCTAGATCTAGGAACATTATTATGGTACTTTTTTGCATCTCATTAATATGTTGCATATGGGTACTTAGTTGATCATTTAGAGTCTAGAAGACCAGATTTTGTACAAGTAGAATGGGTGTCTAACACCTTTCCATTTTGTAACCTAACTCTTGAACCATAGGCCTTGGTTCTAGGTCAATGTTTTATCTTTTCTTGATAGATTGTAACTAGGAAACAAAGTCTTGTATCTTTTCTTTACTAGATTGTAAACTAGGAAACAAAGCTATGTATAGTTCTTTTTATCAAATTGTAATCATTCAAATTAAAGAAAATTCTTATTATTCAGGCATTATGTACTCTTTTATATAGTTTTCTTATTTTTCATATAAAATAAGTGGAGACTCTATAAATCCCCAAAGAGCCACCGATGCCATCTTTTTTTGAGTGCTGGTCCTCACAAGAGGCCTTCCCAAGCTTGGATTTCCTCAAACTTGGTGTTTTTGAAAAGGTCTAGATGTCTAGTTTCCATAGTTCTAATCTTGCATGATTTGGAGTTATGGTCGTCAAGATATTGCGTTTGGAAGGGAGGTGATGCAGTGTAGAAAATTTAATAGCACTATTTTTAAAAAATTAATTTCTCCCAATCCATGGTAGATATCGCCGAGCCTTTTTATTGAAAGTAGATGACACATCATAATTAAATCTAATTCAAGTAGATTGCTCTAATTTTTTCTAAATTGGTAAAGTTTATTGTGTGAAAATGCCCCAAAAACAGTTCTCTTTACCTAAAAATAATAATACATTTAACTAGGATTTTGGTATTTTTCTTGATATCCCATCCACTTTAATTTTGGCCTATGAACTGTCATTAGAAGGGAATTTCATAATCTTTAAGATGGTCCAAATTTTACCTCGATCGGACAATCGGATCAAAAAGTCTACATTTTGACCATTTTTTATTTAGAGTTTTGGTCAAAATTTACCATAAATGGCAAGTTTGGTTTTGGATTTTTTTGTTCCGTCATTTGATTAAGGTAAATAGGATTTAATAGGATTTTTTTCATACTATTCCCAAAATTTTGGTTTTTGAAATTATGGATTTCATCCTTTTTGAGATTTAAATAACTGTTTTGACATGTTAATAGGAGCCGGACAAAATATAGTATCGACAATGCACTTCCTAAGCTTGAGATGGAATGCAAAATGTATGGTTTATTCTTTTCTAAAAATATATTTTGGTATAAAAGAATTGGTTTACTTTTATAGAGGCAAGTGTGACAAATTCATTATTCATATGGGTTTGAGCTAAACTTTTGGTTTGATGGAATTGGGGATGGGTGTGGATTTACCTTGAGAATCTAAATTTTCCCCCTCATATAAAAAATTTATTCAAATACTTTCTTAAATTTGAAGAAAAAACAAAAAGTAACCCAAAGGGGTAAAATCCCCTTTTTCCCCTATTAATCTCTTATTTCTGTAAGATTCATCACCAACTTTAACATTTAAATGGTGATTTTTCTTGAAGTATCTTACATGTGCTATTTGTATAGGTTTTCTTTTACATTCAAATTGTGAAGAAACTAACAACATGAGATAAGGAAGAAGAGGTTCTTTTGTTGACTCTTTTGAATTCAACATTTGTATAACTTTTTTTTTTTTTTGGTCATTTTGGTAATGAGCTTTTAATACCTTTTGTTTATTTTGTCTACTTTACGTAGTCCTAGTCCTTCATGTTTTCCATCTAAGGCTTCCTTGTGTATCAAGCAATCAAATAAGTGTAGTTCCAACACCTAAACACTATTAAAAGTCCATCAACAAGAGTTGCATTTGTTGAATCTTTTGAATTCAGCAGTGGGCTATTTAATCCCACATTAAAAAGGAGAGAGACTCTTTTATTCTTTTTAAGGATGGTGATTAGTGGGCTAATATGTTTGATTCCGATATTAGGCTAAATACATGTGCAAGGGGAAGGTGAAGGGAGGAGGTGTCAAAAATGGGAATGAATCAGCCTCTTAGATTCTCCTACTTTATAGTCTATCCAAAATAATTACCATATCCGTTGGTGAGTAAATGACCCGAATTAATACTCCATTTTTATAATGGAAAATGAAGAACCATTAACCCATTTAATGGACTAGCCGTTTGAGCCTTTTCATTCTTCAAAATCTCCTTATCACATCCATTAATTGTGTAACTCCAACCCATTAGATTTATGTTTGCAATTTATCTTGTAACACCCACTACATCAAATTTATGGACCTAATGAATCAGATTAATTTAAGTAATAATTTCGTGAAGCCCATTGAGCTTATAAATAGACTCATTTAGACTCATTCCAATGTACTCCAAAAAATCAAATAATTGCAAGCATTCTTATACACTAAAAAAATAGAAAGGTTCTTGGCAAAGAAGAGTATTTTTTCCGGTGGAGTTTTGGGCTTGAACATTTAGTGCAGAGGTTGTTCTAGCCATACAATATTTGTTGGACTATTGTATCTTGGGGGATACAAGTCAAAGAAGGTCGGCACTGTTTACATAGATTAGCCAACCAAGGGTTTGAATCTCCTTAATGAGAGTGAGTGTCATGCCTCGGTCCAAATAGTGTTATGCATTTTCTAATCTCAAATAAATAATATTCAGAAGTATTATTCAGTATCTTTTTGTGTTATTTCCATTATTATTGTGTTTACACTATCAATTTTAAGGAGATTCAACACATGGAGCCTACACAAGAGAAACCGATTGAGAACGTTGGAGATCTCAACAAGCCCTTTCGCTTTAAGGGAGCCCACTTCAAGAGGTGGAAAGGAAAAGTCCTATTCTATTTGAGTCTTCTCAAAGTCACCTACATTCTCACTAGCAAGAATCCTTTCAAGGTTTCTACCGATGAGATGAGTGATGAAGAACTTCGTCTCCATCAAGAAAGAATAGATAAGTATACAAAAGAAGAATACAATTTTCACTTTTATCTTTTGAATTGTCTTACCAATCATTTCTATGATTATTATGATACAACTTATAATTCTGTCAAGAAAATTAGGAAAGCTTTACAAAGCAAGTACGAGGAGGTTGATGCAAAGAAGTATGCTACTAGTAGATTTTTCCGTTACCAAATGGTGGGTGGAAAATCAGTGGTGGATTAAGCACAAGACTTTCAGATGATTGTGGCGGAATTGAGATCCAAAGGCATAAAGATTGGATATAATCTAGTGGTAGCTAGTATAGTTGATAAACTACCACAATCTTGGAGTGAGTTCCAAAAGACTTTGTGGCACAAACAAATTGAGACATCCTTGGAGACTTTGATCACATGCATCCGTGTGGAGGAAGAGGCTAGAGGACAAGATGCACTCATAATACAAGAGAGCAATGATAATTCCACCAGAAAGGTAAACCTTATTTTTGCTAAGAATAATATGCCCAAAAATCATTTTCCTATAAATGGTCAATTGAAGCATAAAAAGTGAGTTTTCAAAAATTATAATAGACCTCGAGAAGGGAGAAACCCGAATAAAAATAACAATAAGAACCAAGGACCCCCTTCACAAGATCAATTTAATAGATCTTGTTTTGTCTATGGCAAGAGTGAGAATATTGCTCGATTTTGCATATTTCGGAAACGTGAATATATTCCGAAGGTTAACGTAACTGAAGAGCCTTTAGTGGCTATAATTACAGACATCAATATGGTGCAATATGTTGAAGGGTGGTGGGCAAATTCTAGTACTAATAGGCACGTCTTCTATGACAAAGATTGGCTCAAGTTGTACACTCCATTTGAAGAAGAAAAAACAATTATGCTTGGTGACTCTAGCAAAACCAAGGTTCTTGAGCGTGGTGAGGACGATTTGGAATTCACTTCTAGATGTGTGCTAACATTGAAAGATGTGCTTTACACTCCATCCATGAGAAAGAATTTGATGTCAAGCTTTTTGCTTAACAAGGCTGGCTTTGAGTAGACTATGGAATTTGATAATTATGTAATCACTAAAAAAGGATTATTTGTGGGCAAGGGTTATACTTGTGATGTAATGTTTAAATTAAATGTTGAGAACAATAAAGCATCCACTAGTTTAGTTTATATGCTTTCTTCTATTAATTTTTGGCATGCTCGTTTGTGTCATATAAATAGTAGATATATAGGAATCATGAGTAGTTTAGGATTAATTCCAAGACGGTGAAAAGATTTTGAAAAATGTGAAACTTGTAGTCAAGCTATGATTACAAAAAGGCCTCATAAAATTGTTGTAAGAAATAAGGAATTGCTTGAGTTAATTCACTTTGATTTATGTGAATTTGAGAGAATTTTAACTCGTGGAGGAAATCAATATATTATCACTTTTATTGATGATTTTTCAAAATATACAACTGTTTATTTGTCGAAAAATAAAATTGATGCTTTTGAAAAATTTCAAGATTTTTTTAAAAGAAGTTGAAAATCAATTCGGTAGAAAAATAAAAAGAATAAGAAGTGATAGAGGCCGTGAGTGTGAATCAAGTGCATTCAACTCATTTGTTCATTCTTTGGAAATCATCCATGATTGCACCATATTCACCTGCTTCTAATGGTGTGGTTGAAAGAAAAAATAGAACTCTAATTGTGTTAACAAATGCCATGTTAATTGAATCTAGTGCACCTTTACATTTTTCGGGTGCAGCCACTTTAATTGCATGTCATGTTTCGAATAGGATGCCACATAAAAAGTCACATACCACACATTTTGAGATGCGGAAAGGACATAAGCCAAATTTAGAATATTTGAGAGTATGGGGTTGTCTTGCTTATGTAAGGCTTACTAACCCTAAAATACCAAAATTAGGTATAAGAGCTACTACCTGTGCTTTTCTTGGTTATGCAATTAATAGTGCAGCCTATAGATTTTTTAATCTTGAAAAAAAAAAAAATTGAATCTGGTGATATAATTTTTCATGAAGAAAGATTTCCTTTTAAATTGAAAAATAGTGGGGGTGAAGAAAATATTTTATCACAACCTAGTTCTTCTATTTCTCCTTTACAAAATCAAGAAAATTTTGAAATGAAACCTAGAAGAAGTAAAAGAGCTAAAGTTGAAAAGGATTTTGGTCTTGATTATTATGTTTTTAACATTGAAGAAAATCTCTAATTTCTAATAAAACTTGATAATTAGTAGATCTTCCACTAGGTTGTAAGACCATAGGTTGTAAATGGGTCCTTAGAAAAAAGTTGAAACTATATGCATCAATAGATAAGTTTAAAGCTAGACTTGTTGCAAAAGGCTTTAAACAAAAAGCTGATCTTGATTTCTTTGGTATATTTTCTCTGGTAACAAGAATTACATCTACTAAATTCTTAATTGCTATTGCTGCAATTTTTATTTGAAAATTCATCAAATGGATATAAAAATTGCTTTTCTAAATAGGGACCTAGAGAAAGAGATTTATATAGATCAACCTAAAGGCTTTATAGAGCCTGGACAAAAAAGTAAGGTATGTAAGCTAAATAAATCCCTATATGGCTTAAAACAGGCACCTAAATAGTGGCATGAAAAGTTAGATTCCTGCATGATTGAGAATGATTATAAATCAAATGAATGCGATAAATGTATTTATTCTAAATCATGGAATAATTTACATGTTATTATTAGCCTCTATGTGGATGATATGTTGATTTTTTGCTCAGATGTGCATGCTATAAATAAGAAAAAAATATGCTTAAAATCCATTTAGATATGAAAGATCTTGGTGAGGCTAATTTTTTTTTGGGCATGAAAATTACAAAAACATGTGATGGAATATTTCTTGATCAATCACATTATGTTGAGAAAATATAATTTTCATAATCACAAAAGTGTAGCTACTCCTTTTGATTCTAGTGTTCATTTATTTCCTGTAAGTAGTGATGATGAGATTTTTAATTTAAGGGATTATGCATCATTGGTAGTTTGCGTTATGCTACTAATTGTACTAAACCTGACATTGTATATGCAGTAGGAGTGCTTAGCAGATTTACTAACAAGCCTAGTAGAGATCATTAACTAGCTATTGAGCAAGTCATGAGATATTTAATTGTTACCAAAAGCTATGACTTATTTTATAAAAAGTACGCTACTATGATTGAAACTTTTAGTGATGCCGATTGGAATACTTTGTCAGGTAATTCTCTCTCTACCACTAGTTAAATTTTTACCTAAGGTAGTGGTGATATTTGTTGAAAATCTAAAAAGCAAATAATAATTGCTAATTCAACAATGGAAGCTGAATTAATAGCATTAACTTCAGCTAGTGAAGAGGCAAATTGGCTTAGACATTTGTTATATGAAATTCCACTTTGGAAAAAGCCAATTCCACCTATATTAATTTATTGTAATAATACTGCCACAATTTGTAAAGTTAAAAATCATTATTACAACGGTAAATTCAAACCTATAAAAAGAAAGAACAATACTGTGCGATTTTATTTGAGTAGTGGTATTATAACTGTGGATTATTTTAACTCTAATAATAATCTTGCAGATCCATTTACCAAGGCCTTGGCAAAAGATAGGTTCTGGAATATATTGAGGGGGATGAGACTAATGTCCATGGATTCATGAGCCATGTATGAGGATACCCAACCCAAAGACCAGAGATCCTAAGAATTAGGTTCAACGGGAAAAATGAACCATATGATGGTCGTAAGAAATGCACTATTTATTTCTTTAATTATTTTGTTCTGTAAATAATTTTTTTAATTGTTCATCCCTATGATGTAAGTGCATTTATCCTGTAATGTGGAGAGGTTGAGTAAAAAAACTCTTAATGAAATTTTAGCTCGTATGAGTAGGGTGTCAAAATTACAGGAGCACCATTGACAAAATTTCACCTATGTGAGTGTAGGGGTGGGGCCGCTCCTTATGAGATTTGGACTTAATCTCAAATACACTCATGAAACTAGGATCAACACATGGCCGTAAAGTGCTAGCTATAAAAGCTCATGTCAACACCTAAGTTGTTATCTGTAAGCAGTGACGCTTAATTTCCCTAAAGCAGTCCTAGTTCAAGTCAAAGACCATTACGACTCTGCATTTGAGATCGCTGTTTTACTAAGTGAAGGTTCAATACAGAGCACACCTTCGTGATGCATAGTAACCCGTATTTGCCTGGTAATCTCTCTTTAACTAATAAATTTTAATATTAAAATTTGTGGGGGATTGTTGGAGCATTTTAATATTAAAATGTTTAAATAGATTTATATGACAACATAAATGTAAAGATGTGAGAGTTAATGGTATGTTTAATCCCACATTGAAAAGGAGAGAGACTCTTTTATTCTTTTTAATTGTGGTGATTAATGGGTTAATTTGTATTGATTAAGATATTGGACTAAATACGTGCACAAGAAGGGAAGAAGTGTCAAAAATGGAAATGAATCAACCTCTTGGATCCTCCTACTTGATAGCACATTTAGAATAATTACCATATCCGTTGGTGAGTTAATGACCCGAATTAATACTCTGTTTTTATTATGAAAAATGAAGAGTAAATCCCCACTTAATGGACTAGTCGTTTAGGCCTTTTCATTCTTCAAAAACTCCTTATCTCATCCATTAATTCTGTAACTCCAGTCCATTAGATTGATGTCTAGCAATTAATCTTGTAACACCTACTGCATTAGATTTATGAACCTAATTAATCGGATTAATTTGGGTAATAATTTCATGAGGCCCATTGAGCCTACAAATAGACTCATTCCAATGTACACCAAAAAATCCAACAATTGCAAGCATTCTTATACACTGAAAAAAATAGAGTTAGCAAAGAAGGGTATTCTTTCTGGTGGAGTTTTAGGCTTGAACACTTTGTGTAGAGATTATTTTAATCATACGACATTTGTTGGGCTATTATATCCTAGGAGAGACAATTCAAAGAAGGCTTGCACCAGCTACATAGATTAGCCAACCAATGGCTTGAATATCCTTAAAGAGAGAGAGTGTTGCGCCTCAGTTTAAATAGTGTTGTGGATTTTCTAATCTTAAATAAATAATATTCAGAAGTATTATTCAGTTTCTCTTATGTTATTTCCATTATTATTTTGTTTGCACCATCACTTTCTTTTGCAATTTAGATGATGTGCTTTTAATACCCTCTCTCTCTCTCTCTCTCTGGGAGAACCAACACCAGCGCAACTGAGAAGCCAATACATCGTCCTCAACTCACTCACATTGTCGCCCAACCCAATACTGTTGGATTTTATGGGTTCTGATTTTGTTTTTTAGGTTTTCGGATTTTCTATTTGCAGTTGTGATTTGGATTTAAATGGTAGGATTTATTTTATGCTAGGTTGAATGAGTTTAGATTGTGCACCACCTATGAACGGGTTAAATAGCTTTTTAATAGGGTTTTTGGCTTCTTTTTTTCTTATTTTATTTTATTTTATTTTAATGAGAAATAGAAAACCAACGTCAAATAAATTTTTGGGGTGTTAAAATACTTGGAAACTGTTTCTAAGAACAATTTCTTAAGACACACACACCAAAAAAAAAAAAAAAAAAAAAAAAAAAAAAAAAACCCCAAACTGATCCTTAGTTTTGCATTTTGCTTCTCATTTTTGCTAAAGTGCGTGGAACGCATTAAGTCTACATCGAACCGAACGGCTCAATCTGTCTCTTTATAGACTACTCCCCAAGTGATTCTCCACACAACCTAGATCATGCATCCATAAGTTTTAAAGATCTCCTTCTATTTTTAAATGAACACAAAGCACCTAAGTAAAATATTAAAAATATTAGCTCTGGCTATGTAATCCTAAATGTCAATATTTTTGGTTTTAACACCTTAGCTCCCATTGCCAGCACAAAATTTCATCGTAACACTGTCACCAGGTACAGAATGTATTGACAAAAGGCGAGGGCTTTTTATAAAAGACTGAGAGCAACCCTTGCAAGCTCATCAGTCACCGAGCCCAACAAGGTTAGTCACACAATCCTTGATTCTTTTCTCCACTTTTGAAACTTTGAAAGTCTTTTGTTTTTGTATTTCAAATTCACTTTCAAGCAAAAAATAAATAAAATTAAAGTACTTCAAATTCACTTTATTCTTCCCCTTTTGCCCTGTCTAGGTCTAGAGACACTGAGACATCTGCCCAGTAAAGAAGAAGCAAACGTAAAATACGACTAACATCCTTCGAATAAGTCCACATTACCCATAATCTTTATCAAATATTTTTCTATGAGATTCATTGAATCATTGAAATCAGTCAACACATTCTTACCACAAAAGATACTAGCAATCAACTGCATATTTCTGTGCTTTTTATTTTTTATTTTTTTTATCAAAACAAATCATCCGTGAGTTCTATCGCATTTAATTTGAAGAGGTTTAAGCAATTAATAAAAACATCCACAATCTTTCCGAATTGGGAGGGGGGAAGGCTTGCTACATCTAACATAACAAAATAGATTTATAACCTTAAAATCACTTCAATCCCTGTACTTCTAGATGAAGAGCAAGAAATGTAACTAATACCCCCATCAGTCCAAATCCCAACATAGACTCCCTCAATCCGAATGGACCATAAATATCTCGTTTGTAAACACCAGGAATTGCTCAACCAATTGAGTTACAAAGCTCTAGACAAAATCCCAACATCTTTGAAAGGTAAACTAGACAATCTTCATTTGCAAGTTAGACTAGACGAGTTTATAACGGTAAATATTGGCATATAGTACTGCTAATATGTGCCCAATATAAGAAGTTAAGAGAATATCAGGGTTTCTATTCTGTTGTTAATCTTCCAAAAGTATCAATTCTTGTTTGCAAATATCAATGCAAAACACAAAAAGGGACAATTACAGATACCTCCAAACCATACGAGGTTGATAATATTAATGCAAAATACCAGCAGCATAAACCCAAAAGCTAATTTCACTCCCAAAAGAAAGAAAGAGAGAAAGAAAGAAGAGACAAGGGTCTGATACCGGAATCAAGTTACACATGTACAATAGTATAGAACCAAGGCTGCTTCATCAAGAAATAAGGGGAAGAAGCTAGAACATTCATGCACTCTGTTTCGTAGGTCTGATGACTCTTCACTCATACAATGCAAGTGCAAGAAAGATACATGAGCAAGCAACAGAAATAAACTTGAGTTAGTGAAATAGCAGAGCATTGCACATAGATGAAACCTTTAAAGCTGATCATGCTCAAAGATGTCTTAAAGCATTTCATTACCCATGTTTATGTTCTTTGCCTCTCTATTATATTGCTGAATATGTACACAATATATTCAAGAAGAATATTGGTAATTTCATATACCATGATTAGATTGCAACAACGGACAGTACCACACCTTAATTGTGAAATATTTATTGCATGGTGAACCCTGTGAATTGTTACGACACATTAGAGTTATTTTTATTTATTTTTTTATGAATAGGACATGAATAGAGTTCATTCCTAACCTTTTTTTCTTTTTCTTTTTTGACCATGCCGCTTGAATAGAATCAAAATCAATCAAGCGTAAAATTCCTAATAATTTAGCCTTTTATTATTTCACAAGTTCAGTACCATCTTGACTAGCCAAATCAATAACAAACTTCAAAGCATAAATTCAGGATATGTACAATTTGCATATGTTAGATACATTGTCATTATTTAAAAATGCATGATTATCCTCACAATTCATTTCACCTTAAACAAGGTCAGGGTATAAAAGAATGATAAACCAGTACAAGAATCACTATCTTCTGTTTTGAATATCATAACCACTCGTTAACAATCTCTTCCACTCGTTAACAATATAAACATTAAAAAAATGTTTACAAAATCTTTCTAGATGACCATTACTAAAAACAACCAGATGCTTCCAAACATGAAACAAAATATCTCGCTAGATTTCTAGGTGTCACCTGATTCATCTACTAAACTACTTGCAACATTCAATTTAGGATATGAGTGCGAGCTAGAATACTGATGCAGGAAAATATCATCCTCAGCATAAGCAAACTATGTTTGGGGCTCAACTAATAGGGAATGTTGTGAATACTACTCTAATAAACTAAAAGGGAGAATGTTTGATTGTGAGAAACAATATAATTTTCCAATGAACTCTAGCTCTATTAGCACCTCCTCCCCTTGCATTTAATTCGTAGGTATATAACACAGAATTAAATTCTGGATTCCTCTTCTCTTTCAAGGGGGCATCCCAACAAAATAAAATGAGATGTGGGCATGATTCCATTAATAGGCATTGTTTTCAAGCACCAAACAGTATTATCCAACACTCAATCCAGGTAATATACAACAAAGCCTAGAGATTTTACCAACTCCAACAAACAAAAGGTATCTCAAACAATTAAGAGCACAAGTACTTAGCCAGAGTTGATGTAGGACAAGCTGCAGGACAAAAGACTCTAGGAGGGGGCCTTTATTTGGGAAACAAAGAAAAGGGATGGGACTTGGGAATTAGCACCTAGGGCTTGCTTGACCAACATCAAGCAGATGACATAGAAAAATAGATAACCTCCTCAGCATTAGCACAGAGAGCTACTTGGAAGTTGGGAGTCAACACCAAGCATAAAAGGAACCCATGAATCAGCACTTGTGCATGCTTGGAATCAGAGCCCCAAGCATTAGAATAAAACCCCCAAATTTTATAAATCCATAATTAACCGGTTACAATAGCAAACTTGAGACCCTTTAAATAGTCCCGAAATTACATCTTATATGGACAGAAAATAAAACCATAACGAGACTACATAATATATGGAAATAACATTCAAATAACAGTCAAATCTCTCAGCATCAATCAGTGGCAATCGGCATCAATCACCATCAATCAAGTCCAACAAAATCAATCATATTGATAGGTCTGATTTGTTGTCTGCATCAAGATCCTAACTTTATTTAGATGCCAATAAGCTCTTCAACTGCATAGATTGGAGGAAATATCAAAAGAAATACACTTACTAAACAGACTACAAAATTCTCAACATCAGTAAACATTGAGGAGCTATGTAGACATAAGACTTTATGAATCCCCACCGAACCAGGGTGTTAAAGCAATAAAGAAGAAAATTAGAAGCAGCCAGAAACTATAATAACCTAGCGAATATAGGTAATTCATATCCTAAACCATTAAACATTAATGAAATGGACTAACCATTAAAATAAAAATAAAAAACTCTGGACAAATTAAAAATCATTAACATCAAGAATATAACTCCCAAACCTTAAACCAAAACCTGCACACATTAATTTAAAAAAAAAAAAAAAAAATTATTCAAGCAACATGATCAGTATAACAAAATAAGAGTTCAAATCTTAAAAATTATCTTTATAAAAAAAATTGCATATTCTCAAATAGTCACTATAATCCATAACCCAACTTACTAACCGTAGCATACAACTAACCAATAACATTCCATCATTTGCTTCTAGGAGCCACAAACAATTTATATAAACAAAGCCACCTTATAACCATAGGCAAATTACCCAGTCCCACTTAGTAAATACAGCATACAACTAACCAATGGTTTTTTTATGAACATGTAGTTTCTTAACAGCCCAATAAAATTCAGTATGATAACGCATAGCTGGTCTTATAAAACCAAAAACAATAAAAATAAATAAATAAATAAATAAAACCCACAAACCAACCAAGAGCCTTGTAGCTCAACAGGCACTTCCTGGTATTTCCAACTGAGACATCCAGGGAGGTTCAAATCCCATTATTGATTTATCAAATACCCATAAAAACACAACCCAACTACTAGCAAAAAGCAGATAACTTAACATTAAAACATGAAACATCAACAGTGGCATCATCATCACGATAGAAATAGAGAATAACAATAACAATTAATATACACACACTCCAAACCCAATAAGAAGAAGAAGAAGAAGAAAAAGAGAGTCTAGGACTCCTCGTTTAGGAATTTTTACTTCTTGTGGCTGCCACGGACGCCAGGGCGTGGTTTACTGGACTCAACAACATGGGAAGCGTGGAGATTGACGAGCTTGGAATCGTCAAAAGGAAGCTTAGGGTGCTTAGCATCATGGTGGATCTGCATGGATTTGAGATCCGGAGCTGTGATCTTGCAGTGAGGACACTCAAGCTTCGCATGGCCGCCTTTCTCAGATCCTGACCTATCAGCCCGACCAGCTTTTCCTCCTCCTCTGTTTGTGGTTGCGGCGTCAACTTTTGCTGCGATCTCCTTCGCTGTGTGCTTCTTTGGCTTCGCTTTTCCTGTCATGGTTTAAGAGAGAGAGAGAGAGAGAGAGAGATATGAAACCCTAGGTTTTTGATTTGGGATTGGGGGAGAGAGAGAGAGAGATTGGTAGAAAATCAATGGATTACAGATATATATAGTATGGGCATATAGAGAGAGAGAGAGAGAGAGACCCCGTGTGTGTCCGTATCCGTATCCGTGTGTTTTTGGTCTATAGGGATTTGATTTGATGGGTTTGGGTTTATGAGGACTTCGTCAGGTTTAGTTTTAGGTGCGGCCCAATTTCGTTTCATTTATTGCTCTAAATACAAGAATTTCAATCTATATGTCTAATTTTCGATCTTTAATGCCATGTCAAGATATCAATTGATTTTTTTAGTATAAATACTTTAATCTCTTATTTAATGATAAAAGACTTTACTACTTAGAATACACTCTTTTTTTGTTTCTATATTTCATTCATATTTTCAATTTGATTCTCAAGTATTCACAACTTTCATTCTAGTCTATATTTTCAAATTTGTTGCCATTTTGATCCATATTGTCATCCTACTTACAAAATAACATCTAATAAAAATTTATATATTATTTAACCACATAGGCATTTTTCGTAAGTGAAATGATCACAATGACCAAAATCATAGCAGTTTTAAAAATATTAGAATTAAAATGAAAACTTATGGATGAAATTGAAAATATGATTAAAATATAGGGACCAAAAAAGTGTTTTTCCCTTCTTTTAAAAAAAAAAAATTTGAGAAATATGTTGATTATAGACACAACTTTTTCTCTATGTACCAGCCTGAACCGATGTTCTAGCCAAAATTTCAGCATTCCAACTGAAATACATGTTTCGAACCAGAATGGATTTCCGGGATTTGTTGGAAATACTCGAATCTAATATGAAAAAGTCGTTTGAAAGTAGATTTGAATCTAAACATACCTTCATAATTGATGCAGTAGCAAATTAGAATGAAGTATAGAATGGAAAGAAGACTCCTGGATCTCCATTTGTTATTCGGTCAAACCAAGAGAGTAAAAGACTAAAAAGATAATTGTTAGTTACTACTGTTTGTTGGTAAGAGATAAGATTTTAGTGAATAAGAGCATTCACAATAAGGTTGTTAAAATAGCTTCAAAGCTATTTTAGCAACACAAACACTAGAAAGGCCCTTACATCAAAGGTGCCAAACTTAAATTTTTTTTAGCAACTTGCTACAGTAAATTGTTACTAGTAACAACACACCGTAGCAAATTGCTACCTTTTTTTATTAATTTTTTCTCTCTCTATCACATGCCTCTCGCTCAAGTCTCTTCTCTCTCATCTCTCAGTTCTCTCTTCTATCTCTCTCTCTTGTGCCTCTTTCTCATAACTCTCTCCAAAACTCTAATCTTTCTTCTCTTTGCTGGTGACTTCCCCACTGCCATTACTCCACCGGCATTCGTCCCTCATTGGTGGTTGGGCTGCCTGTATGGGTTTTGGTGGGTTATGGCTGAGTTGATCTCATAGGTGGGTTTTGGTGGGTTAATCTCATGGTTAGGTTGTGGCTGGGTGTCAGTTGGGCTGGCTAGGTTGATCTTGAGGGTGGGTTTTGGTTTGGTTGTGGTTGGTTGATTGTGGGCTTTTTTTTTTTTCCCTCCAGTGATTGAGGCTGGTTGCTAGGTTCTTGTGGTTGTGGACCTCGAAATTTTCATTTTTCTCAAAACAACATTTCATTTTCCTCCGATGGTTGCTAGGTTCTTTTTTGCTCTAAGGTGGTTGCTGGGTTCTTAAAACAACGTTGTACTTAGCTTTTAGCCATGTCTTGGATTTTTGGGCATCAACGCAGGATTTGTAAGTTTTTGTTGGTTTTGATATGGGTTTAAAATTTGCAGTGGTCAGATTCGTGGGTTTGGCTGTGCTCAATGGTGTCACCATCAGCTTGGTTGTGCTTGATGGTGTCACTGTGGGTCTGTGGGTGCAACAAGGGGGAGTACGCCTCGGCTAAGTGGACCGCAATGGAGAAGAAAATGGAGTTGCCACCTAGAGTAGGTCTAGGAGCCATAAGTATAGCGTCCTTCATGGAAGGACTGATCTACTGCCAAAGCATATGTCCGGAGTTTAGGTATAGGGATGGGAAGATGTTAGGCACCCAACCCCACCCGAACCATGGGTTAGCTTCCATTCATTGTGTCTTACATCTTAATCTCATTAAAGTTATATTCAACATTTATCATTCTAGTCTCACACACATGCTAGCATCTAAGCAATCAACATGACATTTTTCATCCCAAACCCTAACATGCATCTATCACACATAGCATCGTATCATATCCAAGGGCAAAAACAAATTATAGGAGAATCAAACAAACATGTTATTGCATTTTAGATATCAAAGGCATGGCATCCACACTAACATATTCATGTTCATCAACCCTAGACAAAAATCATGTCCTAAACAAATGCATGTTCATATGAATACATAACATACCTCTCATTGCAACACATAACCTATGCATCAATGCATGATCATGTTATATGCATGTTCATGGCATATCAACAAGATTAAAGATTTACCCTAATCTAGCATGTAAAGAACAAACAACAAAAAAAACATGGAGGCAGAGACATATTCATATAGAAAACTAGGACAAAATAGAGACATATTAAACAAATAAAACAAAGAAACAAGAGCCAAAAGGATTCGAATTAGGGTTTTTAGGCATGAGTATGTGTGCACATACATAGGACCTGTGTACACAGCCTAGTTGTATGTGTATGCATACTTTGAGTATGCATGTGCATGCAGAAAGCATGCATGCACATACACGCTCTAAACCCTAATCCAGAAAATAAGAACACAGTAACACATAAACTAAATCTAGCAACCTAACATGCTTAAAACAACAAGACAAAGCAGACCTATGCTAAACAAACATGTTAAACATATATAAAACGAAAGAAACAAGAGAAAAATAGATTTAATCAAAGAAAAGGATGCAAGAAGAGCTAGAACCTTTACCTCCAAAACAAAGGCTCCTTGGCTTGATTTTGATCGTTCCCCACAATCAATTTAGTCATAACCAAACTAAAATAAGTTAGTTAAACCTTAAAACTCGAAGATTAAGATTAGAAAAGGTCTCAATCAGAAAAATATTAACTTGAGGATGTTCTGTGAAAATCTCCCTTTGCATTTTCTATCTTTTGAAAACCATGTACGACTTTTTATAGTCAGAAAATAGGGGTTTGGAATGGCTCCCAAACAATGTGGGATTTATTCCAAACCAAGTTTTAAATGCAGAAAATTTGCTTTTCATAGTTTCTGGAACCCTAGCATGTGCACGCATGCCAATGTATGCATACGCATGCACATAGCATGCGCACGTAGAGCTTAAGCATGCGTGCATATACGTGTGTATGGGTACGCATGCCCTAGGGTTTCTATGGCATTTCTTTTCCAAAAATAGCTTATTTAGATTCATAAAAGAGTTATATTTTTCAAAAAAACTTTCCTTAAGTCAATTTCAATCTGGTTAGGTCCTAAACCAACCTTGGGCCTTAAAATTCCAACATCATTAAGGAATGGGGGCCTGAGTTGTATGGGGTTCAAAATGCAATGTCTATAGATGTCCCTCTTTTGATTTGTGAACTCTACTAATAGAATCAAAAGAATAAGAGACAAAAAATTTTTTTTTTCGAAGTATGGCTCAAGCCTAACCCACGCATACGGCAAATAGCACGCATACATTTGGCGAGGTGTAGCTTCATAGAGTTTCGTGGGATTCGTATATTTGAAATCCCACCTTTTTCTCTATCTTTATCTTTATCTCTATCTCTTTTATTGTGTCCGCATATTCAATTCCCTCGAGATATGTGCACAAGTTTTGTATTCTTCTTTTCTGACTTGTATAGGGCTTGTGTTTAGGGGTGTTCGTGGTGTGATGCAGTGCGATTTTGGGCCATTTTTAGCACCGCACTTTGCGGTGTAGTTTAACCAAAATCATAATTACACCGTACCTCATTTTTGCGATCACATGTGCGGTGCGGTTTAGAGTTTAGGCAAAACCATAACCGTACTGTACCTTATTTTTTTGGTCACTTGTGTGGTGCAATGTATAAGATGCAATTTGAACGGTTTGAAACCAGTATATTTTACAAATTTTGGGCTTTTCCTGTCTAGCCAAAAACTGATTTTCCTTTTGTTTTAGGTCAAGTTTTAAACTATTGAGCTAGTTTTTCTTTATTTTAAGTTGGCTTTCCTAATCAACACTTGCTAGGATTATTAAACTTTTTTTTTTTTGTTGAAAACTAGGGATATTAAACTACTAATAATATATTTAATATTAAAAAAATAAATATATTAATATATACAGAGGGTGTGGTGCAGTGCGGTTTATGTGGTTTTCTTATTATAAAACCACAAACTGCACTGCACCTTGCAATGCGGTATGGTGCGGTGCATTGTTACATGCGGTGCGGTGTGGTTATGCCATTTTACGGGTGGTTTTGGTATGGTTTATGCGGTTTTGGCGTTTTGGTGAACACCATTACTTGTGCTTGCATATTCAATTCCTGCAGGATATGTGCACAAGTGGCCTTCATAGTTTTGATTTACAAGGAAGTCCTTGGTGTAAGATCCACTGGGGAGAATAACTTGTTAAGGAGTGTGTTGGTGGCCCATGAGGGAGCCTTTTTGGTAATTTTGACCTACGAGGAAGCCTTTGATGATGTGTAGTCCATTGAGGAGAACTTGTTTCTTCTCCTTCAAAACTCATTGGGGAACTTGTGTTGATTCTACTCACAAGGGAGTTTCCTTAACTCTTTGGGGGAATTCTTTTCTTCACAACCCTTGAGGGAGTTGTCCTTGTGCCTTGGACCCGTGGGGGAGTCTGCCATGATACTTGGAAAAAATTGTTTATTCTGTAACTTACCGGGGATTTGGTTGATGGTCTTAACTCACAAGGGAGTTTCCTTAGTGATTTTTAGTCCTCGGAGGGGTGTTCTTGATCCTTTCACACCATTGGAGATGCTTTGAGAGTCCTTGTGTCTTCCACCCAATTAAGGGTGTTTTTGTCATCTTCGGCTTCATTCTTGAATTTTTCGATGGTGTCACATGTAGTTTAGTGGGAGGCCTAAACTACATGTAGTTTAGTCATCAGGCCTTCCCCTGCCTCTTCATTTTTCTCCAATGGTTACCAACCATTTCTTTTTCTTTTTATTCTTCTTCATCTTTTTCAACTCTTCATATTCTCTCTAACTCTCTAACTTCCATCTTTACTCTACGAAAACCTTCTGCCTCTCTCTCATTTCTTCATCTCTCACAATCTGATCATCTCTTTCTCCTTCAAACTCTCTCATCCTTTCCAATGGCACCCAAGTCCAAAACCAAGAGAACCTCCTACTTGATTTCCGGTGACATCTTCAATCTCACACATTGGAATGGGGCTACAAGGCTAACTGAGTCTCTCATATTGACATACAAGCCACAAAATCATCTCTCAGAGGGTGCAAGGGCCGGGTTAGTAAGTTTTTCAAACTTTTCTCATTTTCAAGTTTTGCTTTGATCTTCAATTTTAATCCATTTTTAGACTTGTAAATGCTTGGGTTTTGTTGTGGGATGGGTTTAGATGAAAACTTGATGCCTTAGGAAGGGTAAGAACATGTTTAGGATGAGTTTTGATTAAAAAAAAGAAAAGGCCGAAATATTGAGAGGCTCTCTTTATCTGTGTTCATGCATGCGTATGTGTCAAGCATGTGTGCGTAGCCTACATTCATGTGTGCACATGCTACATTCATACATACGTGTTCGTGTTCATCAGTCCATTTAGACGCATGATCAAACATGTGTACGCATGCAGAGACCCTGCGCATGCAAATGTGGGCCTGTTTACGCATACTAGTACTCAAAAACCTCAATTTTCATTATTTTGACTCATTTTCACCTATTTTTTTTATCCAATTGCATTTCTCATATTCTCTTTTCATCTTTTTATAAGTCTTGCCCCCTTTCTTAGGTAGGGGTAGTACTAGCCACGTCTCTTCATGGTACATGGCCTTGACTAATGACATAAAGGCCTTGGTGCATGCAATCGGTGGGAGTTCCGCCAGTGCCGTCCTAGAGAAAACACTGGCTGAGAGGTGGTGGGACACTACCCACACCTTTCACATTGTTGAGAGGGAGATGACAATGTCTCCCTATGACTTTCACCTAATGACCGGTCTTAGGTTCGACAGTCCTATCATTAATTTGAAGGGTGAGTCGGGTATTGAGTTGAGCATAGAGCTATTGGGGTGGAGGCACATGACAGAGACAGTCCATTACTTCGATCTTGGGATGGACCACAGACCTCTTCCTCGGGATATGCTTGAGGATTATGCCTAGATGGTTAGGGCATTTTTACTGTATATACTAGGGGCATACCTATTCGCTAGCAGGGGGCAAACGGTGTTCTTGAGGTGGCTAGCTCTCTTTTGCGACTTTGGAAAAGCTTGGGAGGCTAATTGTGGCCAGGCTTGTCTCGTTTACTTGTACTCATCCTTGGACACACTCAGCCAAGGGACTCTCCGCCAGCTGATGGGGCCTTAGAAGCTTCTTCAGGTCAGTTCTCTCTTCCTTTTCTTTTATAGCTTCTTACAAACATGTACTTCGTACCTTTGCAAACTAATGTTCATCCATATGTCATCTAGGTTTACAAAACTGCATCTCATACTTTTGCAAGCTGTGTCCATGTCTTTATCTTACAAACGATCTTACCACTGTATATGTATCTTGCAAATTATCATCTTGCAAGTTATACCTTGTCTATCTTGCAAATTGTCATCTACTTTCTTGCAAACTGTCATCTTGCAAATTGTGCCTTCTCTTTTCAGCGTTGGGCCATGAAATACAGTCTTTATACTCGTGAAGCAAGGGTGGACTTGAGGAGCTTTCCTTCAATCAGGGCTTATTTCAATGAGCTTTCTTTTGAAGAGGTGAGTAGAGATCCTTCTCTCATTACTTTCTTTTTCATGTTTACTAGGGTTCTCCTTCTAACCCTATGTGTTGTCACAGGTTATATGGAGCCCTTGGGCAAGTGTTCCTCCTATTACAAACCCTAATTTGGAAGAGGCTACCATCACTGCTTTTGGGATCACCCAGCTTTTAGTGGGTGTTGATTTGAGAGTCCTCTACCTGGCTAAGAGGGTTTGTTGCCAACTAGTGGGCGCAGATGCACGGCGGGTTCCAATGGATCCTCCATAGTTCATGCTTGCCCCACTTTCCATGACCGATGCTAAGTACCAGTTGTAAAGGAGCGGCATTCCCTATGCCGAGCGACTCATGGATGATCTGGACTACGCTGAGTTCAGCGAGACTCATCTCATGCCTTCCTTCTTTGCAAAAGTATGTATTCTTTCGTTTTCACTTTCCTTTCTCTTCTTACATTTTCTTGCACATGGTGATACTCAATTGTGATGATTATGTCAGGATGTAGCTGGTCTTGCTACCAGTGGTCCTGTTGCCCCTCCTCGTTTACCTTGGTCAGTCTATGCTAATGGCCCTAATGGCTTTACTCGAGAGCTTCCTATGGGACGTAACCTGAATGCCATGGGTTATCCCTTTCGAGAGGGTACACGAGCGGTGAGCTCTCTTTCATCCTTGTCTTGTATTTTCTTTTCTTACATCTCTTAAAACTTGTTCTAACATTGTCTTCTTTTGTAATCTAGCCCACTATGGAGGATCATAAGGAGCTTGCCTAGCTTACTAGGAACCTCAAGTTGGAAGTGGCCGAGTATTCCAGGCAAATCTATGGTCCTAGAGGGTTTGCCCACCTGAGAGGTGATAATGATGATGATGGTGATGACCCTGAGACAACTTTGAGCTATCAGCCAAGGAAGAGGCACTATCGGTGATGACCCTATAGACAAACAGTTAGACATAAACACAGACACACAACATATTTTCTGTTTTATTTCCTTTTTATTAGCATGAATCTCTGCACTTTCGATTTTTTTTTTTTAAGACATTGGGTAGTATTTTAAGAACATCTTTACATTTCTGCTTTTATTTAGGACATGTACTTATTTTACAACTCGTTGGAATTTTTTATTTTGTCTTACTTTTCCCTTTTTATTGGTGCTTGAAAATCTGAGCTTGAGCAGGCCTTGAGTAATCCTTTAGGTCATAGGAATCATGAGGGAAGCCTTGGTGGAGGAACCACACTCCAAATAGGAAAAGGGATTCAAATCTATATTCTTGCTTGTGTGCGCATATGCACATAGATGTTGACCATGCGTGTGCACCTTTGACCATGCGCGTGCATGCTGGCAAGCAGAGAAACCCTAGCTGACTCTCTTTAGTATAATATAGCTATAAGAAGCCTCCAAACCTTCACAAATTGTATTCTAAACCTAGGAAACGCCCTGCAAGGTCCTCACATGGCATAATTCACTCCTTTAGAGGTTTTGGCATGGATTAAGAAGCTTAGTCCTAATTTTAAAGATGCTTTCACTCCTCTTGGTCTCTCTTGCGTTCCTTTCTATCACCAAATTAGATTGGACAAGCCCCTTCTATGTGCTGCCACTAAATTTTGGATCCCTACTCAGCATATTTTCCAATTCAATGGCATGGAATTATGCCCCACTCTTGAAGAATTTGGTGCGATCATGGGTGAGCTCGACCTCAATGCTATTATTCTTCCTACTCTTGAAGAAGATCTCTCTGACTTAGCTCATCAACCCTGAGTTCCTCTGGCTATGGCCAAAAGATTGTTCATGCTTGATAAGTTGAACGTTCACATGGTTTTCAAGTATTTTTCTTAGTAGGATGTCCCTTTGGCTAGGGTGAAGCGCTCTCAGTATCTCAATGCTATTTGTGTTTACATCCTTGCAAGGTACTTCTTGGTGCATGAGACACCTCATGTGGGCCCAATAATTCTTCAGGTGGTTAACAATCTAGGGAGGGAAATTCCAATTATCATTATCTTAGCTGAAACTCTCAATGGCTTGGATGCCGTTCATAAAGGGGAAGCAACATTCTTTACAGGGAGTCCTTTCCTCCTTCAAGTACAATCCCTAACTTTTGCCTAGGTTCTCAACCTAGTAGGATTCCTCTAATTTTTGCATGGATTGTCTTTCAGTTTTCAACCCATCGAGACCCTTTATATCATCTTTGTATACACATTTATTTCTCTTTCTCTCTCTTTCTCTCTTTTATTTTTATTTCTCATTTTTTCCACTCAACACTCATGCTTTCTTTTCACTCTCCTTCAAATATGGCTATATAAGAGGCTCTAGTTGCTTTATCCTCCCATTGTCTCTCCTAGTCAATATTAGTCGAAGCATTATCATGATTGGAAGCCCAAAAATAAGGAGATGGATCTTGTTGAGTTCATTGAATTCCTAAAGCGTCTCTCCCCTTTAGGTATCCAATGGGTGTTGGAATGGTGGCACATCACGAATATGGTCAATCGTGGTGTAGACACCACATGTTGTACCCTTTACAACTCGGTTCCCATTCCCTAGTGATGTTGAAATTCTAAAGTCCAAGGTTGGTTTAAGGCCCAATAAGATTGAAATTGACTTGAAGAAAATATTTTTGAAAAATATAACTCTTTTTATGAATAAATAAGCTATTTTTGAAAATTAAAGACCACGGAAACCCTAGGGCATGCTTACGCATACACGCGTATACGCATGCATGCTCAAGCTTTGCGTACGCATGCTTCATGCATGCGTATGCATACACAAGCATGCATATGCATGTTAGGATTCCAAAAACTATGAAAGACAAGTTTTTGTGCATTATAGATGGGTTTTGGAACGAATCCACATCGTCTAGGAGCCACTCTAAACCCTAATTTTCAAACTATAAAATGGACATAGTAGCTTTTCAAAAGACACAGAAAATCCTAAGGGAAAACATAAGATTCACTAGAAATAGTGAATCAAAGAGGGTGTTTTCCACAAAACATCCTCAAGTCAATATTTTTCTGATTGGGGCCTTTGTTGGCCTTTATCTTGGAGTTTTAAGATTACTAATCACTTCCTTATTGGATTGTGAATAGATTTGACTATGGGGATCGGTCAAAATTAAGCTAAGGAGCTTTATGTTTTGAGGTATATGTTCTAAGTCCTTTTCTTTTCTTTTCTTGCTTTTCTTGCTTTAATCTTTTTGTTTTCCTTGTTTTTCTTGTTTAGTTATATTATAATATGTTTGTGTAGTTTAGGTTTTCTTTTTCTTCATTGTTTTAAGCATGTTAGGTTATTCGTTTTAAGTTTCTATTCTGCTGTGTTCTTGTTTTTTGGGTTAGGGCTTAGGGCGTGTATGCGTACGCATGCTTATTGCATGCACATGCATACTCGAAGTATGCATATGCATACAACTAGGCTACGTACGTAGATCCTATGTATGCGCACTCATACTCATGCCCAAAACCTTTAATGTAACCCTTTTGCTTCTATTTCTTTATTCTGTTTACACAATATGCTTTTGTCTTGATCTAGTTTTATGTTTTTGAGTCTTTGCTTCCATATTTTGTTTGTTGTCCTTTATATGTTAGATTAGGGTTTTCTTGCTTTGGTATACCATGAACATGCATATATGAATATAAACATGCATTGATGTATAGGTGTTGTGATACAGTAAGGTAAGTAAGTTAAGGCATGCCATTACATGAACGTGCATTTGTTTGTGATCTCGTCTTGTCTTGATAAATATGATCTTGTTTTGGGTGAGCATGAATATGCAAGTTAGTATGCCATGCCTTGGACTTGATAATATGAATGTTTGAATCTGCCTTGTAATGTTTTTGCCCTTGGAAATATATGTTTAATGTCATGATAGATGTATGCTAAGGTTGAGATGTAATATGCATGATAGATGTATGTTAGGGTTTGGGATGAAAATACCATGTTGTTTGCTTAGATGTATGCTTGTGTGTGTGTGAGTCTAGAATAACAATGTTGAATATGACTTTAACAAGATTAAGACGTAAGACATAATCAGTGGAAGCCGACCTACAAGTCGGGTGGGGTTGGGTGCCTAACACCTCCCCATCCCCATACCTAAAATCCGGACATGTGCTCTGGTAGTATGATTAGTCCTTCCATGAAGGACACTATATATATAGTTCCTAGACCTAATCTAGGTGGTGACTCCATCTTTCTTCGCCTCGGTCCACTTGGCCAAGGCGTACTCCCCTCTTGTTGACCCACAGTGATGACTCCTCTATGGATAAAGAGTTTGATTCCAATGTGTCTTATTTCTTAATCTTGATAAAGGCTTATTCAATATTTGTTTGCACACATTTCACTTGGTTCTTTTATCCCTTTCACCCCGGTTGGTGATAAGTGGGAAGATGAGTACACTCCATTCGAGCCAAAGTCTTCCAGAGTTCATCCCACCA
Source organism: Quercus lobata (assembly GCF_001633185.2). Taxonomy (NCBI): domain Eukaryota; kingdom Viridiplantae; phylum Streptophyta; class Magnoliopsida; order Fagales; family Fagaceae; genus Quercus; species Quercus lobata. The sequence continues at coordinate 48,393,876 of NC_044904.1, forward strand.
ACTCACACTCTGTGCCATTGCTTATAATGGGATTTGAGTACGTTAACGGTTTGCCACCAATCCATTATAGTCCATTTAGGCCCAAGGTTGGAATCATGACCCATCTAATTGTGAGTGACCTACTAATTTATCATTTTAGCTCTAAGGAGCCTATCTACACTTAAAGAGATCCTAGATCCTATCAATAAGAGGGTACCCTTTTATATCTCTTGTTTGTTCAACCATATATCTTGTGTTCACTTAATTCTAAAGGACAAATAAAAGATGTAAAAATTTGAGGATGACCCAAAAGTTATGGCATACCCTAAGATGTTGGGATAAAAGAAAAGAAATTCTCACATGTAAGAGGCTTATACTAAAGTCCAAAAGTATGTCTTAACTTGAAAGGTTCATAAGACCATATCCTAGTTGCTATCATAAGCCTAAATCAAAAGGTCTCTTGAAAATGAGAACCTTGGGCCTAAGATAACAAATATGCTATGGACTTTGTAAGTTTGAATTTAATCAACCATTCTATTGGCTTTATTCCGTGCCAAATTTGCTTGTATTTCAGCATTTAGTAACCCTGTAATTTAGGTGGGTTTGTTGTAAAGGTAGCGAGTGAGATAGAGTGTTGATTGCTCAAGAGTGTGCAAGAAAACAGAGACTCGCGGCTTGTTCTCGCGGGTGGCTTGCGGTTTCAAGCCGTCAGACGCAGTACACGTGCCAAGCATGCCAGAAGGTGAACAGTCATGCTAGCTGGAGCATTACAGGACAACTGGCCATACAGTTATCTCGCGACTGGATCTCGCGACTCAGTCAAGTCGCGAGGTCAAGCCGCGAGCCACCCTTATTTTGTAAATTCTGACATTTCACATTCCTCTCTTACTCCAGTATAAATACCCCTTTTACCCACAAATGAAAGAGAACTTCCAAAGAGAATTTTAAGAGAGAAACCCTAAAGAAAAACAAGATTAATTCACCCACAATCTATACATTAGAGTCTCTTCAAATTCCTCAACTCTCTTCCTCTCCATTATCAAATCCTTGAGAGGCATTTTACCAAACCTTGTTCTCACCATATTCATCACTGTGAGAGGACTGTTTAGATTTCTGGGAAGCAGTTAGGAAGGAACCAATCTACATTGGTTAATGCTACGGTCTAGTAGCGGAATCCGGGAAGCTAGAAAAGAAAAAGGTTCAGCGCAACCTCGTTGGAGCAAGAAGCTTGGAGGGCTTAGGTGCACTGGGTAGATTAGGCTTGGAGGGTCTATTGCTGTCCATGTATCCCAACTATATTTTCTAGTGGATTGTTTACCACTTGGAGGGTGACGGTGAGGTTTTACGCCAAGGGCTTCAGTTTCCTCTTCGATAACACATAGCGTGTTGTCTTTGTGTTTGCATCTTCCTTCCCTTTTATCTTTGTCTTTTTATCTGCTGTGGGTTGTGATTTTAATTTGGCTTAGATAGTTTTTCCAATTCAATATTAGAGCTTATGTTAATTTTCCGCACACTAGTTGTTTGACATAATGCTTGAATTGGTTAAATTGTAATTTGGGGGTCTAAACGTTCAAGGGTGTTTATACACATATTTGAACTTTCAATTGGTATCAGAGCGGGTACACTCTTATTGGTTTCAATACCATTGTGTGATCCTTGACTCCCTATTGAGATGGATCGGTCTCAATCCCTAAATGCACCTCCATATTTTGATGGTAGTAATTATACTTTTTGGAAGGTTCGCATGAGAGCATTTCTTTGCTCAATTGATGAATCAGTTTGGGATGCTGTTGAGATTGGTTGGACCAGACCTGAGGCAGCCAAATCCACATGGGATAAGGCAGCACTCGCTGCATCTAATGTTAACAGTAAAGCACTCAATGCTATTTTTTGTGGTGTGTCTCCAGATGAATTTCACAGGATCTCCCACATTACCATTGCCAAAGAAGCATGGAAGATATTGGAAACCACCTACGAAGGCACGAAGAAAGTGAAAGACACCAAGTTGCAAATGCTGACCACTCGGTTTGAGGAGCTCAAAATGAGTGAGGATGAGTCCTTTGACTCTTTCTATGGGAAGCTAAATGAGGTGGTTGTCAGCAAGTTCAATTTGGGGGAGAAAATGGAAGATTCTAAAACTGTAAGGAAGATCCTTTGATCATTGCCGGAAAGTTTTCGTGCTAAAGTAACAGCGATTGAAGAGAGCAAGGACCTTAATGACATCAAAGTCCAGGAGCTGGTTGGTTCTCTTCAGACTTATGAGATGTCGCTACCCAATCAACAGAAGAGTAAATCTCTTATTCTTAAGACCATTAATGAGAAAGTGGAAGATCAAGACTCATCGGGAGAAGATGTGGTTGACAAAGATGTTGCATACCTTGTTAAAAATTTCAGAAAGTTCTTGAAATTCAAAAATAATGGCAAATTTGATGATAAAAGAAAATTCCAAAGTTTTGGAAGGGAGAAAAGGAAATTCAAAAAGAAAGATGGAAAAGAATCTCAACTTACACAAGGTGTCACTTGTTTTGAATGTAACGGGCATGGACACTTTAAGAAAGAATGTCCGAATTATTTGAAATCGAAAGGCAAAGTGTATGCCACAACATTGAGTGACTCGGATTCATCTGACTCAGAATCTAAGAAAGCTGTGATGGAGAGGGGAACTACTCAGCTTTTATGACTATTGCTCATGTTGAGTCTTCAGACGAGTTGAATCTGCTTGTACAAGACCTTGGAGAACGTAGTGATGAAGAATCACTGGAAATTGTTGAAGAATTAGATGCTGAAGAAGATGAAAGCACAACCAATCTTCAAGAGAATTATAACTCACTCTTGGAGAAGTCGGGTGAGTACACAAGGGTGGCCAAGGCTGCTGTGAGAAAAATGAAAAAGGTAGAGGAGGACTATAAAAGTCTCCTAATCCAATATAGGGAGGCCAAATGTGAGATAGAGACACTGAATGGTGAGTTGTCAGAAGTTTACACAAAAGTGAGATTTCTTGAGCAAGAAGTTGTGCAAGCAAATGCTAAAATAGAAAGGGTCACCACCAAGAAGCTAGATGATGTTATTTCATCTCAAAAGAGTTTTTTAGACAAATCCGGATTGGGATATACCAGAGGAAGTAGCTCATCTGGAACTATCACTAAAGAAGTGAAGTTTGTAAAGGTTAAAGATCCAGTTGAAGTTGACCTTACTGCTGAGAAGCTCAAGATGGAGGAGAAGAAGAATGTGGAGAACCAACGGTTGTTGAATCCCCGCAATCAGTATGTGGGCAAGTCTGAATCTCGTGCCAAGTCTCGTCCACGACCACAAAGAGGTCCTAGACCAACTTCTGTGTGTCATCATTGCGGACTTCAAGGGCATACTAGACCAAATTGCCAAAAGCTGAGAGCAAAGAATAATGCAATTCCTCAAAGGTCAGGAGGACTTAGAAATGATAGAAGAAATTGGGCAGGTGAACAATCTAGAGATCAAAATGGTGATCCCGGAATGATGAACGTGATGAAGATGATTGGTGCGTTCACCAACTGCTTGGAAAGCTTCTCACGAAGGTTTGAAAGCCTTAACTCCCGTACCCAATCCTATAAGGAAATCACCCCAAACGCAAGTGACATGTGGGTGAAAAATGGTACTCATGCATAAGCATTACAACATATCCATGCATTAATACTTCCTATGTTTTGCGACAATGTTTGTTTGTTTGCTTGTTGTTTTTGCCGATGGTTGTTTGCTTGTCTACTTGTGCATACTTTTGATTTTGTTTTTGTTTTTTTTTTTTTGTTTTTGATCAATCTTTTTCTTCTAGTGTCAAAAATCCAAAAATCACATAAAAATTAGAAAATCAAAAAGTTTGATTGACATTGTTGAGCTTTTGTCTCAAAACCTGTTTTGCCTTGTACCTTTATGCTAATGGCTTTGTGCATTTTCGAGCATTGCTTGTTTCTTTGCACTCATATCACTGTGGGAGAAATCTTGAAATCTATGTGATTGTTGTAAATAGATCTTCAAATTTGTCATGAATGATTAGTGAATGGTTATGATGATCTTGAGACATGCATAGACTTGCGTCTATATATCTTCCCATTCTTTATTTTTGTTTTTGCTAAAAAGAGCTCACCAAATGTAAATCTCCAAATGAAAAGAGATATTGAACTGCAAAAGCCTGTCGCACATTCTAGTATTCGACTAGGAAAAAGGGTAAGCGACCTTATATTAAAGTAAATGTTTATTCAAAAAGCCAAAGGCTAGTTCTTTAATGTGAAATATCATATATCACTCTCACAATGAGAGGTAATTGTCTCAAAGGATCAAAAAGATCAAATGTTATGATTAAAAGTGGAGTCAAATGTAAAGCTTCAAGTTATTTTATCAAGTTTTGTGGGAGGTCATATATACATATTTCTATAATTGAGATATATCACATGATCTAGTGCTAATTGTGTATGCCTTGGTTGAATTGATCATTGAAGTTTCACATTAGACTAAGGACTATCTCATTGTTGATATCCACACACAACACACAAGTTTATGTTCAATAAATGCCATAATCATTTGTGTAATTGTACTTGATGAAATGTGTTTTCACATGCTCAATCTTTGTTAATTCAAGCACAAAAAGATTTTTGAGTGTTTTAGGTGTTTTTAGAAAGTATTTTGTTTAAAAAATCTGAAAATTTCAAAAATCCTTTTTTTTGCCCTGTTTTGGTGACTCAGTCGCGGGTAAGTCAAGTCACGAGCCTTAGTCGCGTCTTCGCGGGTCATTTTTGGTGACTTGTTCGCGAGTGGAAGGTCCAGTCGCGAGGGTTACTCAGAGATTTTGGCGGCTCAGCTCGCGACTCTTTAGCGGGTAGACCTTCCAGTAATGAAAAACACTTAGAAAAATTTTTCAAACTTTTATCTTTGAGTGTTTTGGCGGCTTGAATTGGTGACTTTGTGGCGACTCTCTTCAGTCGCGAAAAACGCGTGTTTGGCAAAAATAGGGGTAGTTTTTAAATCTTTTTCAGTTTTCCCTCGAACTTTTGTGACTGTTCATCTTCTCTCTCAACTGTCTCCTTCCCAAACACTCCATGTACCCATTTTCAAACTCCATTGTTGCTTCATTTCTTCTCAAAATCATCAAGAAAAGGTATGGGTTTCGCTTTCCTCATCTCATTTTCCCTGCTTAATGAATGTTTCTTGCCATTTGGATAGATACTATGTTCGAATCATTCCTCTCTTTGTTTGATGGGTATGGCTAGTTGTGTTTGTTGTTGATTTCATCTGTTTTCATGTTGATTAGTTACAATGTGTTTAATCTTTGGTCTGATATTTGCCTGTTGTTGATTCTCAAACTCTTTTGTTAGATGGGTTTATTTTTGTGACTTGCTCCTTTCACTTGTTTGTGTGTTGTAGTTGGCTTACGGCATTGGTTTACTGTGTTTTTATGATAACATAACGTGTGGATGATGGCATCTTGAAAGTATTCCTTTAAAACAACTTCTTTTTCTGAATGTTCTCACAACCATGTGCTCTATTTTGGGTGCTCTGATCCTTCATTTTGAAATTTAATGTGGTCTGTTTTATGCTATCCGTTCTTAATGTTCGAATGCTGTCTTTGTATGCATATCATGGTCATGGTAGATTGTCTAATTGACAGTTATTTTAGAATTTGTGTCTCTCTATGCTCTATTATTCTTTCACCATTTTACTGCACCTGTCGTATTGTGCACTTTAGTATTGATGGTGGTTTGTTTGGGTCTGAACTGTCTTAAGTTAGCATTTGTGTATTAATTTTTCTGGTTTTCACTCTTATTTGCATCGAATCAGGTTGATATTTATCTTGTGTGGTGCTGTTTTTGGTTCTTTGCTGTTGGCCTATTCTCTTGCAGATGTCTCGTCGATCCTCTAAGGGTAAAGACATTGTTGCTGACGATCTAGCAACCCCAGTTGCTAAAAGGACTCGACTCTCATCACAGTCATCTCAAGACTCCAATGAGGAGAGGTTTAGAACCTCGCTTACCTTACACATCTACTCAAACATCTTTGACAAGTCAACTCCTATAGTGGAATGGGTGGTGGAGTTTAACACCTTAGGGACCACTTTTATCCCTCGAATCTTTGAGCCAGGAGATTGGGCAAACTTGTTTGGGAACTTTGTTGATCCAATGGATGAACTGGTTAAAGAATGCTTCTCCAATGCAAGTGATCTTGGAGTTGAACTTATTTTCTGGGTCAGAGGAAAAGAGTTTGGCATTTTCCCAAACTCCATCGCAGATGTTCTCGGCATCACTAGACCTCAGAATGTGGATCTAACTCCGTACGGTGATCGAACTCCAGAGATTCAAGACATTCTAGAAATCCTAGGATCCGATCATGAAGTATCCAATACAGGAACATCCATCAGCACCGCAAAGTTTGCACCAGAGCTGACCACACTGAAGTTGATCATGTTCACTAATCTCTACCCACTGTCCAACACTACATTCATAAATCTTGGGAGAGCTCTATTCCTTTGTGATCTTATTACAGGAGCCCCCATTGATATATGTGCTCACATCTTTTACACCATGAGGAAGACCACAGTTCGAACTGCAGCTCGAGGAATCATTCCATTTTGCAGTCTCATTATGAAGCTCATTCTTCGTGAAGGCATTGTTCCTCCCACAGATGGAAAAATGTTGACCCGTCAGTGTCCTATTTCCATGTACACTCTTCAAGCTAGCAGAAGTCACTCCTTTAAAACACCAAAGAGTGCACACATCTCTCCGGTTACTCCATTTTCCCCTGAGTCAGAGACACCTGCACATACCACACCTACTTCGCATGCTATTCCTGAAGTTCCACAAGCCAGCATTCCATATGCACAGACTGATCCTCAAACTGATAGAGTGGGTAGTTTACTTGAAAATATTCAGAAATGCATTGATGAGATGGTGACACTTCTCTACTCCACAAACAACCATGTTCAAATGCATCTCGAGACTATGGAGAATCAGCTAGACGCTATTCAACAAAAGTTGGACAACAGCCTTTAGCTATTCGTGCCAAAAAGGGGGAGAGCATTCAGTAAGGGGGAGAAAGCTCAAAGGGAAGTGTGCATAGTGATAGGGGGAGTATACACATACTCTTGTTTTAAGTCTTAACCTTTAAACTTATAGGTTTATATTTTTTTTGTATTTATATGGGTTTGATACACTGTGGTTTTGTAAGCTTTTAGGGTTAATGTTTATATGCATATTCTGTAGGCTTTATGGTTTGTACCTTGCTTAATGCAGCCTTTTATGCTATGTTGAAATCAATACTTCTATCTAAATGTCTTGCATTTTGATTTATGTACTGTCACTCTTGTGCCCTTGTAGGATTGTTCCTAGATGCATATACTTTGTGTATTATGCATTGGTTGAGTGTTGAGCATACAAGTATCTTGCATTGTTTTTGTTAAGTTATATGTTCAAGTGTTCATTCCAAGTGTGAATGAGCACTATGATCACTACCTTATGGTGATTACTTGGTTGATCAAACCTTGATTTGAATCTTCACTTCATCTTTGCTTAATCACCTTAAGCTTGTTTCATATGCATTTCATGTTTTTCTGCATAAAATGATCATGGTGTATTGTTGTGTTTCAGGAGTTTCATGTTCTTATGATTCAAGTGCTTCATAGCTTCTAGAGTTAGGTGTGAGTGAGTTTTGTTCAACTGTTCCCAACTCACATGTTAAGTCTAGAGTCTATTTTAGGGTTTTGTCACGGAATAGCCAAAGGGGGAGATTGTAAGGTTGAATTTAATCAACCATTTTATTGGCTTTATTCCGTACTAAATTTGCTTGTATTTCAGCATTTAGTAACCCTGTATTTAGGTTGGTTTGTTGTAAGGGTAGCGAGTGAGATAGAGTGTTGATTGCTCAAGAGTGTGCAAGAAAACAGAGACTCGCAGCTTGTTCTCATGGGTGGCTCGTGGCTTCAAGCTGCCAGACGCAGCACATGTGCCAAGCATGCCAGAAGGTGAACAGTCATGCTAGCTGGAGCACTACAGGACAAAACAGGACAATTGGCCATACTGTTATCTCGCGACTGGATCTCGCGACTCAATCAAGTCGCGAGGTCAAGCCGCGAGCCACCCCTGTTTTGTAAATCCTGACGTTTCACATTCCTCTCTTACTCCAGTATAAATACCCCTTTTACCCACAAATGAAAGAGAGATTCCAGAGAGAATTTTAAGAGAGAAACCCTAAAGAAAAACAAGATTGATTCACCCACAATCTATACATTATAGTCTCTTCAAATTCCTCAACTCTCTTCCTCTCCATTGTCAAATCCTTGAGAGGCATTTTACCAAACCTTGTTCTAAACATATTCATCACTGTGAGAGGGCTGTTTGGATTTCTAGGAAGCAGTTAGGAAGGAACCAATCTACATTGGTTAATGCTACGGTCTAGTAGCAGAATCCGGGAAGCTAGAAAAGAAAAAAGTTCGACACAACCTCGTTGGAGCAAGAAGCTTGGAGGGCTTAGGTGCACTGGGTAGATTAGGCTTGGAGGGTCTATTGCTGTCCATGTATCCCAACTATATTTTCTAGTGGATTGTTTACCGCTTGGAGGGCGACGGAGAGGTTTTACGCAGAGAGCTTCGGTTTCCTCTTCGATAACACATCACGTGTTGTCTTTGTGTTTGCATCTTCCTTCCCTTTTATCTTTGCCTTTTTATCTGCTGTGGGTTGTGATTTTAATTTGGCTTAGATAGTTTTTCCAATTCCATATTAGAGCTTATGTTAATTTTCCGCACACTAGTTGTTTGACATAATGCTTGAATTGGTTAAGTTGTAATTTGAGGATCTAAATGTTCAAGGATGTTTATACACATATTTGAACTTTCAGACTTAGCATCGAACATTCTACAAAGCCAATATGAAATTCCCTAATCTTGGGCCTTTTTGTATGCCAAGACCCAAAATGATGAGAAATTAATGGACTTTGAAATGAAGGCTACAATATATTCTAACTAGATGGCTACTTCCAAAAAAAAAAAATGATGACAATGGAAAAAGGAAGAGCCCAGAGCCCAAAGGTGATGGGTACGTTGTAAGCCTATATTTAAGGCAAAGGGTTAAAAATCTTTAAGTACGTTCTAATGAAAGCCCACGAGAGTAAGATGAGAATTTTGTTGTAAATGGACTAAAGCCAAATGAAACAAGGGTAAGGTTCATAAGAGGAAAGCGAGTGATTTTGTAATGGGGCATTCATTAAAATGGACTTAAATACTTTCTAAGAACATCTAAGTTAATGAAAAGAACCTTTTAATTGGGAAATGGGCTTAATAAAATGGGACTTCTTTTCAGGCACCATTGCATCACCAAGATTAAGAAAGCGCGTCCCCTCTCCAATTTGGGTCCAAGAAAAGAACAGAATGCGTTTGGTCAAAATTGAGGAAACATATAAGAAGAGGTATTTCAAGAAGAGACATTGCAAGAGTAAGTATTGCAAGAAGGAAAGGCTACTCCAAGCAAAGTGATACCCTTAAGAAGATAGGAGGCCGTCTCTCCAAGCTAGAGGGAAGCAAGTTTAAGAAGCCCATACATGTGGAGATAGATGATGAAGATGAGGAGAAGATCAGGATGAAAGGGATAAGGCCGAATATGGAAGGAATAAGCAATTTGAGAAAGTCACCGCGGATACCATGGCCATGAAGAAAAAGATGGACAAGATGCAACTAGCCTTTTGCAAGGCTAGATGAATGGATGATTGTCTTTACAACATGGGTGGAGTGGGCTCCAAGACTTCCATTACATTGCCTCCCAAGTTCACAATTTCGAATGCGGAAAAATTTGATGGGACTGGAGATCCTAAGCAACACGTTAGGAGATATCTAAGCATTGCTGAAATGAAAGGATTGGATGAGAAGCAAACTTTGCATGCCTTTCCTCTCACTTATGGGAGGTGCATCAAGGTGGTACTATAGCTTGGACCCAACTAAGACCAATGTGTGGAATGAGCTAGTGGAGTTATTTATGGATCAATTCATCTTCAATACCATGATTGATGTAACTTTGAGGGACTTGGAGACTACCAAGTAAGGAATAGGCAATACATTTTTCGAATACATGACAAGGTGGAGAGGAAAGACATAGGATGGTTAATAGGCCAAATGAGAAGGACAAAATCAACATGATTATCAAGAATTTGCTTTCGGCATATAATAGTAGGCTTCTGTCATCGCCTATTAGCTCTTTTGGTGAGTTGTATGATTGTGGAACTAGGATCGAGGATCTAATGGGCAATTGGAGAAAGGTGAGAGCAAGCCTTTAACCAAGAAGACATATGGGGAGGAGTTGCTACTTCTAAAGCACCTAATCCTATGAATGTAAGTGCCATCATACCTCAACAACCCCTAGCCTACCTAAGCTTCACATAGAAAGCCCATGGAGAATTCTTCGACTTAGGAATGTCCCTTGCCCAAGCATATGAGAATTTAACTTCTAAAGGATTCATCAAACCCTTAGACCTTACACCTATGCCTAATCTTGTACCTCCTACTTAGAACCTCAATGAATATTGCCATTTCCATAAAAAATTTGCCCTAAAACCAACAATTGTTTCTGCCTTAAGCATGAGATACAAGACCTAATAGAAAATGGAACCCTTCCAAATCCAAACATCATTGCTAAGCCTAACATTAGAAAGAACCCTTTGCTTTATTATCATCGAATTCCTCCTCCATATCAGAATTGGGTGCAAGTGGAAAAGATTGATTGGGATTGTTCAAAGTTGATAGAAATCGTAGAGGTTAATGTGGTGGAAGTCTAAGGAATATAGGATTAGGAAGATGAGATGTTGAAGAGTGCAGTGGCTATGTTGGGAATACTCCTCAAAGGAATGACTGAATTGAAGAAGAGTGTCCTAGAAGACAATGGGGCAAATATCGCTAGGAGTGGGAAACACTACAAGCCATCCTTTTTAGAGAAGGATCATCCTGGTAGGAACATGCAAGAAGGGTCCAAGCCTGTTGAACCCAAAGGGAAGGAAGAAAAAGAAGAGGAAGATAAGGTTTTGACTCAATTGAAGAAGACTCAAGCTCATGTGTCCATGTGGGGTTTTATGATGGCTTCTCACAAGCATCGTAGTGCTTTCTTGAATGCTTTGAATGGGAATGAAGTGCCCATCAAAATTACTCCACAAGAAGTGCTATCTCTCATGGGAGTTGAGGCTCCATCTCATCCTTCCTTCACCTTTTCAAATGAAGAACTTCCTCCTAAAGGGGCCACTCATACTAGACCTTTGCAAATCACTATCGAGTGCATGGGTGCTAAGGTTCCAATTGTGCTTATTGATAATGGATCCCATTAAATGTATGCCCTTTTAGGACCGCTCTTAAAATTGGCTTAAATATGGAGACAATCATCCCCTTTCCTTTGACTATTAAAGCATATGATAATACTTCAAGGAAGGTTATGGGAACCTTCAAAGCTCCTTGCAACATTGGTCCGTTGGAAACAATTGTGGAATTTCATGTGATGAACATCACTCTTAACTATACAATTCTCTTATGAAGAGCATAACTTCATCCCATTAGAGCTATCCCTTCTACTCTACACCAAAAGATGAAGATCCCATGGAAAGGAGGAACTGCTGTAGTGCTTGGTGATGGTAAGATCCTAGCTCCTATCTATTGACTTGAAGAAGGAGGAAATGAGCTTCAAATTAGTGGCTTTGAGTTTGTAAACATGGCTAATTATGGATTTAAGGATGAGAAGTATACTATGGATTTACTCCCATATTGTAGTCATGAGGTGATTGCAATGATGAAGAAAATGGGGTATAAGCTTAGTATGGGTCTTGGAAAAGAAGGAAGAAGGGTGGCTAAATTCCCTGACTTCATGACTTAACTAACCAAGGAAGGTTTTGGAGGCTGCGATTGAATAAAAAAGAACCTTGGTACCCTAAATAGGAACTTTGTGAAGGAAGGAGGAGACTTTCCTTTCTGTGGCTTTCCCGAGCTTTGGGTGGATAAGGACGGAAAAGTGAATCCCGATTGGGAAATATTCTTCAATGAAAAGCTTACTTTCAAGGAAAAACCTATTGTAGTGATCAAGGAAATTCAATAGGAGGTCGACTGGGTGGACTACATGGATGCTGAATTAATGGAGACTATGTTGAAAGAGGAGGGGGACATGCTCACCATCATCGTCGAAGAGCTAAGTAATCCTTTTACCTTCATCACACCTGCAGATGGACAACTTAGCAATTTAGACTTGGGTCAAGTTTTCCAAAAAAAAAAATGGGAAATGAATTTTGTAATGCAAGTTTAGATGTACTTTTCAACATTTTCAATAAGATGAATTTTGATTTGGCTTATTTTGATGTGTCCCATAATATTAAAATTCTACACTTAAATGATTCTAATGAATTTGAAAATGAAATTAATAAACAATTGGAAAAGAAATTAAACCTGTGAAACCAACTTTTGAAACTCTTAATTTAGGCAATGATGAGAATCCATGCTTAATTAAAATTAGCTTAACCCTAAATAAAGAAGAAAGAAAAGATCTCCAAGACTTACTCACAAAATTCCAAGAGGTCTTTTCATGGTCCCATGAAGATATGCCTAGTATCGACCTCAAGATAGCCCAACACCACATTGATACCCATGCTCACACAGTGCCCTTTAAGCAGAAGTTAAGGCATATGAGAACTAAATGGCTCTTTAAGATTAAAGAAGAGGTCACAAAATAGTTGAAAGTAAGGTTCATCAAACCCATGCACCAAGCCGAATGGGTAGCCAATGTGGTGACTGTACCCAAGAAGGATGGAAAGGTAAGGATGTGCATGGACTTTAGAGACCTAAACAAGGCTTGCCCTAAGGACGATTTCCTTTTTCCTCATATAGATGTCTCAGTGGATAACATCGCCAATAGTGCCTTGATGTCGTTCATGGATGGTTTCTTGAGATATAACCAAATCAAAATAGCTCCTAAGGACAAGACCAAAACCACTTTCACTACTGAATGAAGGGTTTATTGTTATACCATGATGCCATTTGGGCTGGCCATATCCCTATTACCTAACATGATGCACAATGAAATTAAGGTATATGTTGATGACATGATCGTGAATTCCAAAGATTTAAAAGGCCACATAGCTAATTTGAGGAAGTTCTTCAAAAGGATCAAAAAGTATAGACTGAGATTGAACCTATAAAAATGCACCTTTGTAGTAACAGCCAAGAACTTGCTAGGCTTCTTGGTAAGTGATAGAGGGATAGAGGTTAACTCATCAAAGATCAAAGCCATATTGGATATGTCTCCACCCAAGAGTGAGAAAGAGATAAGAGGATTTTTAGGCCAACTACAATACATTAGTCGATTCATTGCCAAGCTCACTTCCACTTGTGAGCCCATCTTCAAGCTCTTAAGAAAGATTGAACCCCGTACATGGAACGTTGAATGTTAGAAAGCCTTTGAACTTATCAAGGAATTCCTCCTCCATCCACCCATCCTAGTACCCCCGAGGCATGGAAAGCCACTACTACTTTATCTCTCAATCATAGAGAATGCGGTTGGAAGTATTTTTACACAAGAGGACAATGATAAAAGTGAGAGAACCGTATAATACTTGAGCAAGAGGTTCCATGACTATGAGATTAGATACACACTCATAGAAAAGTCATGTTTATGATCGACCCATTACATCAAAGGCTGGTCATCTTGTGGAAATCATGAGGAATCACCGTCATCTTCCTATCAACAATGTGAAAGGTGTGGGAAGTGTCCCACCACCTTTCAACCAAGGATTACACCAAGATGGTAATAGCATGGCTTTCTATCAGTAGATGGAGAATGGGCTCAAAGCCCAGTGCACGTACTAAGGCCCTTACGTCATTAGTTAAGGCCTTTTACCACAAAACGATGTGGTTAGTGCTTCCCCTCCCCGAGATCGGAGGCAGGACCTGCAAAAAAATATGAAAGGAGAGCACGAAAATCACAATTGTATTAAAAACTAGGTGAAAAAGGAGACAAAATAATGAAAATAAGGCTTTCTGAGTGCCAGCATGTGCACACAAGCTCGTGTATGCGTACACATGTTAGATCTTGCGTTTGTATGAACTAAAGAACATGGACACATATGCATAACAGAGCACGCATACGCAAGCCCGATACATGCGCACGCATGACCATAGACAGAGAGTGTTCTTCGATATTTCCAAACAACCCTTGATCAAAACTCACCCTAAAACATGTTCCTACCCTTTCTAAGGCATCAGGTTTTCATCTAAACTCATCCCACAACAAAACCCAAGCATTTACAGGTCGAAAAATAGGTTAAAATGAAAGATCAGAGCAAGAGTTAAAAAGGAGGAAAACTTGAAAAACTCACTAATCTAGCCCTTGCACTCTTCGAGAGATGATTTTACGGCTCGTAGATTAGTGGAGGTGACTTATTCAGCCTTATAGCCCCATTCCAACGGGTGAGGTTGAATACATCACCGAAAATCACGTAAGAGGTATTCTTGGTTTTAGACTCAGGTGACATTGAAGAAGATGAGAGAGTTTGGGAGGAGATAAGAGAGTTTGAGAGAGGAAGAAAGGATCAGATTATGAAGATGAGGAATAAGAGAGAGGCAAAGGATTTTTGTAGAGAAAAAGAGGAAGTTGAAGAGTTAGAGAGGAAGTAAGAGGGTGAAGAAGATAAAGAGGAATAAGAAGAAGAAAAAGAAATAGTTGGTAACCATTGGAGAAAAATGAAGAGGCAAGAAGGTCTGGTGACTAAACTACATGTAGTTTAGCCCCCCCCCCCCCCAACCACCACTAAACTATTTGTAGTTTAGCAGGCCAAAAAAAAAATCAAAATTTTAGAATATCCCCAATGAACTCCTAGAAGATAAGGAAATGCAAAGGAAAAATTCAAAGATTCATCCAAAAATGACAGAAAGAACCTCAGTTAGGTAGAAGACACAATGACTCTCAAAGCGTCCCTAGTGGATTGAAAGGATCAAGAACATCCGTTAATGGATTGAAAATCACTAGCAAAACTCCCTCATGAGTTAAGACCATCAAACAAAACCCCCAGCAAGTTACAAAATAGACAGTTTTTCCCAAGTATCAAGAAGGATTCTCCTGAGGGTCCAAGGCACAAAGGCAACCCCTCGAGGGTTGTGAAGAAAAGAATTTCCCCATGGAATTAAGGAAACTACCCTGTGAGTAGAATTAACACCAGTTCCTGAATGAGTTATGAAGGAGAAGAAGAGAATTTTTTCCAATGGATTACACACCGTTAGAGGCTTCCTCGTAAGTCAAAATCACCAAGATAGCTCCCTCATGGGCCACGACACACTCCTCAACAAGTCATTCTCCCTAGTAGATCACACACCAAGGACTTCCTCGTGAGTCAGAACTACCAAGGTCACTTGTGCACATATCCTTTGGGAATTAAATATGTAGGCACAAATCCCATATAAGTTATAAAAGAAGAGTGCATAATTTGTGCACATATCCTCCAAAAATTGAATATGCAGGGACAAATCCCATACTAGTCAAAAAAGAAGAATACATAACTTGTGCACATATCTTCCAGGAATTGAATATGCAGGCACAAATCCCATGCAAGTCAGAAGAGAAGAAAGGCAATATTTTTGCACATGTCCCAAGGGAATTGAATATGCAGGCATAATAGAAGAGGTAGAGATAGAGATAGAGAACTAGGTCACCCTAAGGCAAGAGCCTCACCAAAGTAGGTAGAGATGGAAATAGAAGACAAGTGTTACCTAGACACCCAGTGAAGTTTGAGGCAAGAGCCCCAGATGGATACCACAAATATATATCCTTTTAAGCTCGTAAGAGCACCTTTTTTGTTTGGTTGATGGTTGCGGTTGTTGGCCATGTTTGTTTTTTTTTTTTTATTTTTTTTTTAGTGACTCTAGGATAGTGAGTCATTTGCCTTTTGCTTGCAATTAGCAAAATAGGTTCTAGGATAGTGAACCTGTCGTTGCTTGTTTCTCGAGTAACAAAGGTGGGACTTCGGACACACGAATCCCACACAACTTTATGGAGTTACACCCCACCCCATGTATGCGTGTTGTTTGCTGTGTGTGTGGTTTGGGCCTGAGTCGTATGTTGAAACAAAATGTTTTTTTCTCTTATTCTTTTGATTCTGTTATCGGAGATCACAAATCAAAAGAGGGGCATTTGTAGACACCACATTTTGTACCCCATATGACTCGGGTCCTCGTTCCTCAATGATGTAAAAATTCTAAAGCCTATGGTTGGTTTAGGGCCCAATCAAATTGAAATTGACTTGAGAAAAGTAATTTTGGAAAATATAACTCTTTTTATGAATAAAATAAGCTACTTTTGGAAAATAAAGATCACGTAAACCCTAGGGTATGCGAACGCATACACACATATGTGCACGCATACTCAAGCTCTGCGTTCGCATGCTTTATGCATGCGTATGCATTCATGTGCATGTGTATGTACATTAGGGTTCTAGAAACTATGAAAAGCAAGTTTTTATGCATTAAATATGGGTTTTGAAACAAATCCCACATCGTCTAGGAGCCGTTCGAGACCCTCATTTTGGAACTATAAAAGGCCATACATATTAGCTTTTCAAAAGACATAGAAAATCCTAAGGGCAAACATAAGATTCACTAGAAATTGTGAATCAAAGAGAAAGTTTTTCACAAAACATCTTCAAGTCAATATTTTTTTGATTGGGGCCTTTTCTAGCCTTGATATTGGAGTTTCAAGATTATTAATCACTTCTTTATTTGATTGTGAATAGATTTGACTGAGAGGAACGGTCAAAGTCAAGCTAAGGAGCTTTATGTTTTGAGGTATATGTTCTAAGTCCTTTTCTTTTCTTTTCTTGCTTTTCTTGCTTTAATCTTTCTATTTTCCTTGTTTTTCTTATTTAGTTGTGTTATAACTTGTTTGTATAGTTTAGGTTTTCATTTTCTTCGTTGTTTTAAGCATGTTATGTTGTTAGTTTTAAGTTTTTGTTTTGCCGTGTTCTTGTTTTTTGGGTTAGGGTTTAGGGCATGTATCTGTGCATGCTTATTGCATGTGCATGCATATTTGAAGTATGCGTATGTATACAATTGGGTTGCGTACGCAAACCCTATGTATGCGCACGCATACTCATACCCCGAAGCCCTAATCTAACCTTTTTGCTTCTGTTTCTTTATTCTGTTTACACAATATGCTTTTGTCTTGATCTAGTTTTATGCTTTTGAGTCTTTGCTTCCATGTTTTGTTTGTTATTTGTCCTTTATATGTTAGATTAGGGTCTTCTTGCTTTGGTATACCATGAACATGCATATGAATATAAACGTGCATTGATGCATAGGTGCTGTGATTCATTTAGGTGAGTGAGGTAAGTCATGCATTTACATGAACATACATTTGTTTGTGATCTCGTCTTGTCTTGATAAATATGATCTTGTTTTGGGTAAGCATGAATAAGCAAGTTTGTATGCCATTCCTTGGACTTGATAATATGAATGTTTGAATATGCCTTATGATGTTTCTGCCCTTGGGAATATATGTTTAATGTCATGATAGATGTAAGCTAGGGTTGAGATGTGATATACATGATAGATGTATGTTAGAGTTTGGTATGAAAATGTCATATTGTTTGCTTAGATGTATGCTAGTGTGTGTGTGAGTCTAGAATAATGATGTTGAATATACCTTTAACAAGATTAAGACATAAGACACAATGAGTGGAAGCCAACCTATAGGTCGGGTGGGGTTGGGTGCCTAACATCTTCCCACCCCCATACCTAAACTCCGGACACGTGCTCTGGTAGTAAGATTAGTCTTTTTTTGAAGGACGCTATATGTATGGTTACTAGACCTAATCTAGGTGGCAACTCTATCTTCTCTCCACCCCGGTCCACTCGGCTGAGGCATACTCCCCTCCCACTACGCCCACGTGCGGCTTCAAGGATAACTGTGTTCCTTTGGTTGGGCTTTGCCATTACTTTTACTACTATACATGTCGCATTGCAAGACAATTTGGTGACCGTCAAGGAACTCCTAGTAACCATGGTTCCTTCCATACCTTGGTATTCACTAAGAGCTGACTTCATTCCACATTCTTCATTCAAGTTCATTTACAAACTAAAACACATCTTACAATTTCCCTTCCATATTTAAGGATATTTTTTTTTCCAGATTATAAACATTCCATGGTCACGGTAAAGGTATTTCTTCCATGTCCTCCAAGTAATAAGCCCCTATCCTAACTATGGCTGTCACCTGGTAGGGCCTGTCCTAACTTGGGGTAAGCTTTCCTATACTCTAATCTTTCATATTCCCCATCGCTTTTAGCAAAACACGGTCTTCCACTACAAATTCCCTGGGCTTAACATTCCTGTTATACCCTTAGCCAACTTCTGCTGATAATTAGCGAGCCGGACAGATACCATGTCTTGTCTTTCTTCCAAGGAGTCTAAAGTCCTGACCATTCTAGCGTCATTATCACTTCATGAGAAATCTACAACTCTCATGCTTGACAATCTAATCTTAATCGGTATCACTGCCTCTACCCCCTATGTAATAGAGAAGGGAGTCTCACCTGTTGATCTTCTCGGTGTGGTTCAATAAGCCTACAAAACGTTCGGTAACTTCTCGGCCTAATTTCCTGTCGCTCTTTCCAACCTCTTTTTCATACCATTCACTATCGTCTTATTCATTGCTTCCACCTGTCCATTGCTTTGGAGGTAAGCCAGTGATGAGTACCTATTAGTTATTCCTAGATTACTACAATACTCCCGAAAGGCTTAACTGTCAAATTACAGTCCATTCTCTGAAATTAGCACCCGGGGTACCTCGAATCTTGTGATGATGTTTTTCCACAGAAATTTCTTCACATACACATCCCAAATTTTTGCCAAAGTTTCAGCTTCCACCCATTTTGTGAAATAATCGGTAACAACCAACACAAACCCCCTAATCCCCGTAGCTCTAGGGAACAAGCCAATTATATCCAAACCCCACTATGCAAAAGGCTAAAGGCTAGTGACTGAGATCAGATTTTCGTCCAGTTGATGAATGATTGGGGCATGTCTCTGACACTGGTCACACTTTTTAACGTCGTTGGCCGCGTCCTGCTGCATACTCAACCACCAAAATCCCTGGGTTATAGCTCGGTGAGCTAGAGACCTTCTTCCCGAATGTCCACCAAATATCCCTTCATGTAGCTCAGCTAGAAGTTCGGTAACTTTGTTCGGATGGAGACATAACAAATAAGGACCCCTAAATGAGCTTTGATATAACTTTTTGCCCTTGGAAAGCCAGAAATGGGCGGACATTCTCCTTACTTTCTCTGACTCTTTCGAATCAGTCAGCGAAGATCCATTAGATAAGAACAAAATATATGGATCCATCCAACTTGGTCCTAGTACCATAGTTGATGCTACAATCGCGTGATGCTCTATACTCGGCTACTCCAATAACTCCACAGAGATCATTCGGGGAATACATTCATCTGATTATGAAGCCAAAGTGGCCATTGAATCAGCATGACTATTTTGACTTCTCGGTATCCTGACCACACTCACTTTCTGAAAAGTTGCTTGTAGAGCCCCAAACAACTTCAAATACTGCTACATGTGGGAATCCTTTGCCTCAAAGCTCCCTTTAGTTTGACTTACCAACAATTTTGAGTTTGAGAATACCTCAACTTCCTCGGCACTAAGTTGCAGGACTGCCTTGAGACCGAAAATGAGAGCCTCATACTCAATGTCGTTGTTAGAAGCGCGGAAACCTAATCTTAGTGACTTTTCCAATCGTACTCGTTCGAGAGATATCATTACAACCCTAATCCCAGATTCTCATGTATTAGATGCACCATCCACATACATGCACTATCTTTTAACCCTAACCTAGCATATCTCAACGGGGACTCCTGGATCGAGGGTGAATTCAGCCACAAAGTCTGCCAACACCTGACCTTTAATAGAATTTTGCAGCTTGTATCGTATGTCAAATATTCCAAGTCTAGTTCCCCATTTAGCTATCCTTCCAATGAAATCTGATCTTCTCAAAAGTGACTACATGGGGGTACTCAATCAACGCCCATGCAATATGGGCTTGAAATTAATGTGGCAGCTTCCTTGTAGCATGCACTAGTGCTAACACCATTTTTTCTAACGAAAAATATTGATTTTCTGCATCCACTAATGTTTTGCTAAGATAATACACTGGTCTTTGGATCCCCTCCTGATGTCTTAGCAATACTAAGCTCATCTCATGATTGGAAACTGCCAAATACATATACAAATATTTTTTGGGATTGGGTTGAGATAAAATAGGCAAGCTAGCTAAATAAGACTTCAGGTCTATAAACGCCGTGTCACATTCTTCCATCCACTGAAAACCCTTCCACTTCTTCAACAACCGAAAGAATGGTTTACACCTATCCACAGACCTTAAAACAAACCTATTCAGGGTGGCAATCATCCTGCTTTTGCACTTCTTTAGGGTTAATGGGTGGTTTAAGTTTTTGAATGGCCGTAATCTGATCGGGGTTAAGCTCTCTTCCCCGCATAGTTATCAATGTAACCCAAAAACTTATCCAACCCTATACCGAAGGAACATTTGTCTACATTGAGGCATAACTTATGTTGCCTCAATATTTCGAAAACTTCTAGCAGATTAGGAACATGCTCTTTACTACTTTTACTCTTCACTACCATGTTATCAATATAAACTTCTACTGTTTCACATATTTGCTCCTTGAACATTTTGGTAACCATGTTGGTATATAGCCCCTACATTCTTTAATTCGAAAGGCATCACTATGTAATGGTAATTACCTTTGGGTGTAATGAAGGAGGTTTTCTCTTGATCCTCGTGTGCTAAGCGATTTGATGATAGTCTTGAAAGGAATCTAAAAAGCTCATTCTTTGATGTTCGACCGTAGCATCCACCAACTGATCTATCTTTGGTAAAAGAAACGGGTCCTTTGGGCATGGTCGATTGAGATCGGTAAAATTAACACAAACTTTCCATTTCCTATTTTTCTTCTTTACTACCACTGTATTAGACAACTGCTTAGCAAAAAACACCTCCTTGATATCCCCCGCCTGCTTCAATTTCTTCACTTCCTCTTTCATTGCTTCCACATGTGGTTTTTTTTACCTCTTGAGTCTCTACTTCTTCGGCATGACTAGAGGATCTACATTCAACTGATGTGTAATGAAAGTCTAGTCCACCCCGAGAACTTCGTACGGATTTCATGCAAACACATCCAAATTCTGTATTAACGATAGGAGAACTTCTACCCGATGTTCCACTTGCAAAATTTTCCCTATCCGAAAGTACTTATTAGTATAAGGCAAAATTTGCACTTGAACTAATTCCTCCGTGTTGTGTATCCTTGATAGGCTTTTGGCCCTGTAATTGCTATAACTGCTCCATTTCAACTTGGTCCTTCTGCTTAATCTCATGGTTTGTTGTAGCCACCAAGCACTGTCTTGCCACCTTTTGGTCAGCTCACACCACAGCCACCCCATCTTCAACTGGGAATTTGATCTTCTGGTGCAACATAGAAGGTACGGTCCCCATAGCGTGAATCCAAGGCCGTCCCAAAATCTCAGTGTATAGTGAAAAGGCATTAACCATTATGAAATTTACCTAAACCTCCTTTTCCTCAACTACTACCGAGAGTTTTATCTGCCCATCAAGCATTACCACTTTCTCATCAAATCCCACTAGCAGAGTATCATATTTACTAAAATCCTCTAACTTCAACCCTAGCCCCTTATATAGGTTAGGGTACATGATTTCAGCCCCACTCCTTTGATCTATCATAACTCTCTTTACTAAGAATCCACCGATCCATGAAGTCACCACTAAGGCGTCATCATGTGGCTGAGACTTTCCTTCCAAGTCTGCTTCACCAAACATGATCGGGATCGAGGTTCTCCTAGGCCTCTTCTTTGGTCGGTTGGTAGTGTCTACTTCAAGTGGGGTCACCACACTTAATATGCCCCTCCGACAGCTCACACTAACTCCCATGGAGGTTGCATGAATGACCTCAATAATTCCCAAGGGCAGGGGAAGTGCGTTGTTACTTCAGTTTCCCGAGCCTTAGCCTGTACTTACCCCTTCTTAGTCAACCACAAATTCCTTCAAATGCCTCGCTTTTACAAGTTGCTCTAAGTGGTCCTTCAACACACGGCATTGCTTGGTAGTATGACCTTTCTCTCTATGGTAAGTGCAATACAAGCTCTGATTCCTTCTAGCTGGGTCCCTACCCATCTTTCCCGGTCATCGAAAGTAAGGCTTATTCTTAATACGCTTAAGGATCTTATAGACAGGCTCCTTAAATGTCACATAATTCCCTCAGTTTGTTGCGTCAAGTCCAGACTAGGTACCCTTGGCTCCCTCCTAGTTCTTTGTTGAAACCTCTCGGGATGATAATCTTTGTTATATTATGAAAAGGCCAGGGCTTTGCCCTGTAGCTAATCGTCTTCCAACCTCTTATACTCTTCAATCCTTCTCATAAGCTGATGCATGTCCTTAGAGGGACACATGGTTAGAGAATCCCTCAACTCCAACTCCTGGGGGAGCCCAAGTCGAAAGGTACTAGCGGCTACCCACTCATTTCCCCCTCCTATCTCATTATATAGCTCTTAATATCTATTTGCATAAGATCGGAGGATTTCCCCACTCCTCATCCTCTTGTATAACAAGTAATCGATCAGGTGAGGAACCTTGCTACATGTTATGAATTACGCCTCGAACGCTTGTATCAACTCCCCGAAATTGCAAATAGAGCCTTTCCTTAAACCGTTAAACTACCTCATTGTCGTAAGCCCGAGGCTGGATAAGAACACCTTGCACATCAAACCATCGTTCTGGGAATAAAGTGACATCATCTGAATATAGTGTCTTACATGCTTCACCAGATTTGTTTTTCCATCATAATGGTAAATGGAGGGCAAGTGAATCGCCTTGGCATTTCCGTGCACTCAATCTCATCGAAAAAGGGTGAACGGGTAGCTCTCCTCAATGCCCGGCTCATGGCGTCCAACATGATATTATGGAGCTCATGCCTATCACAATAGGGGGATTCATAACAACGCCCCATGGTTTCATGAGATCTGTCCCTCGACTGTTGTGAACCGCCGCCCCAAGATGGCTTTCCCCTAGTGTAATCGAGGTTGTTAGACGAGTCCTCTTGGTCCCTTCTACAGTATCGGCCTCTTAGCTCAATCTCCAGTTCATTAACTTACTTTCATAAATTCTCCAACTCTCGTTCCTAAACGCTACAATGAGATCGCTCGGGGATATAAGACACGGTTTGTTCCCCTTGTGAAGATCCCTCGTCTGAATCATGTTTGGTATGATTCCCTTCTTACATGCGCTGCTGTTCCTGTCTACGCTCCATTGCCAACATCCTACGACCCCTTGAGGAAGCCCTCAAATGATTTCCTCCGACAAAACCTTCTTCAGCATGCAGACCCTTCATAATTGGATGATATCAAGCTAGCTCAAAGCCTCTGGTTGAGTAGGATTCCCATAGACGGCGCTAATTGTGGTCCCCAAACCTACTAGGGCTGTGGTACTAGGTAAAGGACTTGGGCCCCCAATTTATTTATTTGTGGGCTCTCTAGCAATCCTATGGGTAGGGCTCTAAGCACCAACTAGATAGTCTAGGCTATATCTTTTCTATGAACTTTTAGACCTATAAATCTCACCCTCTGGTAGTTCTTTTTCCTTCCTTTTTGCTCACACTCCCTTCCCTTTGTGTTTTCCCTCTTTTTCCTCTGTGTTTTCACTCTTTTTCTAGTGTTTTCCAACCAACCTTTCTTGTCTGCCTTCCCAACCCTTATATAGTCTCTCTTTAGTGAGGTACTAATCATTATCATTTCACCAATTCACATGCATTTCCACTTTTGCCACAATCCCAAGGAATCATCATGCCTTTTGAGGATTCTCTTTGAAACTTGTTCCAAATGCCAAATAGCGTTCGGTAGCAAGTTCCTTAAAGGCACTAACAACTCTGGCAACCAACTTTAGTTTAGTCAATTCAACGATTTCCCATCATCTCATTAATCGGTGGTAAGCCGAGCACTATAGGATTCCCTCGAACGATAATTTCTATGTCCCTATACGTGTTATCGAGTTGAGCCCACTCCAACTAAGTTTGAGATTCACTTCCCTCTTATAGGTTGGTTTTGGCTACTCAGGCCGATCTTGGACCTTAGTTAAATGGGTCGATACTAATTTTCTGGGCCCAAACCCCCACAACAAATTTACAACTTGAGAGAGAGAGAGAGAGAGAGAGAGAGAGAGAGATTAAAGAGCACAAAAAGTATATATTTTAAGTTTACACACTTTAGATTCAAAGTTCACTAATGATATGGACTTTTTCTTTTACTTTACTTTAGTTTTGTGCTAGTTAGACTTAGTGTTAGTAACTTAGTCTTAGTATTTAACTCTTCTACTTAGTATTTAACTTAGTGTTAGATGTTTAGTAATGTAGTCGTATAGTTGTAGATACTTTCTCTTGTATTTTCTTTCCTTTAAAATAAATCTTTAAAAAAAAATATAAATAAATGGGGACATGGCCTTTTATGCCTTTTATTTCTATGCACCTAGCACCTTGGAATGTAGTCTTAATATTTTTTATATTTTTTTTAATTATTTATAAAAAAAGGTCAAGTCACAGGTTAGTTGGATCAGGTTTGTTGGCAAAAACACTGGTTGGTCGGGTCAAAACATGCAAGTTCAAATCGAGTCAGCAAATTTCGGCCTGTTTTGACATGTCTACTTGTATTCACAGTTAAAATGAACACTTTCAATCATAAATTCAGTTAAAACTAAATTTCATGATTAAACATAAAATAGTAGATTAAGAAAATTTTACAAAAGACTATTTGATTTTGTACATTGAAAAGGAAATTATTGCAAATTTAGTATATAATCTATTATTGATTGATTTCGAGATTTGAAAAGGAGATTCCATTTTAAGAAATGATTGGTTTAAAATGTACTGAGGAAGTCTTTTCTTTTATAATATTTAATATTTAATTAACATTAAAGGGATATTAATTTTATTTTCATGGTATATTTTTCATTTTGTGAATTCTATTTTATTTTTCCAAGTTTTTGTTGAAAAACACAGTTTTGCATTTCATACAAAAACACGTAGTGGAAATAAACGGATCTACTTCATTCATGTGAGATAACATGGAACATCTATATTTTAAAAACAAAGAACAAGAATGCATACCTTGATGCAGCAAAATTCAAAAAACAAACAAAGATTGAACTTGGGAAAACTTTCAATCTTCACCTCAATTCCACATGTGCCCAAGATGTGTGGTCTCTCAATAAGTTCTATATGTACTTGTTCAAGAGAATAATAGACTGTCTTGAGAAATTTGTATGTTTCTCTTTTAATCATACTTATATCTTATTAACTGCCTTAGCAGTTATTTTATTTAATAACTCTTATTAAATAAACAACTGATTATCTAATTAGGTTAGTCTTTTGGGCCAGCCCAATTGGGCTTTAGTGTATGGCTTAGGGTGGAACCAAAAAGGACAAATAAAACTCTAGCTCTAATGGACTTTGGACTTATTTGTCAGCTTTTGACAAACTCAAAGTTACCATTAATTATATTTAATATCACTATATAAATATAATTGCACTCCAGACCTTATTAATAAATTATATTCCAAGACTTTATTATCTAAACATTTAACCCATTCATGAAAATATTCAAAATAATACAAAGTCATAATATATAATTGTGACATTAAAAATTACCACCACTTGATCTTTGAGTACTCAATTTAATAATTTAAGTTATTCATATATATTTATGAAATCAAATTTCATAAAATATAAACTTTAGTAAATCTTTACTAAAGTGATTAGGTTTAACACTTTGAATAACCAAACCCATTAAACTTATTTTAAGATAATATTTTATATCTCTATAAAGAGATTATGAATTCCATCTTGATAATATGTGTTCCTTCAACATTACATGTGGTTGCCCAACATACTAAGGTTTTGATCGTTAGATTAGATCTCACTTTTGATATATCAAAACAACCTACATTTCATGATCAGGTTCACTATTCTCTTAGGATTGAAAACTTATGTAAATAAAAGTTGTGATATTTATTATTCATTTGACAGTCATTAATAGAATAATAAATCTCACAGCGGTCCAATTCAATATGTTTTATACACTTAAAACATATTAACATATCTACTAGGAGTCTCCACTTCCATAATCAAGACAAATCATCTTAGTTGACATGTTAAAGTCTTCGCATGAAATGCCCAATTTCATCACCGACTACGGATTAAGATTTTGAGTTTACAAAGAACTTGTGATTTACATCTTCTGTGACTAAATCACATACCATGCATCTAAAATATATATATATATATATATATATATACACTCACTATGCATTTCAAGGATTTTATGATAATGTCCAAATATTCATGTTACCATTATTTTAGATAATAAAACAACTTTATTTTTTATAATATAATGTCATATACAATAGGATTTTAGGACATTAATCCTAACAGTTTTGACCCCCTAAAACTATAATCTGGGTTTTGTGCGACAATTACACAAACAGTTAGAAGCAAACCGTATACCCTGTCCTTTGAAGCATAACTTGATACTGGTTCTGCTAAACCAGGCAAAGTATGCTCATTTGTGATCAATCACTGACTGATTGAGTTGATACTGGACATTCTTCGGTAGCAAAATCTAAACTATAAGAAAAGCTCAAAAGCGGCTTATCCTTTGGAACACAACTTGATACTAGCTCTGCTAAACCAGGCAAAGTATGCTCATTTGTGATCAATCACGGACTGATTGAGTTGATACTGGACATTCTTCAGTAGCAAATCTAAACTTTAAGAAAAGCTCAAAAGCGGCTCATCATTTAATATGCTAGGTTACATGTTCCGGTTACATGTTCCATCTTAAAAATGGCTTGGTTACTTGGAATCGTAAACATGGCACCCATCATTTTTCTGTGACCATGCACTGGATTACATGAATAAGTCATCCAACCAAGCAAAAATAAACCAAAACATGACATACTCAGGAGGGAGAGAGAGAGAGAGAGAGAGAGAGAGAACCCTGGAGCATTACAAACCAGAAAAATTGGTTTGCATTAATGGTGCTTGTATTAGTTTGCACCAGTGCTTCACATGTGCGTAAAAAGAAAGCGATCAAATATGAACCAAAATATATTTGATCAAAATAGGAGTGTCCAGTGGATGCTTTGAGATAAGAGCGCGCCTTAATTATAAAGCTCATACATGTAATGATGAAGAAAAAGATAAGTATAGGCAACAAAGGGTGTGTGTGACTAAAAGCACCTCAGCAAAACCCAACAAAAAAAGGGTCATCCAAGCCCTGCTAAACTGATGTGACTTGGGGCTTTTGTAATTTATCTTCTTTATACAGCAACCGCCTCTTGTTTGAACCATATCCTTGATACTGGTATATAATGCTGTAAAGACACTGCCGCAGGCACATTACCTCAAATGTTTCTATAAACCTCAAATCTGTTATCCTAGATTTCACACCAGCGAAATGTTGATACTCCTCAAACACAGATGACAAACACCAATTCTGAAATTTTCTCAGGCAACCAACAAGACAACCTGTCCGATGCTGCAGGAAAAAAAAAAAAGAATATACTGTTAATTTTTTTCTCTTGTTTCTTGGGTCAAATAAAAGAAGGTTAAACCCTTCAAAAGAGATCTTCCGAGAACATAAAAGAAGAATGATGAGAAGATGTGACATGTACCAATAGAACAGATTCCTCTTTAAAAAGCCAATAGAGTAAGAGTTGATACAAACAACTAAGCAATCTTTTCATAAACTATTAACCGGTAGGAGACCAAAGGGGTGGGCTGAAGTCATCTGATAACAATCCTTTAACAGCAGAGCCCCCAAGTAACGAAGGTAATAGTAATGACAGCAAAATGAAATAGAATAGTTCTTTATTTGTTAATTAATTAATTTTTTCCATGGAAGGAATAACTAACAATAGGCTAATGCAGAAGTTGAACAGAGGAGAAAATTCCTCTTAGAAAATAAAATAATGAAAGCAGGACCAACCATATAGTAATTTTTATTGAAATTCCTCCAGAGGGTCAATTTGATCAATGAAGAACGAACCGGTTGCAAAATCAAATTTAGAAGAGATATCATTTTGATAGTAATGTCTCTCTATGCTGCTACAACAGAAATTTTTGCCTAGATTAATAAGTTACTTGTATGAATACTGATCACAATAACTTCCCACTAGTTAACTTATTTTTAATATGGATCATTACTACTGGCTAACAAAGACACAATTTCAAGAGATGGAAAACTAAAAAATAGATGTGAACCACACCTTTCCACGCTTACAATGGATCAAAACTGGATGATTTCTCACATCTGGAAACGCCCAAAAAAAAAAAAAAAAAAAAAAAAAAGGAGAGTAAGAAATACAAAATCAAATGGCGTACTGAAACAAGGATCTAAATAATTATAATGAAAATTTAATTTAAAATTTTTCAGATCATAATCCACTACCAATTAAGACTTTCAGAGCCTCCATGATAGTATCCTTGGGAATAGATACACAAGGCTCCTGCAAATGCAATGGTTATACGCAAATTAGCAATATAGTTAACAAAGAAAAACTATTCCCATATTCCACCAGATGACATTAGCATCCATAGTATTCTAAATGCAACATAGAATAAAAAACAGACAATTCACTAACTATGCTTTCTGTATCTTTATTGGAAATCTTCCAATATTTACACAGCAAAAGCTTTATTTTCAATAACAAGAAATTTCAAATTACTATCCATGGATAAGTTTCCTAACAGCCAGACTATAAGTGGAAATAGTAATCCATACTAACAGCTGTGACAATCTGTGGTGACCGCCTCTAGAAAGAGTCACAATCTTAATTCTTCTGAGAACTATTATACTTAGCAATTAAAAAAAAAAAAAAAAAAGGCCTGATATAAAAGCATGGTTAGATAACTAAAATTAAATTAGTATAACCCTGAAACTTCAGCACACAGCACACAGCACATAAAGCTGCACATTTAGAAAAGTTATTAAATAACCATCATGAACTGCATTCCTGTTTTTTTCTCAGGGTAAAAACATAAAGCTCCTTTTATTTTTCTTGGTCATACACTAACATTAATTGACAAATACTTAGCCACTCAATATATGATTTTTTATATTTGATAAGTCACTTGATAAATATATGATTAAGTGGAAAGATTCCAGAAAATCAAAATAGAATGATGATTTCCAAGATATGCTTACACCAAATCTCCCCCTTAGACTATAACTGCTATTTTGTTGTTTTTTGTAATTACTATTTTATATATGAGACCACTACAACTAACAGTCCACAACCATAATCTCTGACTTCTAATACTTAAAAAGACACATCGACAAATGTTTCTATTTTAACTTTTTTTTTTTTTTTTTGCCAACAAAAATATTCCAAGTCAAATTATTCCTCCTCTTTTTCCTTTTTTTTTTTTTTTTTTTCAGTAGCAGCCAACTAACAATACATTATTAAGTTCATATAACCTTTCAAAAAGACCATCTAATAAAGATCAATAAAGTCTAAACTAATTATTAAGTTCAAAAAAAGAATCTTGGGACAAAATCCTTTAGATATTTTTCTTAAAATAATTGTCAAGGGCAAATTCCAGCATGAAATTCCCTCTAAAAAAAAAAAAAAAGAATGGCAGCATGAAATCGATAATTAACTATAGTGCATATTACAAAATTTTCAGCATTGTAAAAAAAGTCTACAACTAATATGTAAGTTAAATACCAAAAGAATAACACAAAATTCCAAATCGAACGCATCCATACATCAACATTTGCACAATTAATATATTGACATTAAACAAATTTTGCATATTGATATTACAACAAATAATTCCAACTTCGTAAAACACACACACTTTTCACCAAAGAAATTTGAGAGATTATACCGTCTTGCCCTCAATTCCAAACTGAAAGAGCCGAATATTCCGAGACTGAAGAAACTCCAAGTTCTCTTCTGGGTAAGGCTCTGGACACAAATATCTGCTCCATGTTCCAATCACACAAGTCAAAACTCTTTCTTGCAAAAGACACTAACACATCACCCCATGTTTGTTTCTCGAGTAAGTTCAAGAAAAACTTTATTTTCTTCAAAGACATTAACAATAACAACCTCTGCCTAACCAAAAAAAATTAAGATTGTGTATTCTTTACTTCTTTTTCTTTATTTTTTTCTCAAACTTTTTCTAAGTGACCAAAAAATCTCGAAATTCTCTTTTCTTTCACGTCAAAATTTCCTATCAACAAAACAAATCCCAAGAAATTCTACAAACATCGAAATTCTGTTTTGTTTCCCATCAAAATTTCCTATCAACCAATCAGACACCAGAAAATCGAAATTTTTAAACAGAATTATTATTATTATTATTTTTTTTGTTTAAAACGTAAATCCGAAGCAAAAAAGAAAATAAAAGAAAGAGAAAAAGAAATTATCAATAAAAATTTTCTTATGAAACAAAGAAACCCTTCAGAAACAACGTTAAAAACTCAACATTGGATACATAGATATAGAGAAGAAGAAAAAAAAAAAAAAAAGAGAACATACATGATGGATCGAAGATTAAGGGTATCAAGGAAAGGAAAATTGTGAGGTTGAGGAAAGCCCGATCTGAAAATGGCGTCCTCCACCATTGAGAAATTCGACGGAGGCAGCAATACCACGTCGCTCTCTTCCTCTTCCACTATTAGTCCCATATCGTTTTCTTCCTCTAACAAATCGAAAGAAACGGAGAACCCAAAAACAAAAATTGATGGGTTTCTAAAATCTAACTAATGTGAATGCAGGTTAGAGAAATTGAAGAAGAAATATAAAGGAAGAAGAAACAAAAAAGAAGTCATGGTTGGTTTTGGTTTGAAAGATGGAGAAACAACGCCGTTGTTTGTTAGGATTCTCCTCACTTTCTGTTTCGGATTCCAACTCTCTTCGCTTTCTTTGTGTTTGTGTTTGTGTTTGTGTTTCTGTTTCTGTGTGCGTGTCATTAAATATTGTTACGTGCCTCTCACTGGCCGCTACATTTTTTTTTTTATAGAATTTTTTTGAACATTAATTAATTATTTTTTGTTTTTTGTTTTTTTATAACAAGTGGGAAAGCAGGGGTCAGACCAATCAAGAAGCTCGTGCCTCTGTGGGCAGTTTGTAATGTTTATTGTTTGTTGTTGGAGATTCTAGTCTTTTACCCTAAATTTTTAAAAAATTTAGCAATATGTCTTTTTTTCGAAACTATATAGGGATATGCCCCTGTTTCGATATTCGATTACCTTAAAATCAAGTTTCATTAAAATACTCGATTTGTAAAAAATCGAGTTATTTCAAATAAAACTAAAAAAAAAAAAAAAAAGCATGGAACTCGATTCTAGGGAAGTCGAGTTCTAAAACGCCGCTATAGAGTTTTAAAACGTCACTATAGGGCTTAAAAACGCCACTATAGGGCCCCTTGAACTTGGTATGGGGACTTATAAAAATTTTTTGCAGGAAAACGCCACTATAGGGCTCTAAAACGTTACTATAGGGCTTAAAAACGTCACTATAGAGCCTAAAAACATCACTATAGGGCACCCAGAACAAAGCGATTACACTTATAAAAATTTTTGCATAAAAACGCCGCTATAGGGCCTTAGAACGTCACTATAGGGCTTAAAAACGCCACTATAGGGCACCCTGAATATGGGCCAATCACGCTTCTAAAAAAATTTGCAGGAAAATGCCGCTATAGGGTTTTAAAACGTCACTATAGGGCTTAAAAACGCCACTATAGGGCTCCCTAAATATAGAGCAATCACACTTATAAAAAAATTTTTTGCATGGAACTCGATTTACTGAAACTCGAGTTCCATGGAAATTTTTTTTTCTTTTATATTTTTTTTAAAGTTTGATTAGGCATAACTCGATTTTCTTCAAATCGAGTATCGAAACAGGAGCACGCTCCTATATAGTTTGCAAACAGGGGCATGTTGCTAATTTTTTTCAAAATTAGGGGTAAAATGCCAGAATCCTCGTTTGTTGTTAGTATAATATCTATCCTACTAACCAAAAAAATAAAAAAATAATAATTTAATTTTCTTAGCTTATAGAAAAACTTTTTTTTTTGAGAAAATATAGAAAAACACTTTTGATTGTTTTTTTTTTTCATATAGTAGAATTTTAAAGAGTAAAGTTTCCTTATAAACGGTTGTTTTGACCAATTCTTACTAGTTTTCATTAAGTATACCCTAACATTACTTTTTTGAAGTATCAATAATCAATCACCACATTAGCAATTTGTAAAAACTTTTGTATTTCTAGCATTTTCTAAATTTAAATTCTTAAATGATGGATTTATTTAAAGTAAATAATCTTATCTTAATTAATAAGATATTGAAAAATAATTTATCTAAGATAGAATTTTATTTAGCCTAATGTATATGTGTATGAAGCTCTTTTCTACAATGGTGGCTCTAGAAATTTTTTCCAAGTAGTCATATGAAACTTAAATTATACAAAATCTAATAAAAATATAAATATATTAACCCAAAAAAAAAATGCAAATACATTAAGTTTTACAATTTCCCTCTATAAGTTTTCTTATTTTAAAATTGTTGCATGTTAGTTTCATTATTAATTCAGCAAGTTACATCTCTTTCAAAATTTTAGTTCAATAAAAATTTTCTTAGACTTTTCCTATTTGTTTATAAGGGCCTAATATATTATTAAGGGAATCAAAGTTTAAGGATAAAAAGTTTGGTTGGTTACAAACTTAGTTGTAACCTTAGGCTACAACTCTCATTAAACAAATTAACATAGCTAAACATTTTAGAAATCTAATAGTTGAATTTTTTTTATAGAAATATCTAATAGTTGAATTGTACGGTCTTTATGTTTTCAAAACACATGTCAAATTTTATGTCAATTAGATGTTATTTACTATTTGATCCATAAGACTACTAAAACTCAAAATTTAAATATTTGATTGATGACATATCTATTGATCTTTGATCTTACTAAAAATTTTAAGCATGGAGGATATAAGAAAAAAATGTAATACAATTGTGGATTTGTCAAAATGCACATTCAATAAAATATATATATATATATATATATATATTAAATGGAGTTGAAACCTTAATTTACAACTAAGTTTGTTACCAAACTTTGTACAAAGTTTAATTACATTAGGCCTAAAAACATTTAGGTGGTCACAAAACCTTTTTTAAGGGTAAAAAAATCATAAATTTTTTAAAATTTATATATATAATATATATATATATATATTTTTTTTTTTAAGGTCAAGGTGGTCTTGTAACCGCCCTTAATTCAATGTGGAGCCACCCTTACCCTCCAACTAAGGGTGCGCGGTGGTAATAGAGTAATGGAGTTTTTAACTTAATTAAAATAACATTCTAATAATTCTAAGAAGATAAGTTAAGTAAACAATTATTTAGAGTATGTACTTGTAGAGGAGATGGAGAGAGAAAGGTTGAAAAGCTCTAAAGAGGAAAAGGATACACTAAGATGTAGCACAAAGAAATTCAAAGAAAGCCAGCACTTTGCTAGGGTAAATGAGAAGTCATAGATAGCAAAATTGAGTAACTATAAGGATAAGTTGGTAGGAGCAATCCCTGGTGCCTTCAAGCAAGCCTTTGGGTTTGAAAGCTTAATGCAGGAAGACTTAGAATCAGATACGGAAGAAGAAAATCCCCATGAAGGAAGTGCAAGGGTCTGCTTCTGAAAGGAAGAAAAAGCACGAATCAGAGCACCATGGCAACATGCACTCATCATCAAACCTTTTGGAAGGAAAGTTGGATTTTTATTCCTAAACTCCAAGATTCACAATATGTGGAATCTAGTAGGGAGAATGGAGTACATTAATTTGGGTCTTGATTACTTCCTAGTTAATTTCGAACTAGTTGAAGATGTGGAAAACATTCTCAAGGGAGGTCCATGGTTCGTTGGCCAACACTTTTTAGCTATTAGGCAATGGGAGCCGAAATTCAAAGCATCCTCGGCAACCTTCTCGTCGGTTGCAGTATGGGTAAGACTTCCTGAATTGCCAATCGAATTCTATGACCCAGCCTCACTCCTAAAGATAGGTAAAGCCATTGGGCTAGTCCTTCGTATTGATTCCCCACAGTTAATGGGGCCAGAGGCCAGTTTGCTCGTCTTTGTGTACAGGTCAATCTGGATAAACCCTTGATAAGAACTGTGTATCTTGGTAAACTAGCACAAAGCATGCAATATGAGGGCATCAGTACCCTCTACTTCTTGTGTGGGAGAATTGGACATAAATAGAGACATGCCCTTACCTCATTAGAGAGCCTGATAAAAAGATAGAGAAAGAACAAGAACAGAGTTCCAACTCAAAAGCCTTTGAAAACCCCCAGCATGGGATGAGTAAGATGAAGGAAAATTAGGAGAAGTATGGTGCTTGGATGGTGGTCACTAGACATAAGCCACTATGCAAGGCCAAAGCAAAGCCTCCGATGTATGAAGGAAGTGACTTGGCTGAGTCAACATTGTGGGTTGGTGTGATACCTACTCTTAGGGTAGTGGACCAAGAAAAGAAAGAGGGGAAAAGGAAAGCCAATCGCCTACAACCTATGGTGTCCCATAGGGAGGCTGAGAAGGCCACCATGTCTAATCTCGGGATATCTAGCTCTGGCAAGAGTTCTAAGGACTCTGAATATCATGGAAAATCTAATCAAAAGGCTAAAAAGGTAGTTAGGAACCAACGAGAGGGAGCGGGCCCTAGCAAGTCAAGTGGTTTGTTTGACTTTGGGGTTGGGCCAGCTTTTTAAGCGAGAATGGGCCTAACCAAACCCCTTTTTGTTTCTTCAGCCTAGCAAGCCCGTGTCCTAACCCTATAGTTCAGAAGAAGTCATCTTGGAAGTCAGCCCCAATGGAGAGAAGGGACAAGTGGGCGGTCTGCTAAAAAGGAAAAATCATTATGATGGGGTACAAGATGATTCAGTGGATACAGTGAGACCCAACAAAAATATAGTGGTGGTTCAAGCTAGAACTGATACTATCATGGAAGAACTTACTCCCTCTCATGGAGACAAGCGAGAAACTAGGGTTTTTGCCAATGAAGGAAAAAGCTTGGTGGATAACTTCAAACCCATAGTGGAGATTTCTCATGGATAGGTCGGTGATTCCGGTCCCTCTATTGATCAGCACCAGGTCATCAGCACCAAGATCAAGTGTGCAAACTTTGAAAAAATACCTATCAGAGGTAGAGAAAGAGTGGACCCAATCGGTGATCACAGTGAGGAAGATTCTCCAAGACAGACCTATAGAGTGCATGATGATGGGCAACCTCTATCGAGTGAAGCTCCTCCAGTTTGTAGAACTGGAGATCAATGGGACTATTCTCATTAAAGCATCTCAAGATACAATGGCAATAATCAAACACTCGACAACTTTGTTCCGTGGGAAACTTGAGTTGAAGATGGAGTTGATGGAAGCATAGAGGTGGAGGGACATTAAGGACTACTCCTCACTGACCCATTTTGATTTTGCATCTATCCCTTTTAAAATTATGAATATCCTAATATGGAACTGTAGGGGGCAATGAAACCCCAATTCAAGAAAACAATTATGGATTTGGTGGAATGGCATTCTCCGCTCTTGATGGTGATTACTTAAATAAGGCTCAGTGGGGCAAAAGATGATGAAATCATTGAACATCCCCTTTGATGGTGCAACAATGGCTGATACAATTGGCTTTGCTGGAGGCATTTGGTTGCTCTGGCGCTCTGACTTGGTGCAGGTGGATGTCTTGGCAACAATTGAACAAGAAATCCATGGTCTCATATGGATAAGATCTCAAACCTTTAATTGGCTTCTTAGTTCTATATATGCTAGTCCTAGGTTTGTTGAAAGATGTATTCTATGGGATAACTTGAAAATGTTAGCTTCTCTCCATAATCTTCTTTGGGCCCTCATGGGAGACTTAATGAAGTTTTGTCAAAAGAGGAAAAATTTGGGGGGGATATCCTATTAGCCAAAGAAGGGTAGGGGCCATCCTGGATTGTATGAATGGTTGTCATATGATGGACCTTGGCTTCTCTAGGCCAAAGTTCACTTGGTTAAACAGAAGAGAGATAGGTGACTTGATCTAGTGCAGGTTGGATAGATGTTAGGCCAATCTAGAGTGGAAAGAGTTCTTCAAATAAGCAAATGTCACTCATTTAGCTAGAGTCAACTCAAACCACTATCCACTCCTTCTAAACCTAAACCCAAATACGAGTTCATCAGCTAATAAACCTTTTAGGTTCCAATCTGTGTGGTTAAGCCATATGAATTTCCCTAATGTTGTGAGAGAAGTCTAGGTAGGACAGGAGGAAAACCTGGCTAGTGCTATATCAGGGTTTACCTTAAAAGCCCTAAGATGGAACAAAGATGTGTTTGGGAATGTCTTTGCTAAA
Source organism: Quercus lobata (assembly GCF_001633185.2). Lineage (NCBI taxonomy): Eukaryota > Viridiplantae > Streptophyta > Magnoliopsida > Fagales > Fagaceae > Quercus > Quercus lobata. The sequence goes on from NC_044904.1 coordinate 48,430,366, forward strand.
AAAAAAAAAAAAAGGCAGATCATGGCAAGGCTATTGGGCATCCAAAAAGCACTGGCCAACAGACCTAGCTCCTTTTTTATCAACTTACAAGACCAACTTGCTAAAGAGTATAATCAAATCCTCCAATTAAAGAAGATTTGGGCCATGAGAGCTAGAACTAACTAGACCATCTTTGGGGAAAGAAACACTGCCTTCTTTCACATCTCTACCCTTACTAGAAGGAGTAAGAACAAAATTACGAGCATTCAGGATGGTGAAGGGAATTAGATTCATAATGTTGAGGAAGTAAAGGAGTTGTTTGTCTCAAAATTTAAAAACCTCTATCAGTCAGAGGAAGTTTTCTGCACTTTTGCTCACCCTTGGAACTCGAATTGATGTACCAAATTAAATGAGGAAGAAGCATCAGCTATGGCTCACATTCCTTCAAATGGGGACATTTGGTCTGCCCTCAATTCTATGAAACCATACAAAGCCCTTAGAGTAGATGGGTTGCATGTGTGTTTCTTCCAGAGGTTCTAACTAATAGTCGGTGAATCTATCAAGAAAGAGATGAAGAATATTTTAGAAAGTGAAAAAGTTCTTGAGTACCTGAACCAAACCCTTATTGTACTCATTCCCAAACAACTGGGACCTGAAATTGTTGGCCAATTCAGACACATAAGCCTTTGCAATACTATCTACAAAATGGTCTCCAAGATCCTTATCTGTAGAATCAGACCTTTCTTACCATCCCTTATCTCCCCAATGCAAGCAGCTTTCTTGAAAGGAAGGAGGAGTTTAGACAATGTGATAATTGCTCAAGAACTCATACACTCCCTGAAGAGTAGAAAAGGGAAGGATGGATGTATGGTGGTTAAAGTTGATTTGCAGAAAGTATATGATTGCTTGGAATGGAGTTTCATTAAGATGGTGTTGGAACACTTCAACTTCCCCAAAAACACCATAAATTTGATAATGAGTTGTATTGCTACAATATCAACATCAATTCTCTTTAATGGGAGTAAATTGGATCCCTTCCAACCTTCTAAGGGAATTAGGCAAGGTGACCCCTGTCCCCGCATTTATTTCTCCTCGGCATGAATTTTTGGCAGCCTAGATCACCAACATGTGTGAAGAGAAGAAGTGGGACAAGATCAAAGCATCCAGAAATGGACCAAGCTTCTCACATGTTTTCTTTGCTGATGACCTTATGCTTTTTACATAGGCAAATTCCAAGAACTAAGAAGCTAGAATTGAGGTGTTGGACAACTTCTATAACCTTGCTAGGTAGAAGGTGAGCCTAGGCAAATCTCTTATATACTTTTCCAACAATGTTACTAGAAGAAGGAAGAGAAACATATGCAAGAAGATGGGAATCAATACGACAAATGACCTGGGAAGATATTTGGGCTTTCCCCTCCTCCACAAGGGCAAGAATGGAAATGCTTTCAACTTTGTAGTGGAAAAAATTCAAGGCAAACTAGCAAGGTGGAAAACGAAGCTTTTGTCTAGAGTTGGAAGACTTGTTCTTGTCAAGGCAGCAGTTTCTCCCATAGCAGACTACTGCATGTAATGCCATGCTCTCCCTATTAAAGTGTGCAATGCCATTGACAAGACTATAAGAGACTTTCTATAGGGATCTACAGAAGAGAAGAGGAAGTTACACATAGTAAATTGGCAAATAGTAACCTTGCCAAAGGAACTGGGAGGACTTGGACTGTTCCAAATGAGGTATAGGAACCTTGCTTTATTGGCCAAGCTTTATTGGAGGTTAGCAAATGAGCATGAAGTCCCCTAGGCAAAAATGATTGTTGCCAAGTATTTGTCTCCTAGAAGATTGACGGGGGAGGGGAGAAGAATATGGGCTACCTGTAAAAGGAAGAGTTATGTATGTCCGAGGCCTAAAGTGGACAGTGAAAAATGGTGAATCAATCAGTTTCTAGAAGGATTTATGGCTGCCCATGGGTACTATTTGAAATCTTATAAAAGGCCCCCTAAACCGTGAGGAAGATCAGCTGAGAGTTCAACTTTGTTTTGACTCCAATAGTGAGTGGAACCCAATCCACATCTCCTTTGTTCTGATAGAACAAATTACCAATGCAATCAAAGTCACTCCATTCTCCCATGACCAAGATGCTGGGGATACACTCACTTGGGCTTTCTGTAAGGATGGCTACTTTTCCCTAAAGTCAGCCTACCTATTGGTAAGGGGCTTAAATCCCTTGAACCTGGATACTATGTCACTAGCATAGATATGGAAAACTGAAACTATTCCCCGTATCTAATTCTTTATTTGGTTATGCATGCATAACAATGTACCTACTGGGAAAGTGCTAGGTTCAAAGGGGTTAAGCCTCAATCCTTTATGTACTTTATGTCACAAGAGCAACGAGTCTATAGACCACCTTCATAGAGGTTATGCGGTAGGCCAAAAATTTTGGCAGAGTTTAAAGGTTCCCCATTGCCTTATGGAGTCCTTTAATCAAACAGTTGGGGTTTGGATTGAAGCCAACTGCAAGGCTGGAGTAGTTTCTAGCTTTCTGGGAATACCGTGGAAAATTCTATTCCTTATGGGAATCTGGAAATGGCTCCATGGAAACAATTTCGTTTTCAAAACTAGAATCATTGATAGGTCTATCCATATCCAATGTATCAAGAGTAGAGCTGAGTTCTTCTCCATTGGAACCAAGTGTAAAACCATTAGGCCTAAAAATACAGTCCTAGTGTCTTGGGAAAAACCACCTAAAGGATGGATGAAGCTAAACACTGATGGGTCGGCTCTAGGGAACCCTGGAAAAGCAGGGGGAGGAGGATTGATTCAAAACCACCATGGGGATTGGATAAGGGGCTACGCCAAAGCACTTGACAACACCAATAGCTTTATGGTAGAATTATGGGCTCTAAGGGATGGCCTAGCCATTGCTAAGGAGCTTGGTTTGAACAATTTAATTGTTGAGATGGATGCCTAAAGTGTAGTAATGCTTATGAACGTTAATTTTGTAAATTTGTTAATGGAACTCTTGTTAACTAACTACAGGAACCTATTGTAATCCTTCCCTAGCAAACGAATAGTCCACACCTTCTGTGAAGCTAAATAGTGCGCAGATGTGCTAGCCAAACTTGGGGCGAGATCTAATCCCTCTTTTATTGTCTTTCTGAACCCACCGCCCGTGGTGGCAAGCCTTTTGGCTTTTCTCAAAATTACTTTATGTTGTAATAGACTTGTCCATTCTTAGTTTTAATACAATCCTCATGGTTAACCAAAAAAAAAAAAAAAAAATTATTTAGAGTATTAAGTTTTAAGTATATGATGATATATGACCATGTGTTTTTAAAACCAAAGAATTTGGGTTGGCTGTTGTGCATCACCGGATCATGGTTTTGAAATCCGGACCGAATCGTACAGTCCAACCCGGTTAACTGTGAACCCCTCTTCTTTGCAGTTCTTTTAGCCTTAAGAACCTCTCTATGTAAGAAAAGCATGGACTCGTGCAAACTGCAGTTGAACCACACGGTTCTTAAAACCGTGAACAATTCTCACGGTTCCTTTTTTTTTAGCAAATATCGGTTGAAATTAAAGATTTGGCCGGCATGCAAACTGAGAAGAAGAAGATGACAAAGTAGGGGCTATGTGAAGTTGAAGCAGCAAGCTAGCAACCTAGCACAGATCGCCAGTCATGGCCTTCATCTTCGTCTTTTGCTTTTATTTCTTCTTCTTACTTCTTTTTCTCCTTCTTCTCTTTCTTCTTTCTGTCTCCACTGTCGTGGTTTCCGTTTCTCACCCTCTCTTTGTTTGTGCTTGTGTTGATTCTTTTGAATTTCATTTTTATGTTTCTAAGGCCCCTTCCCGTGACTTGCATTGGGTAAGAAGAAAACTTTTAATTTTTGAATTAAAGATGGCAAAATGTTTCAGCCATTAGATTTTTGCAATTGAGCCCGTGATGTGACTATTGATAGATTGATATGTGACAAACATTTGATGACAGTCAACCCAGCCCACCGGTGAATACAAAAGAAAAATCAAATTGAGTAAAACAACCCAAAAAAAAAAAAAAAAAATACGTATAAGTCCTTCACTAGTTATTGAGGACTTGGCATACTCAGGTGCACTCATTATTATATACAATTAAGTATATACTAATTATTAAATAATTATTTTAATTTAAAATTACCAAGTGTCCTTCTAATTCCTATATTATTACAATATTACTATCACTAGTTTAACTAATCAACATATAAATAAATAAAGAAATATTATATCTATGTATGCTTCGAATATGATATTTCTTATTTTTGTCATGGGAAAGTTATGATATGAAAAAAATAGATTTGAAAGATAGATTTCTATATTTAATTGGGTCATTTAATTTAATTTTTCTATTTATACTAATTTAATATATTCATTTATATTTAAATAATTATTAAATTAATTATGACGTCATCATGGTTCAACCCCGGTTCAACCTTAAAAACCTTGAACCTCTCCCTTTTATGATTCAATGAACGATCCGGGTTTGAAAACCATGCACCGGATCTTCTTTATTTATTTTTTATTTCACAACATTAATTGAATAGCTTTTGATAAATAAGTATTAACTTTTGTTTAGTTGTTTTTGGTAATAAAATTTTAATCAGAAAAGGATTTTAAATTTCTTGAACTTAGACAATGTAGTTTTAACTAATAAATTCAATTGTTCCAACAATTAATAAAATAAATAGAATTTTAGTTGGTGTAAAATTCTTAATTTATTGGAAATTAAAGGTCTTAACTAAACGAAACTTGTTTAATAATTAATGGGAGTATTGTCACCTCTAATGATAACTACACTTGACATAACTACAACTTTTAGAATCCAGTATGATTTGATGTTGTGTTTTTTAATATTTGTTTATATGCAACAATATTATGCTAACTTTTAAGTGGAGCTGGCGGCAAGAAAGTAAATACTGTAAGTACCATACCGAGGAAATATATGGTATAGGCTATTAAACCAGTACTAATATTACTCCAAAGTATACCCAAAAAAAAATACCAGGGTGTACTGGCTTGTACTAGCTATACCAGAGATATTTCGGGCAGTCTGGTTTGTTTTGGCGTTTCGATCAGTACATTCAAAATTTTTTATTAAAAAACATGTTATTTAAACTAATATATTGGTTAATATACTTAGGTTAGTATTTAGCCTTTCAAAATATGTGGGTTTTAAATTTTATGTTGAGAAACTCATACTCACATTAATAAATACAAACATATATATTTTTTATAGAAATATATTGTCATGCCCCGAACTCAAAAGCGTCCAAAACATGAGAAAAACATCTCAAAAGTACCTGTAGGTTTTTCCTTTTTGAAAATTCAATCCAAAATTCATTATCAAAGAACCAACATCAAGAATTATCATATTAATTAGGCAAGCCTAAGTATTTAACCTCACAAGTAATGTATCCCACTTCCAAAGTTACCAAACAATTTAATTTACAAGGCATAGACTCCCATTTATAAACTTAAGTCATTCAAGGTATTATCTCTAACATCAAAACCTCAACACCTTATAAGTACTTTCCACAAGATTTACACCACATCAACAAGAGACCCATGATACCAAAAATCATAATATCCTCCTAGACAAACAATTTGAATCTTTAACTAGCTCCAAATAATCAATAAAAATTGTATTCACCATTTATTTCACATTAAAAAAAGCCAAAATCCCTAATTCTTCACCACTTAGATAGCCACCATTGTAAAAACTATAAACTCACTCATCAAATAATTCCACCAATACAAAACCCATACATATAAACAAATGAATATCACTTTAAAATCTCATAAATCACATGAGTATTATTATCAAAGCTTAGATAAAGGGAACCTCTAGCAAACGCATAAAATCCATCAAAAAGATTAGAAATCTTTACCTCAAATAAAATGGATGAAGATGCTTAGAGGTTCCTAAAGAGTTTTTCTGGTGATCTTGCCCAAAAAGTGATGGTGAAGATGGTTGTGTGGAGTGAAACCCGGTGGTAGAGTGAGGGAGTTTGAGAGAGTGTGTATGTTGTGTTTGAGAAGAAGAAGAAGAAAGAAAGAAAGAAAGAAAACAAATGAGGAAGAGAGGTAGCTAGCCAGGGACGGATCCACGGTAGGGCAGCCCCCCCCCCCCCCCAACCCAAAAAAAAAGAAAAAAAAAAAGAGCTAGTATATATATATATGTGTATGTTGAAATTTTAAATTTTGGTCCTAATACCCCCAATTAAATAAATAAATTAGTATACATATGTAATTTGAAAAATTAAGATTTGCCCTTAAATATATATATTTTTGGATCTCCTTTGAAATAGCGTCGAGTTCCATTTTGATAAATATGTTGAAATGTTTAAGAAACACTTATTTTATATGTTATACTTTGTTGACATTTTTATAATATCAAATGTTTAAGAAATACTTATTTTATATGTAGTATTTTGTTGAATATGAAATAGATGTTAGTTTTTATTTTCATAAAAAAATTTTGTTTTAAGCTTTGGCCCCCCTCAGGTTCGAATCTTGGTTCCGTCCCTGTGGCTAGCCAACAGATAATGAGAGATTGAAAATGAGTGGTGGGAAATAGAGTGGTAGGTGGTGCACGTGTGTCTTAAGAAAAATCTGACTATTTTTTTTTTAAAGCTGGGACGTTACATTCTTCCCTTCTTATAAAAATTTCGTTCTCGAAATTGTATATAGTAAACTTAGATCTGTTTCCAATATAAACCTTATTCATGATTTTCATCAACCACAGGTCACTACCTTGTAACAATTTAATTTTCTTTACTAGAGTTGATTGAACTCTCAACTAGCCCAGTAAGGCTTAGAATGGCCTATACAACCTCAACTCTCCCATCCTTTCTAGATCAATAATGAATTTCCTCTAAGTGGCATGTAAAGTAGTTGAAAAATAACCGGAGACTTTCTATTAAGTGCACCAACAATGACATAGCCTTACGGAGATGATAGTTAATAAAAGAATCATAGTCCTTAAACAATTCAAATCATTTCATGGTCTCATATTTAGCTCATTTTGGTTAAATAAATACTTTAAAATTTTATAATCCATACAAATATCATATCTCTTATACAAATCATGTCTCCAAATATTCAAGCAAACATAACTGCATGCAACTCCAAGTCATGTGGGGTAACCTTCCTTGTAACTCTTATATCCTACTAAGATCCAAGTAATCATGAAATGTCATATTCATTAATTCCATAAAGGTAGTAGGGGCATTAGTTAATCCAAACATCATCATCAAGAACTCGTAATGACTATACCTAATCCAAAAGGTTGCCTTTGGTATGTCCCAAATTTTCAACTAGTGGTAACCAGAACAAGATCAATCTTAGAAAATACTTGTGCTCTTTGCAACTAGTCAAACAAGTCATCAATGCAAGGCAAAGGATATTTGCTCTTAATAGCAACTCAAGTTGATCCATGCCTAGGATAACATAAAATAAATAAAAAATAAAAAAATCATGCTTATCTAGCAACACCATTTTAGCCAAATATCTCTCTACCCCCAATAAAAGATACAAGACTTAAGCACGAGATTATTCCATATAATATCACCGATTGGGGTAGAAGCTAACAACTTAAAATCATGTAGTTCCAAGCTCTTATCATAACTTTTAGTAAGGCACTAGAAACAAAATAATGCTTGGAACCAAGATCAAAAGAACTCTAGTATGTGTAGAGAACAAAGGAAGTATACCATCACCACTGTATTTGTGACTTGAGCATCCTGAGTAGTCAAGGAGTACACTCTACCCTGCACCCTTTTCCCATCATCATTATTCTTAACAGACTGGGGTGTGGAAGAGGAACCTGCCCTTGGTAGTTGGGTATTCTCTAGCAAAGTGTTCGAGTTGCTTACAAGTGTAGCATAACTTGGCTCCCAAAATACAAGGTTGACCTTCACAGGTCTTACCACAACGAGTTCAAGGCCACTTCTTACCAAACTGAAGAGAGGCACCCTTGCCTTGCCCATTATAATGACCCTCATTACCGGACTTCTTAAAGAACCCCTTCTTGGAATTTTGCCCCCGACCTTCTACATGCAGAAAACCAAAGGGTTCTTGATTCTTTTCATCCTCCTTGGAACTAGGGTTGCACTTAAAGTCCTCTTCAAGTCCCACTGACCGCTTCACAGTCTCAGTAAAAGTGCCCACTCTAGAGGCTATAATATGGGCGCAAATCCTATCATTAAAATCTTTTTGAAACTTACTTACTTTCTTGGGCTCATCCGAAATCAAGTAAGGAGCAAAGCGAGAGAGCTCAACAAACTTTGTAGCATATTCTTCTATAGTCATAGTCCCATGAACCAAATAAGAAAATTCTCTTGCCTTTCGGTCCCTCACTACATCGGGAAAATATGTCTCATTAAAAACTTCCTTAAACTTCTCCCAAGTAATAGGAGTATTCTCTCCCAACTCCATCCTTAACAAGCGCTCAGTGCTTGTCCACCATTCCTCAGTAGAACCCTGAAGAGCAAAAGTGGCATACACCACCTTTTGAGCATTAGCACATTCAAGGGCTCTCAATAAATTTTCCATCTTAAGTAACCAATTCTTTGCTGCCATTGGGTTAGGCTCACCATTAAAAGTTGGAGGGCTTTGCTTATGGAACTCCCTAAAGGAACAACCCTCCCTCCTATGCTCACCACCTCAGACTGCTCTAGCATCCTAGCATAGATCTTGTTTGCCACCTTACCAATCTCACCATTAGGAGTGACAGATTTCTCACGCTCTTGGCATTGCCTAGGGCCATGTTCTGGAGCTGCAACCTCATCTACATGCCTTATTTTACATGCTTTCTTTTTAGGAGGCATAGTGTACAAAGGTACTTATACCTATACCCAAGAAACAAAGCAAGTAAATCATAAGGCAACATAGAAGGTTAGCATAGGCAAGCTAGATAAGGATAAAGGAATAGCATGTGGAAGCTTCAACAAATGCACTAAAAAAATGATTCATTTAACTCTAATGCTTTTTTTTTTTTTTTTTTGAAACGGAAACATATCATTTAATTAATTAGAAAAATCAACATCCTGATACAAAGCTTCCCTAACTATTGGAGGAACATCTTCCATCCAATACAGATCTTGACTAATGTTTCTAGCAAATTGAGCTAACTCATGAGCAACTCTATTCCCTCCACGCCTAGTACATTCAATCCTAACCCATTGCAAGTTCCGAACCAAATGATGAATATCCCCAACAACATTTCCAATCAAAGAAAAATCATCCTGCAAAGCCGAAACAGCTTTCATGACAGAAGAATTATCCCCTTCAATGACAAGTTCAGAGAAGCCAGCATCAATGGCAAATTCAATAGCTTTCCGACATGCGAGAAACTCAGCCTCCTCACTAGAAGATACCTCAGGACCCTTTGCTGCCATGGCTGCCATAACCTCACCTTTTTCGTTCCGAATAACTGCACCAAAACCTGAACTTTTAAGAGCCGAAAACAGAGCTGCATCAAAGTTAAGCTTGAAGATCAAAGGAGGAAGGGGCTGCCAAGTGTCCCGAGAAGCTAGCCCTCCATGTGATGGTCCCATTAATGCAGAAGCAGTCCGAAACTCCTTAAGAACCTCTGTTGCCCGATTATTCAACCAGCCTGGGTCATGAAACTTACCCCCATGCACAACCCGATTTCTTTGATTCCAAATCAGCCATGCTTGAACTAGCACAACCTCCAGATCATGAGACTCTACCCGCTCCATTAAGTATTCCATTAAATGAAGCATATCCACCATACCTGTCCCACCTTTCTGCAGAATTTTTAAGCTACCTGCCCACACATCTCTAGCCGCATCACAATCCCAAAGTGCGTGGACAACTGACTCCGGAAACCTCAAGCAAATTGGGCACATCGCATCTGCAATAATCTTTCTCTTAGACAGATTCAATTTTGTTGGTAAAATTTCATTACAAGCTCTCCACCCAAACACCTTTATTTTGTTGGGAATTCTAAGCTTCCAAATTGCAGGCCAAACTTCCTTTCCAGCACAACCCCAAGAACATTCAGCTACCCTTCCTTCACTCAACACTTTCATAGCCACCTTGTAAGCGGATTTAACAGTAAAAATCCCCTTCCTTTGGTGCATCCAGATCATACAGTCCTCCACATGTCTTCGGCTGAGCTGAATTCTACAAATAGCTTCTGCATCTTCTTTTTCAAACATATCCATGATAAAATCAGCCCTCCATGCATGCAAGTCTTGGTCAATTAGTTCAGCAACAGTCGCCTCACGAACTTCATCTTCCACTAGATTTAGAGGAGCATTTGTTGGATAATTTGGTATCCATTTATCCCCTAGAATCTGAATAGAGTGGCCATTCCCAACTCTCCAGCAACATCCAGCCTTCAAAGTAGGAAAAGCAGCCACAATACTCTTCCAAACAAAAGAGCAATTTGGTGACTCCTTAGCAGCAAAAAGAGAGGTTCTTGGAAAATATCTAGCTTTGAGGCATTGGAACACCAAAGAATTATCATCATGCAGCAACCTCCACTCTTGTTTAGCTAACATTGCTAAATTAAAGGCCCTTAGATCCCTAAACCCCAATCCTCCCTCCCTTTTTGATAGCGTCAATTTTTCCCACCTCTGCCAATGAATTTTCCTTTCATTCCCCACCTGTCCCCACCAAAACTTAGCACACATTGCATCCAACTCATCACAAAGTTTCAAAGGGAGTTGGAAAACACTCATAGTGTAAGTAGGAATGGACTGAGCAACTGCTTTAATCAGAATTTCCTTACCAGCCTTAGACAACATCTTCCCCTTCCACCCCTGTAGCTTTTTCCATATCCTATCCTTCAAGTATGAGAACGTATGATACTTTTTACTCCCTACTAATGGAGGCAGCCCTAAATAGGACTCAAATCGGTTCACTTCCTGCACTCCCAAAATCCTTAAAATGCCCTGCTTCTGGCCGGCTGAAGTATTGCTACTAAAAAAGACCGAGGACTTTTCCAAGTTTATGCACTGGCCTGACGCATTAGCATAAGTCTGAAGCACCTCAGAAACAACCTCCACTTCATTTTGAGTTGCCTTGCAAAATAAGAGGGAATCATCTGCAAACAGTAAGTTAGAAATTTTCGGTGCCCCTCTGCAAATGGAAGCGCCATGAATTTTGCCATCAGATTCTGCTTTTGCCAACAAAGATGTAAATCCCTCTGCACATAACAGAAATAAATACGGTGAAAGAGGGTCTCCTTGGCGGATTCCCCTAGTCGGAGTCACATTCCCATAAGGCTTTCCATTAAGAAGAATAGAGAATGATGTGGTGGTAACACAGGTCATCACTCTCTCAATCCATTTATTTGGAAAACCCAGCTTTTGCATAATGCCCTGTAAGAATAGCCATTCCACTCGATCATATGCTTTGCTAACATCCAGCTTCAAAGCCAAAGCACCTGTTTTACCCTTCTTCCTAACATGCATGGAATGCAAGACCTCATATGCCACAATAACATTATCTGTAATAAGTCTACCTGGAACAAAAGCACTCTGAGTGGGAGAAATAATGCTTTGACTTATATCAAAATCAATTCCTATTTCAAAGTCTACAGAATCATATCCTAAGCTCTGATACCATAACTGTCACACCCAGAACCCAAAAGGGTCCAAACACATGAGAAAAACATCTCAAAGGTACATTTAGATTTTTCCTTTTTAACCATTCAATCCAAAATTCATTATCAAAACACCAACATCAAGAATTGTCATAATAATTTTATTAATGATACTCTCAAAGTAAGTTAGAGCTCTATGACCATTGGCCACAAAAGAATGAAGGTCTGAATAAATATAATTACATATCATTTTACTTGTCTCATCAATGGAAATAAAGTTATAACCACTTTTAGATACAAAAGAATGAGTCAAGCCTACTTTAGGATACACATCATCTAAATATCTCTATCACAAAAGTCCAGCCTTTGTCAGTAGTTAGTCTAACTACTGCTAGTCACAAAAACTTGTCTCAAAACGATCATTGCCTACTCTGAAAAAGTTGTAAAAGAATGGGATGAGATAGAGCCCAATAAGTAGCATAATTAATAGGGGTGGGGGAAATGGTAGTTTCATGATGATTATATTATAAACATGCACTAATTTTGGAATTCCAATTTTATTTTTGAAAAATCAATTCCGGTAATAACATGAGACGAATGATTTAAATAGTTTAGCAAAAATCTTCTTAAAATGTTTACCATGAAACTACATAATATCTATCTATCTATATATATATATATATATATATATATATATATATATATTGTGAGCAGTAACAATATCATTCCAAAACTAAGATGTTTAACCCAAGGCCACAAGACAAGCCGTCATAAAGATGTTAAGTATGCCACAAAGACATCAGTTATGCCACAAGGACAACAGTTATGCCACGAAGACATCAATTATGCCACAAAGACGGGGTACCAAGATACCAATGTCACAAAGACTACATCATCTGGCTGGGTAATCACCGAGTAATCACATGTCACAGCTCAAGGGTAAAAACATAAAGAGCTCACAGTTTACATGAAATCAAAACATTGTTCAATTTCAAGTACTTTCACAAAAACCTTCGAAGTACCCAATATATTCACAAGAGTCTTAAATTTTCCAAAATCATTTCTTGTCAATAAGATTTTCTATCAATTTCCCAAATATCACAAGTCAAGACAAAACATCTTTAGAATTTTCAAATAATGCAATAAATCCATAAAATCCATTCCCAAGAATTTTATAAAAGATGCTTATCATTTCCAAGCTAACAAATAATGCATTTCCCCATTCGCATGACCAAATGTGATGCACTATTCATAAATAGTCATATATAATAGGGTCATAACACAATACTTTTAAGAAAACATAGTTCCACAAATAATTTTTCAAAATGTGTTTGACCCAAAAATGACGTTTATGCAACATGATTATTTTCCAAAAAAAAAGTCCCAATAAAAATCTACTTACCTTGCGACCTTCAAAAGCTTATATTCGAAGCTCCAAAGGAGTTTAGCTAGAACCTAAACGATGTCAAGCAAACCTATCACGATGAGTATCAAGCTTGATATTGCATCTAGCTACAAATTAGAGATCACTAAATAAACAATTAATTAGGCAAGCCTAAATATTTAACCTCACAAGTAATGTATCCCACTTCGAAAGTTGCCCAACAATTTAATTTACAAGGCATAGACTCCCATTTATAAACTTAAGTCATTCAAGGTATTATCTCTAACATCAAAACCTCAACACCTTATAAGTACTTCCCACAAGATTTGCACCACATCAACAAGAGACCCATGATACCAAAAATCATAATATCCTCCAAGACAAACAATTTGAATCTTTAACTAACTCCAAATAATCAATAAAAATTATAATCACCATTTATTTCACATTAAAAAAAAAGAAAAAAAAAGCCAAAACCCTCAAATCTTCACCACTTAGATAGCCACCATTGTAAAAACTATAAACCCACTCATCAAATAATTCCAATACAAAATCTATACATATAAACACAAGAATATCACTTCCAAATCTCATAAATCACATGAATATTATTATCAAAGCTTAGATAAAGGGAAACTCTTGCAAAAGCATAAAACTCATAAAAAAGATTAGAAGTTTTTACCTCAAATAAAAGGGATGAAGATGCTTAGAGGTTCCTAAGGAGTTTTTTTGGTGATCTTGCCGCAAAAATGATGGTGGAGATTGTGGTGTGGAGTGGAACCTGGTGGTAGAGTGAGGGAGTTTGAGAGAGTGTTTGTGTTATGTTTAAGAGAAAAAAAGAAGAAGAAAACAAATGAGGAAGAGAGGTGGTTGGCCAAGAGATAATGAGAGATTGAAAATGAGTGGTGGGAAATGGAGTGGTAGGTGGGGCATGTGTGTCTCAAGAAAATCTGACCATTTCTTTTTTTATTTTAAAGCTGGGACGTTACATATATAAATATTTCGGTACACGGTTGTTGATACCCATTTTTTTACAAAAGACCCAACAGCAGAAAAAGCCCAATAATGAAAGAAAATGAAGGAGGAAAAGGATGAAAGAAACATGATAGAAGCAAATGGGCCATGGGAACCCAATAAAAAAGGTAAAAGCCCAATGGGCCAACATGGTAGGAAGTGATGGCCAGCAGGCCTATGGGCAAAGCAAGAGGTAAAAGTAAAGTAAATGGGCCATAAGAGCCTAAGGAAAGAGGTAAAAGCCCAACAGGGCAATAAGGTCAGAAATGACAGTTGGTAGGCCCATAGGCACATAAGTGGTAAAAGTAAAGTAAATGGGCTATGAGAGCCCAAAGGAAAAAGTAAAGCCCAATGGGCCAGTGGGTTTATATGACCGCACCAAAAGGTGAAAAAGAGGTATAATGTGCAAGCCAGTGGATTGTGAAGGCCCGAGGAAATAAGAAAGAAGGAGAGCAAAAGCCCAACAAATTGGTCTAGCAAGAACTTATGCCAAGCAAACACGCAAGCCTAGGAAGGGATGAAAAGAAGTAAGACAAACCCCAAAGCCCATGCCCTCTTCCGTAGAGGATAAGCTTGGGCAGAAGAAACACGCAGTAGAACAGAACAAGGCTAGTCTGCTCTGGCAGAAATAGCATAAGAACAAAAGAAAACAAAAACAAAGGATGGTAGAGCAAGCACACAAGGGCCAGAGCACCACTAACCTATACCCAGCTAATACAAGGGAGGTGGGCCCACGGTCAAGGGATTCAGAGGGTGTGGTTTACTGGTAGGGGGGAAAGAGTTTATTTTGGATTTGTAGCCATAACATTTTTTGGGAAAGTGCCTTGCTAGGATGACATTTTGCCCAAAAGAGATAGTAGACAACTAGGACCACTTGATGCATGCCATAAAGGCAGGTTGTGGGAAACCCAAGTCCTTATCCATTCATGCAAGGAGGGAAAGGCTTATAGAAAGATCAAACAAAGTGAGGTTTTGTAATGGAATGGGTAGTGGGGGAAAGAGAATGCACTAGGTTTACCTAGTAGTGGCCAAGCAACCAATAGGTTGGTGGGCAGTGATAAAGGGATGTTCACAACAAACCAAAAATAGTTAGTGAAGCCCTCGGGGTAAAAGGGAGAAATCTCATGCAATCAGCCCACTATAAAAAGGGGCAATAGCCATAAATGGAAAGGAGAATGACCCATAGCAAGACAATAGCAAAAGACTGAGAGAAAGAATTGAGTAAAAGGAGAAAGAATGTAAGCAGTAAAAAGAAGGTAGAAAACATGGCAGAAATAAGGGCATGCATCAGTAGACCATCTTTTCCTTCCCTCTTAACAAGCCCACTCTTCAGAATCCTAAAAGTAGTAACAGGTAGCCATTTAGGCCCATTCTCCAAAATGCACAACTTTGATGGTAGAAGCCTATGACAAGGATGTTCAAATTGGGGTTTAGTTTCCTTCTTGGTTCACTTTCCATGGAAAGATTCAACATGCGACTTTGATAATCTTACTCATTAGAATTTATTATATTTGTTGAATTAGTTGTTCTGCCGTGGCATCTTTTGTTATATTTGCTATATTAGTTGTTCTGCCATGGCACCTTTTATTGTATACGTTGTATTAGTTGTTTTGTCTTGGCATCTTTTATTACATTTGCTATATTAGTTGTTCTACTGCGTTTTTTTTAATCATATTTGCTGTGATATTTGTGCTGCCATGACATTCTTTGCTATATTAGCTATTTTGCAATTTCACTTCCTTTTGCTGTAGTTGGCCAACTTGACTATGGTCCAACTCTCAAACTTTGTGTTTTGTTGTTTGCATCCTTAGACTACTTGGCTTGTACACAAACTGACCTATAACATGGTCTTGCTAAGGAATTAGGCCAGCCTCAACTTCCTATCCCACAACTTAACGGGCCTAAATGTAGCAGAATGAGCCATGGCCAATTAACATAAAAAGGCCCCCATATTAAATTGGAAACTTTACTAGGGAGTTAGGAAACAGAAAGGGGAGAAGAGCAAAGACCAGAGAACCTTCGCGAGCCATGCCCCTAAGATCGAAGATGACAAGGAATATGATTGTTGTACCTTCTCAAGCAGAGTCTCGGCTAGCCAGTCCCCGTCAGGCCAACTAGGCTGAGGGAACAAATGTTCTAGGGGCTAGACCACAGCAACAACAGAGAAATCCTAGAGACAATGCCAGCCTCTTTATTGAAATGATGCAATCAATGTAGCATACCCAGCAGTAGCTGATAGAAGATATTCGCCAACTAAAAGCCGAAACCAAAGAGAAGGGCAGCCAACACAATCCCGTGAATGCAACAGACAGGGAGGAAACTTCGGAAGGTAGATGCCCACAAAATGCAAACCCATGATTTATAACCATGGCGGATGTTACAGCAATGCTAGAACAGGAGAGGGCCAAAATGCCTAAGGAGAGACTTTTCTTGTGAAGACCACCATACCCAATGAGGTTGCTCATCAAGCCATACCCTGATAGATATGAGCCCCCAACTTTTTCACAATATGACTGCAAGAAAGGAAGTGTTGTTAAGCATGTGAGCAAGTTTCTGGACACAATGGGACCCTAAGTAGGAGATGAGGACCTATGTTTATGCAAGTTTACAAAGTTCTTGTATGGCCGTGCTTACATTGGTACACTGGCTTAAGGCTAGGATCCATCCCCACCTGGGATGATATGGTAGGCATTTTTTGCAATAAATACTTTCATAGGGAAGAGGACGTCACGTTGGCAAACTTGCAAGGCACGAAACAGAAGAGTGAAAAAGACATCTTAGAGTACATTAAGAGGTTCAAGGACATAGCCCTTGAATACTATGACAATTATGAAGAAAAACATTAGTAGAAATGTGTATGGGAAGCATGATTATGGAGTATCGGGTTGTCATTGAAAATTTGGACATCATGTAGTTTGGTCAGCTATTACTAAAAGCTAGAAAGATAGCCCAGTCAGTCAAACCTAGCTCAAAGAAGTAGACCGAAAGCCTACCCTGCAAGCCATGGCGGTGTCCACAGGTGAGAAAAGAAAGAGACCAGAAGGAAGGGAGTACAAGAGCCCTCCACCAATACCCTACATGCCTAAGGAATTAGATGTGCTTCTAGACAAGTGGATAGCAGATGGGGTCTTCAAACCCAACCACATTTCCAAAGATCCTATAGAAGAGGAATGAAGGGACCCTCATTTCTGCCAATCACATAATTACGTGTAGCACTCTACTGCAGAATGCTGGGCACTCCGTAGACTAGTCCATCGCAGAATTAAAGAAGGCACTCTTGAACTTACTTAGCCAGAAATTCAGAGAAACTCACTCCCTAATAAAAAAGGAAAGAGGGTGGCAGCGGTAGTTATTTGCGTAGATCTAGGTGACGAAAAGGAGGAAAGGCCCTCGTTGCCACCAAGCGCTATTATGAATTTGCAAAAGAGTCCTCAGTTCAGGAACCTATTTGATTAGCTAAAATTCATTGCTAATGAAAGAAATTTGGCCACAGAGGCCTTTGTAAGTATCACCTCAAAAGCTGGGTTGAATGCCTTGCTGCAGAAACTCGACCTAATTGGGCCTTTCTTGAAGGTACTTGATGTTGTCCAATTTTGTAATGGAAATTGTAGTGTAGCTAAGGTTATTGTTCCACCAGGAAAAGGAAAACAAGAACACGTCAAAAGCACCAATAGTATATAGAAAAATATGATTAAAACTTAAGAAAAATAATGTTTGATAAAATTCAATAATTAAAATCACTAGGGCGTTAGGGTTTGTCCACCAATATTATTAAGCATCAGCTACCAATCCAATTTAGTACACAATTGGGTAAGTAAACACATAAACTATTTGATTGGAAGATTTAAAATAAGCTTTATTAATAGAACTCTCTTTGGTTGATTATATTCATCAATTGTTCCAAAATTCAGTCTAAAAAATAATTACTTTGCTAGAAAAACTCAAGAACATTGCATACCCTAGAGGCAATACTATGGCAAAAGTAATATATAACAATACTACCACGTTTTACTGGAGAGATTATAAAATCCTATTCTAACAATAAGAAGATGGAGTGACCACCAACAAGGATCCACCTCCAACCACCCGAAAAAGAGTAGCAAGAGGATCACTAGCAGAAATGATTGGCAAAGGGGTAGTAAAAGGAACTCCTTTGGTTTGGGCCACCATGGGAGAAACACCTCCCTTTGAGGGAGTGGAAAACTCAGCAGAAATAGGGATAGACTCCCCAACGACCTTCTCCTCAACCGAGACATCCTCCTCGGCAGAAATAAGCTGTGAGGAAGGAATTGAAGACTTGGCAAAAACCTCCATAGTGGCAGCAACTATGGCGGAAGCCATAGCTTCCGCAATAATATTAGCACCATCAAAGAAGCCCTCCATGGAAGTGTCAATAGCCATAGGAACCTCCTCTCTCTCAGGGACAGTGCCCTCAGCAGAAATTGTAGTCATGTTAACGATGGGCTCAACAAGAGTCTCTTTGCTCATGGGAGTGTAGACGAAGATGGGCTCAACGTCAATCTAAAGATAACAAGACGAAGAAGAGAATCGAAAATAAAAAATAAAAAAGGGAAGAGGAATGATGTAGGACTAGATTAAAAAAAAAAAAAAATCACCTCAGCCTCACCCAAGTATAATGGGCTAAGTGGCCGAAGTGTCATCTTTATGCTTAGACTGCCAAAGAAGAAAAGGATGCATGTGCATAGTTGGCCGTAGATATAGACATCAAATAACTAAAATAAAGATAAGGAAGAAATTAGAGATAACATACTCTCCTCTCAGAAGCGACAAATGAAACTGGCGAAAATGTCTTCCTTTTACTGCCACGGGTTCTACTAGAAGAAGGGGCATCTAAAGGTTGCCTCAGCAGTGGAGGCTTGGACTTGGCCACAACAGACCTTCTAGTAGAATGGGTCCGGCAGAAGGGGAAGGAGTGCTTTTAATGATTATGCTGCCAATAGGGGGAAGGCCTTCCCTGTAAGGGACTATCTTTGAACAAACCTTAGGAGCATCTGTAGCAGCACCTTTACCTTTCTTGGCAGACTTGGACTTGGCAGATTTGGAGGTCGAGCCCTTCTTCACTAGTGGAGGCAGGTTTGCCAACTTCACCTTTTTCTCCTAACTAGGGGCGAACTCACTACATACTGGAACCATCACTCTTCCTCTTCCTACCACTTAAATATGGTGGGCCTGTTCTACTTCCTGGCATATACAATCACAAACTTGGTAGGAAGAAGCAACTGATGATTTGGAGAGTTTATAGCATGCAAACGTTGAAGGGTAAAAGGGAGAACCCACAGCTACCCAAGAGGTCCTCACTGAAAGAAGTCATAATGGCCTGCTAGTAAGTGTGCATATGCGTAGTACAAAGACCCACCCTCTGGAACTTGGAATAGTAACTGCAGTAAAAAGCTTGCTTTAGTATTCAAAGGCATGGGGATGCAAAAAAGGGTGAACTGAAGTAGTGGAGCCCAAAACTAAGGTAAAGTCATCGGGCACATCCTAGTCGAGCCCAAACTGTCTCCTCACTCTATGGGCAGAGTAATGTATATACCTCAGCCCCTCGTTAGCTAACTAAGGTAGCCACCTAGCATTGATAGCATTTAGATAAGTGATCCTCCTCTCATTGTAAGCAACTAAGGGAGTAGTGGTGCCCATGAAAGGCCCAATCACCAAATTAGCACAAGTAAAGCTAGAACCAAAACTTCTACAAGCCATCTATGGGAAGCCCACTCCTTTATCAAAAAACTCTATGGCAGGATGGCCAAAAGGTTTAAACTTGACCTAGTGGTATACCAAAGGGAACTCTTTAACAAAGCTCCTGCAGAAATTTGTGATCACCTTGGGGCAGGTTAGAACTTTTAATTGGCATGACGGACAGGCTTACACTTAGCCAAGTGCTTAGCACAACACTCCCAAAGGAGGTGTTGCAGAATAGTGCTATGAACATAAGAAGTAACTATATGGCAGGAACCCGCTTATCTCTCATCACTCTGCAAGATATCAAACTGAACATACAAATGGCTCAAGAACAAAGGGGCCAACGGCAAACTCACCCCGGCAGAAATCTTTATGGCTAACTTGAAGTACATAGGTTTTACAGCATAATAGGGATGAGAACCAAAAACAAACTTACATAGCTAAAATACGATGAAGGCAGCACGCGAATAGTAGTAGAAGCCCCCCCGAGAAAGCCCCAATCCAATTGGAAAGCTTCGCATTCCTATTGCTAAGCCCCTTCCTCAACTCCACCTCTATGGCTTTCTCTTTGATGGAGAGTTGGATGTCTGAGGGGTCCATGTCACTAAGAATGGGAAGCAATAACTGATTTGCCACATCCTCTAAGGTCATGGTGAGTTCACCGCAAGAAAGAAAGAAAGAAGGAATGGGTAGCACAACACCACTAGCGGACAAAATGGCAGAGGTTGAACAAGTTGTAGTAGTTGTACAAACACCGTAAAGAGACAATAGCCTTCAAAACGCTAGCCCGTTGGAGCGCTTTCATGAAACCTACGTTGGAAAGCTCCTTGTCAACCCACCCCTTCCAACCCAATGATGTACCCAACCTTAATTCGAAGAGGATAGGGATGGGTAAAGTCTCCCTACGACAAATGGCAAGATCAAGGATGGAGGATGCCAACGGAGCCCAAGAAGTGTGAAAGCCGCACCACTCCAAGGATAGCCAAACATGGCCTGGCGGAGGAGGTAAATAATCGCTAGGCACCACCGAAAAGTGTGAATAAGCGTCATACCACAAGTTTATGAGGGGAGGAAACTTGCTATTGGGGTCGTGAGTCATTTCTTCATCCTCGGAACGGTCCGATTTGGAAGGGGGCGCCTCTTCTCCTCTCTTACAATCTGTGAGTGGCTTATCGATAATGGTTTCCTTCCCCTTACAGCGAGAAGAGCCTTCACTTTTCACCAATGATATGAAGAAGGGATTGGGTGATGTGTACAGGTAATGAATGTGGGAGAATAAGGAAAGAAATGGTGAGGCGAATGAGGGAAGGAAGAAGAAGTTTTGAGAGAAAAGAGGTAATGTGAAAGAGAAAGAGTAAATGGATTGAGATAAGATAAAAACACTTGGAAGGGAAGCGACAGAATAGTCATTAAAAGAGGCAACGCATTAAATGAAGAGGAGGCGTTGTTTTAGAATAACTGATAAATTAAGAAATTCGAAAAGACAAGTTTGTTTATTACAGAAAGTAAGCATGATGGGGACCGCTGTTTAAAAAGCACGCGAAAGAAAATTGCATAGGTATTCATATATGAATTGCAGAAACAATTCACATGCTCAGGAGGCTTATACCCGTTTTTGACAGAAGACCCAACAACAAAAAAATCCCAATGGTGAAGGAAGATGAAGGAGGAAAAGGATGAAAGAAATACGATAGAAGCAAATGGGCCATGGGAGTCCAAGAAAAGAGGTAAAGGCCCAATGGGCTGACATGGTAGGAAGTGAAAGCTAGCAAGCCCATAGGCACAGCAAGAGGTACAAGTAAAGCAAATGGGCCATGAAAGCCCAATGAAAGAGGTAAAAGCCCAACTGGCCAATGTGGCAAGAAGTGATAGCTAGTAGGCCTATGGGCACAATAAGAGGTAAAAGGAAAGCAAATGGGCCATGAGACCCCAAGGAAAGCGGTAAAAGTCCAATGAGTCAATAAAGCTAAAAATGACAGCTAATAGGCCTACAGGCACATAAGAGGTAAAAGTAAAGTAAATGGGCTATGTGAGCCCAAAGGAAGAAGTAAAGCCCAATGGGCCACATAGTCTATGACCACAACAAGAAGTTTAAAGGAGGTATAATTTGCAAGCTAATGGGTTGTGAAGGCCTAAGAAAATAATAAAGGAGAGCAAAAGCCCAACGAATTGGTTTGGCAAGAACTTATGCCAAGCAAACATGCAAGCCTAGGAAGGGATGAAAAGAAATAAGACAAACATAAAAGTCCATGCTGTTTTCTGTAGAGGATAAGCTCAGGCAGAAGAGACACATAGTAGAATGGAACAAGGATAGTTTGCTACGGTAGAAACAATGTGGGAACGAAAGAAAACAAAAATATTAGAGTAAGCACACAAGGGCCGGAGCACCACCAACCTGTACCCAGCCAATACAAGGGAGATGGACCCACGGTCAAGGGATTTAAAGGGTGTGGTTTGGTAATGGGGGAAAAGAGTCTATTTTGGGTTTCCAGCCATAACTTTTTTTGGGAAAATGCCTTGCTGGGATGACATTTTGTCCAAAATAGGTAGTAGGTGGCTGGGACCACCTGATGCATGCCATAGAGGTAAGTAATGGGAAACCCAAGTCCTTATCCATTCAGGCAAGGAGGGAAAGGCTTATAGAGTGAGATTTTGTCATGGAATGGGTAGTAGAAGAAAGAGAATGCACTAGGTTTACCCAGTAGTGTTGGGCAACCAATGGGTTAGCGGGCAGTCCTAAAGGGATGTCCATAACAAACCAAAAATAGTTGGTGAAACCCTAGGGGTAAAAGGGAGAAATCTCATGAAATAAGCCCACTATAAAAAGGGGCATTAGCCTTAGATGGAAGGGGGAATGACCCACGGCAAGACACTAGTAAAAGATCGAGAGAAAAAGAACTGAGAAAAAGGATAAAGAATGTAAGCAGTAAAAAAAGGAGAGAAAACACGGCAGAAATAGGGGCATGCATTAATAGACCATTTTTTCCCTCCCTCTTAACAAACACACTCTTCGGAATCCTAAAAGTAGTAACAAGTAGCCATTTAGGCCCATTCTCAAAAATGCACAACTTTGATGGTAGAAGCCTATAATAAGGTTGTTCAAGTTAGGGTTTGGGTTCTTTCTTGGTTCACTTTCTGCGGAAAGATTCAACACGCAACTTTGATAATCTTACTCATTAGAATTTATTATATTTGCTTTATTAGTTGTTTTGCCATGACACCTTTTGTTATATTTGTTGTATTAGTTGTTCTGTTGTGGCACCTTTTGTTATATTTGCCATATTAGTTGTTCTACTTTGGTACCTTTTATTGTATTTTTTTGTTCTACAGTGGTACCTTTTGTTATATTTGTTGTATTAGTTGTTCCGCTGTGGTCTTTGTTATCATATTTGCTGTGATATTTGTGCTGTCATGACATATTTTGTTGTATTAGCTGTTTTGCCATTTCATTTCCTTTTGCTGTAAGTGGTCCACTTGACCATGGTCCAACTTTCAGCCTTATGTGTTTCGTCGTTTGCATCCTTGGAGTGCTTGGCTTGTGCTCAAATTGGCTTATAGCATGGTTTTGCTAAGGAACTAACCAGCCCCAACTTCTTGACCCACGACTCAAAGGGCCTAAATATAGTAGAACGAGCGCTGACCTATTAATACAAAAAGCCCCCACAACAGTATCAACCGATATCGAAATATTTCGATTCCTTAGTCAAACTGAAATATTTTAAGTTCATTTGGTTTGTGGTGTATTTTTGTAATAAAACCACGTCCCCTCTTCCTTGTGTGTATATTTGTTTCTAGGAAAAAAAAAATTAAAATCATACTAAATAATAACTAAATAACATCTTAATTATATGCCCTTCATGCTCCTATCAAAATTTATAATATATTTAATAAATAATGTCACAAGCACAACATTTTCACAACAAAATTTAAGAGAAAATTTTTTAATGTTATGAAAAAAGTGATGATAATTATTGACCTAGATAAAAATAAATAATAATTTGTCACCTCGATTTTGTTTTGAAAATATTGTATCCTTAATATTGCTCCTATTTTAATATTGTTTATAGAATACGTGGCCATCAAATGTGCAAAACCATTATAAGAAAAAGAGGGTGAACCAAACCCTTTTAGTAGTAGTATTTAAATTTTTTTTTTTATTGGGGAAAAAGTGAGGATGAAAGCGAAAGGAGAGATGGGGCGGCCAGGAAAACAAAAGAAAGTGATTTGGGGCCTGCAGTTGTTTTGGACTATGACGTGTACAATGAGATGAGAGTAATCTCAATGGACTATATTTGAATTTGGCTCACAGTGACTTCTATATACAAACAATTCGCTATTTTTATGTACTTCTTTAGTTTATCATAAAATGTATCATATACTACTCAAAATCACATTCAAATCATCAGAACATTATCTACTTCTCTGTTTAATAACTTAATTCAAACTTCAAATTAAGAATTGCATATATATATATATATATATATATATATAACTGAAGCATCTGGTTAAAAATGTTGTAGCTCAAGTAATACCTTTTGTATTTTCAATAAAGACCTTTATGGTTCAAAACTTCAAATTCCTCATCTTCTAACTATATATTTTCTTTTTTTTCAAATGTCAGAAGTCTAATGGTGTATAATCTTGACGTGAGGATTACAGAATTTGGCCCTCTCATTCAATTTCAACATGTTTTTATTTATTTATTTACCATTACACTTAACTTTGACCAAATACGTGGGTACATCCAAATCCAAATGTATTTACGAATTTCGAGTCTTTGGTTTTTCCAAATTGACCATTTCAAAGTGATAAGTACTGTAACAAGGCACGAGTTCATGAATATCAATAAATAATGTACTTTATTGCAAAAAGGAGGGGAGCGCATAACGAGTTCTATGAGGTTGCCCACATGGTAGAGGGGCTCTAAATTTTGACGGAGTCAAGCTAGATTTGGACCATCTTTTTAAGAGAAGAATGTTCGTGGAACCTTAAGAATTTGAAACTTTCTTGACTCTTGATTTTTAGGTTAATTTTAGTAGTACATAAAGAGTTATAATTTTTGCCATAATTATATTAATTGAAAATTTTTGATGGATTTTTTCTCACTTTTATATGGAATTAAATTTTTTTTCTCTACTATTTACAATCTACTACATCAACAATTATAATAAAAATTGTGTTATTTTATTTGGCCTTAGAATTTTTGTGTGTTTTTTAATATCTTTTCCATTGTGTTTTTTGAAAAGAAAAGTGTATGCAAGTTTTTAGAAAGCAATGGAATCACACTGTTGAAATTTCTACTTTAGAAAATACAGCGTAGCCAAAAAAAAAAAGAGGCCGCCCATAGGGCTGCTTTATTCATGATGAATATTGAATAATGATATTCCATAAAAAATAATAATAATAATAATAATAATAATAATGATAGAATCTCTATGTTGTACTAGAAAACTAAAATTAATTGTTGCGTTGTCCAAGAGGCAGTCGTCAAGTTTGCGCTGTGAGAAGGTAGTTGACAACTTGTCCCTATCGCCTAATAAGTGTCCACTGGTCTCGGGCAATGACTGTAATCTAATAGAGAAGTGATTTATTTAAAAAATAAAAAAATAAACAATTCTAATAGAGAAATAATTTGACAACCTTGATGATTATATATTGAAACTTTTTTTTTTTTTGAGAAGAATTATATTGAAACAATAAATTAATACTGTAATCAAAAGCATTACTGGAAAATTCTCTAATTATATGAGGACAACCTATATCTAATTATTTGATAATTAGAATATATCACCAGCAGTTTGTTAATATGATTATTTTATCCCTACAATGTGATTAACTTGTTAAAACAAAATTAGCTATCTGGTTTTAAAGATCTAAAGCTTTGTTTATTTCGACATTAGCATTTACTATTTTTAGAAAAATGAATTATTTTTTAAAATGTATTTTCAGAAAAATTATCTCATTTTCTTTTATTTGATAGCAATCTTAAAATAAGTTAGAAAACTTTAGCTTCGCATGTAATAGAGTTGTTTTCCAAAATAACTATATCTCATGTTAAGCTAACTAATGGAAGGTAAGAAATAGTTTTCATTTAACCAATTTTTTTTAATACTATGTGTTTGTCTAGGAACAACTTATCTAGTTTTTTGTTGAAAGTGTAGTAACGTATACTTTTATCTTGAATTTTTTTTGAAAAAATGAGAACATACGGATAAAAGTGAGGTTTAAAAAAACTCTACATAAAACCTAGAAAAAAAAAAAAAAGAAGCTAAAAACTAATGTCAAAGGCTCCGTATTTCATGTTGTTCCTAAGAACAATAATAAACAAATAAATTAAATTTCATAACAATCAAAATATCATTTAAATAATAATAATTCACATAAATTATAATATACCATAAAATTAGAGAATATTGGAAAGATATTACCTCGATGATACTTCAAAGTAGTCTCATAACATTAGAAGCAAATTACAGTAAATTCATATATGTTTTCAGATGGCAGAGTTGAGAAGTGGACTAAGTCACTGTCTAAAGACGATACATGCGTCTATGGCGTTTTTGGTGTAGCAGACTAAAATATTGTACATACCGCCCTCGTGATACAACAACCCAACCACTTTTGTTGATTATCCTAACAAGCCTACACCACTTAGTAGGATATGAAGTTCTCAATAGTACTTTCTTATTATCTAAAAAATATGGTGTAGAAAACATAAATGTATATATATATATATATATAAGTTTAGAATATTACATATATGTAATATACATTTGATGAACTCTCAGACAAGTTTGGCAAACAAAGTGAGAAAGCTAGAGAATAAAAATTATCTCTATATCACCATATATATATATATATATATATTAGTCAAGTGGAGCATTCTCATTAACATAGCTGTCAGGCAGCATTTGTGAATTCGAAAGAATTCAATACATTTTTCATAAGCATTAACACGTAGCAAACGGTTTTGACTTCTCACTTCTCTTTAAATCAAATAACAAACATTTATAGTATATATCAATAATTTCCATATTAAAATCGCTAGAAAGTTTAAAACAGAAACGGTTTATAAGGAAATGTATTTGGCAAGGAAATATTGCTATATACATTATGTTCGTTATTTGATTTAAGGAGAAGTAAGAAGTCAAAACTATATTTTATGTTAAACTAAATAATGAAAGTTAAGAGACAGTTTTCATTTGACCATTTTTTTTAATACTATATCTCATGTTAAGCTAATAATAGAAGTTAAAAAATGGTTTTCATTTGACCAATTTTTTATATATTACCAAACATAGGAAAATGTGAAAAAACTATATCCACATAAGGTTTTTCATTGAAACTGATGGAGATCAAAATAAGTATATTTGTCCTTATGTCGTCGTCCAAAGAAAGCCACACCCATATTAGCTCATCCAAGAACGAGAACATATAAAGACACTTGTCCATAGATGACTGAGTCATACAGCGAACGAAGCTCTCCATAGACGAGTATATCTACAGACGACATGTACATGGATGAACAAGATATACTTGGTAAGTTTTGTTAAAAATCCTCCATTAGATTCAAGTAAATAAAATACGACACATTGCTTGATACATGGAAGGAATTCCACGTACTACGCTCCATACATCTCATTTTCTCCATTAACCACCAACATCACCAACGATGGTGATGGATCCAAACAAGTAGATCTACGTCAAACTATCTATAAAAGGGGAAAATCCTATTCATCCAAGGTAAGTCCAGACCATTCACTACTTTCTTTCCTTGTGTCCTAGAGAGAAAATTGACTTTACTGTCGGAGGGCCCTTGGCCAGGTCACACCGGTCACCTTTGACAGTTTCATTCTTTCTTTTCAAGATTCATAGCCATTACCGTAGCCCGAAGTATTTTAGCCTACTAATTTTTGTGCTTCATCAGTTGGCACCATTTATGGAGAATCTTGGGAAAGTTTTTATCAACTTTTCTATTTTCCAAGACAAAAAGGCTGTATGGTTCGGACTAAGTCAATGGCTACTAATCCGGGACACTAGGAGAGTGGAAAAGCCTCCAGTCACCCAAATTGCACACCACCTCCTCCCATAACTGTCCAGAAATAGTTACAGTCCATGGCAACAGCGATGGCAGAATTGACGCAACAGAACCAAGAGTTAACTAGAGAAGTAAATAGGCAATGTCAACAGCATGGTGGAGTACATGGCCAAAATTCAGGATATGAAGGTGTTGAGAACAATGCTGAAAGGGACCAGTCCAGGGGCCATCACCCGAAGGGTACCACATTTGGAAAGAGAGATGGACCAGATGAAGAGAGTTATGGAAGAAATGAGGATTCCATGAAATGAGTAAACCATGTGGATGACCTCGTCCACAGGACAGATTCCCCCTTTTATTGCGTCCATCACTAGCCATCCCTTACCTTCCAAGTTCAAAATGCCCACCCTGGATTCATATGACGGGACACATGATCCTTATGATCACATTGCCACGTTCAAGACAACCATGCATCTTCAAGGTGTTCTAGATGAAATTATGTGCAAAGCCTTTCCTATGACCTTGAAAGGACCAGCCAGAGTGTGGTTCGGAAAGTTACCGCCAAATATTATAACTTCATTCCAGAAGTTAAGTAAATTGTTTGTTAACAACTTTGTAGGTGGATAAAGACAAAAACGCTCCTCATCTAGTTTGTTGAGCATAGAGTAAGGAAAGAACGAGAGTCTATGCTCATTTATCTATCATTTCAACAGAGAAGCCTTATTAGTGGATGAAATGGATGACAAGATCCTTTTGGAAGCTTTCTATAATGGAGTTAGTTCGGACTTGTTCATTCATAAGCTATATGATAGGGAGCCATAGATGATGGCTAAATTGATACACTCAGCCCAAAGCTTCATGAACGCAAAGGATGCCATTATTGCTAAGAAGAAAAAGAAAGGTGAACGATTAGAAAACAGTTATGTGCACCACCCAGAGCAAGGTACTCATCTAAAGAAAGCCGAAGTGTGGGAGAAAAGAGACCGAGACAACAAGAAAGCAAGGTTGTCCTCAGGACGATATTTTAACTACACTCCTCTAAACACTTCGCTTGATCAGGTGTTAATGCAAATAAAAGATGATCCATCTTTGAAGTGGCTAGAAAGAATGAAGGGAGATCCTAGCAAAAGAAATAAAAGCAAGTTCGCTTTCATCGCGACCATGGGCATGATACAGACGAGTGTTATGATTTGAAGCAACAAATTGAAGTTCTTATCAAACAAGGAAAATTGAAGAATTTCCTTAGGACGAGATCATAAGGATGAGAGACAACCAATGAAAGGCAAAGCAGAGGAACCAGTGCATCCACCGTTTAGAGAAATAAAGATGATTGTAGGAGGCATGTCTACAAGAAGCTCATCCAAATCTAAGAAGGCCTACTTATGTGTAGTCCAGAACGTTCAGCTGTCTGGACAACCGCTAAGGATGATTAGAGAAGACGAGCCAGCTATTGTTTTCACGGACGAAGATGCCAGATGGTTGCACCATCCTCATGACGATGCGATTGTCATCACTTTGGTGATTACAAATTATATGACCAAAAGGGTGTTAGTAGACAATGGGAGTTCAACAAACATCCTTTATTATCCAGCCTTTCAACAAATGAGGATTAACAATGAGTCACTTCGTCCAGTGAATGTGCCATTGATCTGGTTTGGAGGAATGAAAGTTCTACCATTAGGTACGATCTCCCTACCAGTTGTGGTTGGCTCTTACCCACGACAAATTAATAAAGAAGTAAATTTCCTTGTTGTGGATTGTTCGTCTTCATACAATGCTATCATTGGACGACTAACCCTGAATAGTTGGAGGGCCGCAACGTCCACTTACCACTTGTCTGTCAAGTTTCCCACAAAGTATGGTATTGGAGAAGTACAAGGAGATCAGCTAGCTGATAGAGAGTGTTACCTGGCAATGCTAGTTATGGACGAGCAGATGCAGACGATGAACATTGAAGAAAGAAGAACTTTGGCTGAACCGATTGAAGTATTGGAGGATGTAATATTAGACGAGTCCAACCTGGAGAGGTTTACCAGAATTGGGACAAGTATGGAGGAAAAGACAAAGTAGGATCTTGTTAAATTCCTCGGAAAAAGCACAAATGTTTTTGCTTAGAGTCATGAAGACATGCCTGGGATCGATCCCAATGTGATTACTCCTCTTCTAAATGTATCTCTGTCTTATAAGCCCGTTCATTAGAAGAAGAGAGTGCTTGCCCTAGAATGAGATAATGCCATCAAAGAAGAAATTCATAAGTTAATCACCGCGGAATTCATTTGCGAAGTCTACTACCCTGACTGGCTAGCTAATGTGGTAATGGTCAAGAAGGCTAATGGCAAATAGAGGATGTGTGTAAATTTCATAGACTTAAACAAAGCATGCCCCAAAGATTGTTATCCTCTTCCACGCATTGATCAGTTGGTGGATTCAACAGCTGGACATCAACTGTTGAGTTTTATGGATGCATTCTCAAGATATAGCCAGATCAAGATGGACTAGATGGACCAGGAGAAAACATCCTTTATTATAAGTCAAGGTTTTTTTTGTTATAAAGTTATGTCGTTAGGGTTTAAAAATGCAGAAGCCACCTACCAGAGGTTAGTCAACCACATGTTTTGTCCACAAATTGGGCTAAATGTTGAAGTATTTGTGAATGATATGCTGGTGAAGAGTGCGAAGGAGACACAACATTTGGACGATCTTCAAGAGACCTTTAATGCACTTAGGTGATATAAGATGAAGCTGAACCCAAGCAAATGTGCTTTTGGAGTTGCATCAGGGAAATTCCTTGGTTTTATGGTTTCACAAAGAAGGATTGAAGAAAACCTTAAATATGGAACCTCCGAAGAATATTAAAGATGTCCAAAGCCTCACTGGAGGAGTGGCGGCCCTTAATAGGTTTGTTTCAAAAGCCACTGACTAGTATTTACCATTTTTCAGAATATTAAGGAAGGCATTCGAATGAACGGACGAGTGTTAACGAGCCTTTGAAGACTTATCTCACTTCAACCCCGCTGTTGAGCCTATCTAAACTAGGAGAGGAGTTGTATCTCTACTTAGCAGTGTATCCCCATACAATAAGCTTAACCTTGATTAGGGAAGAGTAAAAGATACAGAAGCCCGTCTACTTCACTAGCAAAGCCTTGAGAGGAGCTGAAGGACGGTATCCACTAATGGAAAAGTTAGCATTTTCATTGGTGACAGCAGCAAGAAAGCTCAGACCTTATTTCCATGCTCATGTAATCAATGTCCTAATAGATCACCCATTGAAGAAAGCTATGAATAAGTTGGAGGCCACTAGACGATTAATCCAGTGGGCAGTAAAACTTAGTGAATTTGATGTGCGATATAAGCCAAGAGAAGCAATAAAAGCTCAAGTCCTTGTGAACTTCATTGCCGAATTTACTCCTGCTAATGATTAGTAGGATGGAGATCAGGGGGCAAGGCAGTGGTCGTCCATGTTGATGGGTCGTCCACACAGCATGTAGTAGGAATTAGGATCACCTTACAATCAGCAGAAGGAGATCATTTATAGTACACCGTCCGTCTACAATTCCAAACAACCAAAAATGAATCTAAGTATGAAGCCTTACTTTAGGGTTTGGAATTGGCCAAATCACTCGGGGCGGAATTAATCCTCGTCTAGGGAAATTCACAGTTGGTGATAGGCCAAGTAAATAGGACATGTGAAGCCAGAGAAGAACAAATGAAGAGATACTTAGAAAAAGTTAAGCAATGCATCAAAGGATTTACAACAGCCCAATTTCAACAAATACTAAGGGAAGAAAAAATAAAAGTTGATGTCGTGGCCAAGATGGCGTCCTCAGACAAGACGATAGGTGATCAAGTTAAAGTCCAATATATTCCAAGCATAGATGTTATGGAAGTAAATTAGATAGATGCAGTTACCAATTGCACCACCCCAATTGTATCTTATCTCAAAAATGGAGTACTCCCTGATGACACAGAAGAAGCAAGGAAGCTAAGGATAAGAGCTACAAAGTTTATGCTTATAGATGAGGTGTTATATAAAAGGGGTTTTTCTCAACCTTACTTGAGGTGTTTCACTCCAGATGAACCCCATTACGTCTTGAGGGATGTCTATGAAGGAGCTTGTGGAAACCATTCAGGAGCCAGATCACTAGTCCATAAGATTGTCAGTGCAGGGTATTATTGGCTGACCATGCAAGCAGACACCAAAGCTTATGTCAAAGTTTGTGATAAATGTCAATGCTACAGCAACATCCCTAAACAATCATCAGAATATCTTACCTCAATGGTGGCTTCTTGGCCTTTTACCTAGTGGGGACTTGACATCCTTAGTTCCTTTCTCATGGGGATAAGACAAATGAAGTTCTTAATAGTAGGGATTAATTATTTCACCAAATGGATGGAAGCAGAGCCCTTGGCGAAAATCACTCAGCAGAATGTCAAAAGTTTCATCTGGAAAAACATTATCTGCCATTTTGGGATCCCTAGGGTACTCGTATTAGATAATGGTTGACAATTTGACAACACCCTTTTTAGGGAATTCTGTGAGCAATTAGGAATAAAAAATCATTACTTGTCACTCGCCCACCCACAGGCCAATGGACAGGCTGAAGTTGCAAATCAATCCTTGCTGAAGACCATCAAAACTTGGCTTGAGGGGGCAAAAGGGATATGGCCAGATGAATTACCCAGTGTCCTTTGGGCATATAAGACGACAGTAAGGACTCCTATTGGAGAAACTCCCTTTAAGCTAGTGTATGGAAGCGATGTAGTGATACCAACGAAGGTTGGATTAACTAGCTACAGGGTGGCCCATTATAAGAAGGAAGAAAATGAAAAATAGTTCTGTCTAAACCTTTATCTCATTGACGAGGTGAGGATGGATGCAGAGCAGAGGGTGGTGCGTTACAAGAATCTGATGACTAAGTATCATGATGTGTTGGTAAAGCCAAGACACTTCAATATTGGGGACCTAGTCCTAAAAAGGGTATCCTTAACCACTAAGGACCTTGCTCATGGAAAGTTGAGACCTAATTGGGAAGGACTGTATAGAGTTATCAATTCCAAAAGGCAAGGTTCATACTATTTGGAGGCCTTAGATGGATGGAGGCTAGAGCACTCATGGAACATGGAGCATTTGAAGAAATATTACCAGTGAAGGTGACTTGTCAGGAAGGTTAGCATGGACGAGATTAAGGATTGTTTCTGATCTTTAGTAATCTGTTTATATTATGTTTTAGTATTTATGTTTTAAGTATAGTATGTTATGTTTTCAAGTGTTTGAATTCCCTAAAAAGCACTAGCTACTGGCATGTGCTATGGACGATGTAATGGACAGTCCCTTTGAACATAAAGTAATTTGAATTCCCTAAAAGGTCTAAGTATTAGAACAGACAAGTTATTTGGACGATGCTATGTACTATGTTCCTTAACGTCCAAGGATGATGTTATGTACAGATGTTGTACGTCCATAGACGATGTTATGTACAGATTTTGTATATAAAGCAGCTTGAATTTCCTAGCTTAAGTGTTTATGATTCTACAAAATCCAAATGAAATGACAGACAATTAAAATCTCTGGACACAAAGATATCTCGTCATAAGCTATCCTTAATAAAAAGGGAGCAAATTTTCATAAAAGGAAATTATCAAGGGAAAGAATAAACTTCCCAATGAAACTCGTCCAAAGAGGATCAGATACGAAAGAAAAGCATGCATGCGACATTTTTCATGGATGACACATCCAATCAGTCCAAATTATGGAAACACAACCAAGTTAAATTCCAAAGTCTAAAGACAAGAAATATAGACGAAAAATACTTGGAAATCAACAATATGGAATTAAAATTCAGAAAATGGTAGACGACTATCATCCAAAAACCCTTAAGTTAAGCATAAAAAGGCAATTGTATCATAACTCTTCTAAAATCAAGGACAAGCCAAATGTATTTAAAAAAAATTCAAATGATCCAAAACAACGGATCACATAAAAATTACAACAAAACAGATAAAAGTTTGAAATTTTTTCATAAACTACTGAGAGGGATTTTTTTTGGTGGTAGGGTCGTCATGAGCAGGCTGGCTTGTAGCGTCGTCTTCAATATTGAATTCTTCAGAACTTGTTTGGAGGAGAGTGCTTGCAGCATCAATGTTGAGCTTAATAGAGCTAAAATCAACCTCAGGAAAGCATTCCACAGCGTCCATGTGAAAGTCCTTAAAACCAGTAGTGTAGTTTTTATCCAAAAGATCAGTGAACTCGTTGGACACCCTAAAATCCTCGATAGCATCTCTCTGTGCCTTCCCAAAAAGGATGTGAAGTTTGTCATTCCTCTTTTGTAGGTGGTCAAGATGAGTGTCTTTTCCAATAGCATCCGCCTTAAGCTCCTCAACGAGGTTCTTCAGCTCCTTCACCTCGTCCATAGCCTTAGTCGCTACTTCAGCTCTACCCTTACAGTCCGCCAACACTTCATGAACCCTTACTTCCAGCCTAATTCTTTCATGGTCCATCTCAGTAGCCTGCTTGGACGCTGCCATGAACTTTGACATGGCCTATATATACAATTGATTGAAAAAGATGAGTAGACGAGAAATGTGAAATACGATATAAGATGAAGTAATAACAAATACATAAAAACATACCTTGAAGAGATCATAAATTGCATAGTGTTCAAATTCTTTCAAGGACATGTCATAACACACAATAATGTCCTCGTTAGTTATAGATTGTTGAAACCTTTCCTAAGCAAGATCCTTATTTTCAAGAAGACTCATAGGAGCTCTTCTGGGAGGCTGGGATGAAGTGGTTACAATAGGCTTGGATGAAGTAGCTCCAACAGGGATGGATGAATCCAAGTCATGTATTTGAACAAATAGTTGATGAGAAGTAGGAGGGACAACAAAACCAGGCTTGACGACTCCAGACTTAGACGACCCATACTTTGCCTTCTTGTGACCTCAAAGACTTGGAAGACTTCCCAAGTCAATTGTCTTGGATAAAGTCTTCCTTTTAGGTCTTTCCCTTATTTTCTTTCATAGTTGCTATCCTTGCAAAGAAAAAGGGTGTTAGAACTTTGGTAAAACAAGTAAGAAAAAATTTTCAAGTAAAAAAGCTTACGTCTGCGCATAATGAGTTCGTGAGCTAAGGCTTCAGCAGATGGTTCAAGCCCAAGTCCCCGAGTGGCAAGACGTTGAAGAGTGACTAAAGAATGTAAGTTTTTATCAGTGAATAGATGAGCCTATTGGACACGCTCAAGATAGAATTTGCTTAATGAAGGTCGTCTTACAGCTGTAAAAAAGAAGAAGAAGGGTTAGATGAATACAATAAAAGATACAAAATGTTGAGTAGAAAGGAAGCATACCTTTTGGATGAAGGTTCCCTATCTCATTAGTATAGGGAGGAAATGGATCCTTGCCTACTTCGACAAGGTTCCCAGCCCAAAAACCAGAGACAAAGAAGAACTTCGTCTTCCAGTTCCTATTAGATGTGAGGAGGGACTTAATTAATCTACAATCTGTACCCCTGGCTGAGAATTGACAAAAGCCCAAGGATTGACTAATTTTAGAAGGCTTGTAGCAATTGAGGAACTCATCCATAGTAAGAGGATGATCCCCCTCAAGCACTTCCCTCCACAAAATCTTCATAGAGAGGATAAGCTTCCATGTATTGGGGTTAAGTTGACAAACTCCTAAACCTAGCCTAGTGAGTAACTCTCTGGCAAAGGCATTGAGAGGCAACCTAAGTCCCTCCAAGAGGAAAGCCTCGTAAATACCCTCTCCAAAACGAGGGTCACAACACCACTCGCTACGGATGGCTAATCTAGGGTTAAGCTCATTTGAAATTTGGTACCAACTTCTAAGGGAAGTAAGTCTTCTTTCGTCATTCTTAAAAGGGACATCTACAGCAGAACTATAGACGATTTCTACTTAATCTAGGGTGGTGGATGAAGGAGCACTGATGGATGTACCAGCATGTGACCTCGAAGCAACCCTCATCTTTAGCTCCTTCTAAATGACCTCTAAAGGAACCCCAGGAACTCCGGACGTATATTGCTCATCCATAGTATTCCCTCCACTACTATCGCTACCACTACTTCTGCTACTATAACTACTACTAGAGCCACTATCTCTAGTGCTATCATGATACTTGTCTATCTCCCTATTATCACTATTGCTAAACGAAGATACTGTGATTTTAGATATTTTGAAAAATTGAAGGAAAACCTAAAGATGAAATGGAGAAGATACTTGGCTTTAAACGAAGAATGCCTAAGGACGCAAGAAGACTTCTAAATGAGACACTGGACAACAAATGTCAAAGAGGAAAATATTGGAAATGTGAAAGGTTAGGAGAGGAATTCTACTATTTATAGGCAACAAAACTGGTCATAGGAAACGACATGACCAACCAGAAGAAGCCACGTGGCACTTTTCTTAAAGAAAGAAACGACATGACTAATAGACTTCAGGATTGCGCCATGTGTCAACAATCAATGGTGAAATTAAAAAATTCAAAAAAAAAAAAAAAAAATCTGACAAACAACACAGGACAAGGGGGCAAGTGATGGAGATCAACATAAGTATTTCTCGTCCTTGTGTAGTCATCCAAAGAAAGCCACACCCATATCAGCTTATCCAAGAACGAGAACATATAAAGACACTTGTCCATAGACGACCTAGTTATACAGCGAAGGAAGCTCTCCATAGAGGAGTATATCTATAGACGACATGTACATGGACGAACAAGATATACTTGGTAAGTTTTGTTAAAAATCCTCCATTAGATTTAGGTAAATAAAATATGTCACGTTGCTTAATACGTGGAAGGAATTCCACGTACTACGCTCCATACAACCCATTTTCTCCATCAACCACCAACATCACCCACAAGATCCAAAAAATTTGACCCACGTCAAACTCTCTATAAAAGGGGAAAATCCTATTCATCCAAGGTAAGTCCAGAGCATTCACTACTTTCTTTCCTTGTGTCCTAGAAAGAAAACTGACTTAACCATCGGAAGGTCCTTAACTGGGTCACACTGATCACCTTTGACAGTTTCATTCGTTCTTTTTAGGATTCACAGCCATTACTGTAGCCTTAAGTATTTTAGCCTACTGATTTTCATGCTTCATCAGAAACAATAGAGCATAACTCACATCCAACTCATTAAAAAGATTATGAAATAATGAATAGAAAAAGAGAGAATGAACCCATAGACATCAAAATTTTATGATGTATTTACAGCCATTTGATTGATCATGATCAAATATTTGTGATCAAATTAATTTGTATTTGATGATGTGTCAACAATGGACAAATAGCAAATGAAATCAAGCCACATGCCAAGTCTTTGAGTTACCATGACTCACCTAGAAATGACACGTGTCCAAATCAGACGGTTGGATTGAAAGATATCACAAGATCAAGTTTCAATGGTCTGCATGCATTTATTTGGATGAGACTAATCACACGTGATTAATTGAAATTATTTTTGATTGGTTAACAATTAAATTTTATTAAATGAATTTCTGTGATTGGTGGTTTATTTTTGTTAAAATAAGTTTGGTTGTATAGGAATAAAAGAAATAATCTAATAATGATAAAATTGAATTAATAATTAAGTTTTAGGGTAATTATTTTAAACTTTAATTGTCAAGTTAAGATGAATTCTATTGGGAATATAAGTCTAAGACACATCCAAATACAATTCCTAACTCAGAAAAATGCTAAAAAGAGTCCAAAACGTGTAGGAAAACGAATTTTGGACGAAATTTTCTAGAGTGCCAATCGGCATTTATGAAGTGTTGATCGACAATTGGGAAGTGCTGATTAGCACTTCAATAGTGCCGATTGGCACAAATTGCAGGATTAGTCCAGATACGTTTTGTTTAGGTCAAAAATCATCAGATTCAATTTTTTCAAGATAAAATTTGACCCAGCTCGTGTTTTCTAACTTCCAAAGCAACCCTAGCTTATTTTTTTTTAAGCAAATACACCTCTATAAATAGAGGAGAAAACCCAAAATTCAGCAACCCTTTCCTCTTAACGTTAAAGAAACTTTGGAAGTATGACTTTGAGATTTTGTTTTCTGTTAAGTGATAATTCTTTAGAACTCAGAGAGATCCATTCTCTTTGACTTCTAAAGCAATTCCTGTGGTCACAAGGGAGTACACCTTGGCCTTGGAGTGGATTGTAATACCCACCTCACTTAAATTTAATTTAATTGTTTCGAGAGTGGAGTTGATGAATTATCTATATATATATATATAAAACCGAAGCTTTTGAAGCTCCCACAATTTTCCACGTCACTATTTTTTTTTTTAAATTCTTTTTATTTTATTTATTTAAGTTTAATTTTTTTTAAAGAAAAATAACCCGACTATTCTAAAAAAACCTACTCTTTAAAAAACCGTGAACTCTGCCTGCTCTTCTCTCTACCTCTCTCACACACTCCTGAAACTAAAAATCTCTCTTCTCCTATGGCTATCACAATCCAGGCCAGGCCATCAAGGCACACCAGATCTTCAACAGTCGTGGCAATCCCACAGTCGAGGTTCGATTCTTAAATTCCCATGTCCCTGATCTGTGTGTTTTTGTCGATAGTGTGTTATAGACTGTTTTGTTTCGTATTGAAAATCTGTGTCTATGACCAACGCCAGATCTTCAACAGTCGTGGCAATCCCACAGTCGAGGTTCGATTCTTAAATTCCCATGTCCCTGATCTGTGTGTTTTTGTCGATAGTGTGTTATTGACTGTTTTGTTTCGTATTGAAAATCTGTGTGTCTATGACCATCATACACAAGGGTTTTGTTAATGATTAATTAATCAAATCTTTGTTCCTTAATCATGTAGGTCGTTGTGACAACCTCAGATGGTGCTTTTTATAGAGCCGCTATTCCAAGTGGTGCATCCACTGGTATGTTCCTTAATCAAATCTTCGTGTTTTTTTTTTTTAATTATTAGTCTTAGATTAGTAATACTTAATCTGAGCGGTGAAATGAACTATGGAGACGATAATTTTCATTTATGTTGTTAGATCATTTTGAAAATACATGATATAGTGAAGAAATTGTGAGAGGATTTGAACATTCAAATATGTTTTGGTGTTTTGTCTCATAGACCAAACTCTGT
This sequence comes from Quercus lobata, assembly GCF_001633185.2. Classification (NCBI taxonomy): domain Eukaryota; kingdom Viridiplantae; phylum Streptophyta; class Magnoliopsida; order Fagales; family Fagaceae; genus Quercus; species Quercus lobata. The sequence goes on from NC_044904.1 coordinate 48,469,207, forward strand.
GTCCTTTTTTTTTGTTTTCCTTTAGGAATTTATGAGGCACTTGAACTAAGGGATGGAGGTTCAGACTACCTTGGAAAAGGTGTATCAAAGGTAAGTTTAATTTATTAGCAAATTTGTAATTAAGCATATTCAGATCAGGGTTGGGTTTTTTTTTGTTTCTTTTATCTCTGTTTTGTTTTTTCTTTATATATTAATTAGTGGGTTTTCAAACATGGGCTTCTTCCTCTAGAGGTGGAAGATTCTTTCTTTAATTTTTGGTTATTGGTTCTGGATTTACATTACTTTGCTATTATTATTATTATTTTCATACGTGATTGTGTTACCCTTTATTGCATACCAATAGCAGTTTGCATTAAGTAGTGTAGTTAAGCCTCTGACATTATCTAGAAAGCTTAAGAGTTTATATTCAACCTTTCTAATGGTTTCCAAAATGTCCAAATATTATTCAAAACCTTCAATTATGTATTTTTGTAATGGCTACCTTGTCCTACTGATTAATCACCTCCAGGTAGCAGTTACTGCATCTACTCAGCAATGTAGAATGCAGCATTCAATGATGGTGTGTCATGAGTTGCATAGAGACTAACTCATGGTGAAATCAATTAATTTAGCTAATGTATACATGAGAATGAGATTAAAATGAATGCACATTCAAACTAAATCTAATTTTGCTCTATCCGTACTTGGTATATGGGGCACGTCCTTTCATAATCATGGACATGGCCATAAAATGTAATATCTACCCTGTACTTCTGCCAAAGCTTCTGCATATCATTCCTTCCCATGGGCTCTGAAAATGAGCCCTCTTGGCCAAACCAATCGTTAGAGGAATACCGTAGGGGACGATGAGCAGCAAAGATCAACCAAGGTTGTTTTCGCCTATCAACTGATGCAAGGCACTTCTCAATGAACTTATACTGTTCTGACCCTCTCTCCAGTCATGCTTAGTGTCAGCTATACAAAAGTGAAACATGCCATAATTTGTTGAAAACCTATATGTAAATGACAATTATGGTCACTAAACTTAGAATGAAGGATGTACTCCACAACAAACAAATCAATGTAAGAGAAATGGACCAAACTGATTGTTGGAAAGGTTTGGCAACTCCTCTAATTTTACTTTCATCTAAAAATAAAAACACTTTCAATTTTTGTAGGACTCTATATTCAAACAATAACAAGGGTGTGAAAATGTAAAGAACATATAAATTAAATTTACCAAAACTTAGCTCTGTTCTCAGCAGGAACATAGTATAAGGTCTCAGCAATCACACCACATTCCCCACCTGAATCTGTACCAGTATAGAAGGAACCTGAATCCGGCCAATCACGTTCATGATTACCACTGCAAGATGATCAATTGAAAGATTTATTAACCAGTTTTATCAGGTAAGGCATATATGGAACAGTAGAAGTAATGGGCTCCACCTTTTGCAGGAATTAATCCCAATCTACAATGTATCCATCTGCATATGCTATATCTCCTATGTGGAATACTATAAATATTGGGGCCTTGAAGCTTATTTCATCATAATTTACCACAAATTAATTGATACTATATGACCTATTATCTATATATCTTTAAAAGAAAAGGTTTTTAAAAGGATTTTTTTTTTTTTTTAATTTTTAATTTTTTTTGCCTTGTTTGAAGCTTCTCAATGGGTATCACTAAGACTTAGTAAGAAAACCACAAATATGATAAACCATATGTAAATTTACTTTAAAATTTGATTCACGGTTCACACTATTGTTTTCATTACATTCCTATGTGTTATTCTATAGACTCTTACATTTATCATTTTCATTATGTTATGATGTTTAGAAATCATTTATTTTTAGGAGTGACCTTCTTGCATCAATTTATAGTGGTAGGTGATGAATTTTGATAAATGTCAAGTTTTGCTGAAGGAGCTTACAGGTATTGATATAAATTTCATGTAAAATTGTGAGTGGTGTTAATGCATTCACTTAAAAGTGATTGTCTATTCAGTACTATTAGAAATAATTCTTGCTGCTGGTTGGGTCGTGGGTCGTGTAATTAATTGGATGCGTCGTGGACATAAAAGAAATCCATTTATGAATGAGGAGGAGGAGGAATACATGTTGCGTACACACCTTTTTTAAAGGTTTAATTCATTCAACTGACTACCTACTATTGTAGTTTACTTTTTTTTTTCTTCAATCCTTTTATTATGGTTGCTATTGAAAAGTAGAGATAGAGTTATTTTCTGTTTTTTGCTCTCATGCCTTGCTGCTTGCTTTGTTGTATATGTTCTTGCTGCTGGTTGTGCAAGGTGAATGGGGAAAGGAGTTGCCTTTGCTGGGTTTTTTGGTTCAATAAGAAAATGAGGAAGCTTTATATGTTTTTGGTCGTGCTTTCTTTGAGTTTCTTTGAGAGGTTGTTCTGATTGCTATGGAGAGTTGTTGGTGGTCTCGGCCCTCTCAAGTTTGTGGGAAAGAAGGGAACTTTTTGTATTTTTGGGCTAAGAAAGGGTTCTGTTTATGGAGTTATGGAGGGCTGGAACAGTGGTACTTTTTGTATTTGTTTTGTTACTTTTTTTTCTTTTCTATCTCATTTGTTTGTATTTAATTGTGCTTAAAAATAGCCAATGTTATTGTCCATTGTACCTAGATAAATAAATCACTTTGTTGTATACTGTAGAATATGAGCAGCAAGATAGAGTCACAAAAAATTGCCCCCTTTTGTAAAATATGTTGCTATCTAATTTTATAAAGAACATTTTTTTACCGTTGAATTGGCTTATCACACTTGGAATATATGTAATTTGTTTTAAATCTAACCTACATTTGTAAAGGGTTTGTGATGTTTCCTTCCTTAGGGGTATAGAGTATGGGTATGTACACTTCACTTGAAACTGTAATTTGTGTATACACAAATTTTATTATTAATAGAAAATTTTTGTTGTGATTGTTTAAATATGAGCTATGAAAACAAGTTTTGAGTAAAAAGTGAAGAAGAGGGTTAATTTTTTTAATAATTTGATAATTTAAGAAGAGGGTGTTTGAACCTAACAAATATGACTATAATGTTATATAGATTTTGTAGATATTCTTTGTGCTTTCCCGTGCATCGCACGGGTTAGCGACTAGTTTAATTTATTTTGAATGTGCTATTATTTTATATTTTGATATCTACAAAGAAAATAAAAAAGAGGATGTAACATGGAGAGTTATTTTGTGAATTATTTATGTTAAACTTCTAGTCTCCTTATCAGTTAAGGAAAATGATAAGAGATTAAAACCTATTTGGATTAAGAGTTTAAGTGTTATTGGAATCTTTTAGAGTTCTAGCCTATCTAAACAACCTTAATTTGAGGTTAATTGAGAATTAAAGTCTTGGAAGCATATTTAAGTTTTTAGCTTCTTGGAGACTAAAGAGATAAGTTTTAGCGGGTCTTAAACTCCAGCCCAAGTAGGAAACATACTTGACATGTAAAGCTGATTTTATTTAAGAGTACTAATTGGAGTGGGATTGGTCTTCCTAAACTGAATTGGAATGTTAGTTTAGAGGTGTATATATATATAATTACTGGATCTTTTTAAGTCAGCCAAAATTTTCTTTTATTTATCTTGAGAGCGATAGCTTGCTATTCCTTAATTGCTAAGCTTCACGGGGATGAAACCGTACAGGTCATCCTTTATTCGTTGAAGTTGATCATTCAGTCTATTATAGGATGTTAATACAGATAGATAATATACTTAATCGACTAAGGTGGATGATTGTTAGGGAATATCATAATGGGTCCACGTCCCATAGATTTAATTCAATTGAACAATACATTGAACTTTTCTTGGGTTTCTATATACATATTTAGCATGTACTAAGGGTAGTATTGTATTGGTTACCCATTGGATTTGAAGACCTTTGGTCTAACAAAGGTTTTGATATATTAGATTAAATTTCTAATAACCAGTACATGATTTCCTTGAGTTGCCAACAAATCTTGATATATGTACGTGGAGTAGCATCACATCCTATATAAGTTAAGCACTTGTAGATAGTCCTAGGGTGGTGTTTAGATGGTCTATGTATATATATAGGCATAAAAAATTTTAGTTTTAGGAAATAGATTACAATTATATAAACTCTAGAATAGACATGATGTATATTAGAAAGCTATGTTAGATTTAATATTGCGAAATTTTCACAGTAGCTAAGGAAAAGTTTTATAAGAAGTAAAGCTTGGTGTAGCAATTAGAGATAAGTGGACTTCAGAACATGACGTCTCTCAAGACGTGTATACATATATATATATATATATATACATATATACACATACATATTTGCAAAAATGAAGTTCCAAAAACTTATACCATTGTCAATGCTTTATACATACCTGAATTTTATTATTTCTTGTGTGTTATTTTGAAACTGTATATGTTAAGAATAATTCAAAACTATATTTTTGAGAAAGTATTCATTATATGATATATGATTGGTACTGACAATAATGTGATAAAGTAAGAATGTTTTCAAATGGTTAGCTAGATAGTCTACAACTTTTACCAACACAGGGTTAAGTGTTGGTCTTCGGCCGAAGTAGCGTTATGTGGTGTGGTGCAGTGTTATCGTTTGCACTTTGGAGCTTGTGTTGCCTCTTTAAGGTTATTGTTATTGTTTCCCACGAAAATCACCCATTGAGTGTTTAACAGTTTATATCTTTGTCTAGCTAATGTTTTCTGTATTAAACTATTGTTTTATTGTTATTGACCTTTATAAGTGGAAGAATTGTTTATTACTATATTATAATGTTTCTATCTATTTAGTGTATTTTGGCCAACTAAAGTGGTTACTAATTTATTTACTCATTACATTGTTATAGTTAAATGTTTTCTTCTTGACAGTGTAATAGAATATATTATATTACTATGCAAACTATTTGTAAATGTTTTGTAAAGATTATATTTTGTCAATGATAATATTGTTTAATTTTGAGAGACATCCCCATGTTATGTAGTCTCTTATTGAACTTCTAGCTCGCCTCCCTTTCTCCACCCTTCAGGACACGCATACATGCAAGCAATCATGAAAACAAGAAATGCATCATAAGAGACATAAAAGAAAATCTGGGATGTTTTCGAGTTTTAAGGACTCTACCTGAAGATGGGGGAACCACTCGAAGTGAGCAATTTACGTCCAAACACAAATAGGCCACTCAAGAATGAGAAATTTACGCCAAAGGGACCACTCGACTAAGCAAATTATGTCCAACCACAAACAGGCCACTCAAGAGTGAGAAATTTATGCCAAAGACACAAATAGTCATACATGACTCACACAAACACACAATCACACAAGGTTTATAAAAACAAACACACAAGACACATGCAAACATGCAGGAATGCAAAACAAGATGGGCCTAAGGCCTAAGACAAAACCAAGATGGGTCTAAGGCCCGACACAAAGCAGGGAAAGGCCCAAGGCCCAAACGGAGTATGAGATGAGCCTAAAGCCCAAGACGAAACAAGGACATAAACAAACACACAAACACATGAAAAACCAGACAAGATATCAAACATGCAAATGAGGACAGACACAATTGTAAGAAAACATGAAAATACCAAAGACAAGCATAGACAATACAACTTCTAAAGAAGCAACAAACACAAAAACCACAAAGAGCAAAGGAGAACAAAGGACCCAAAAGTCAAGATCAAACAGACTCTAAGAAAAGAAGATAGGAAACAAGATCATCCTAATAAGGCATGGTAAAAATGGGAATCTAACATTTGATTCATTATGGATAACTTTTGAGATGTTCAATCATTAGGACGCATCCTCCTTGTGGGGTCCACCTTGCCTATACCTTGACTAATTCACTTTTTTTTTTTTTTTTTGGCCTAGGCTGGCCTTACGGGTTTTCAACCTAGTTGGCATTTTTTACTCTTTTTTACTTTTTTGTAAGGCCCTAACTTTTTCCTAGACCGCCTTTACGGGTTTTTAGCCTAGCAGGATCTTTTACTTTTATAAAAAACAAAGAAATGAGATGCAATAAACACATGCTACAACTTATCCTCAAAAAATCTTGTTGATTCAAATTCTCAATATATGAGTTACACAATTTATGTGATGTGATGTGGCATAACCTCACAAGGTTGCCTACATACCTAAAAGGGATCAAGCCTAACGTAATTCACATCAACAACTTCAATTGATCAAAAAGAACTTCTACTTGGCTTGTAATAAAGGCTTTGGTTTTTGGCTTAAAAAAAAGGATAACAAAGGCTCAAACTTACTTTTTTAAGGGTTACATTTTGGTCAAGGAATACTCTTTCATCACTTTTGAAACTTCTCCACTTTCATGTTTTTTAAAAATTTTTAATTGTTTTATTTCACTTCACTTTTCAATTTTTTTATTCTTTTATTTATTTATTTATTTTTTACATTGCACTTCACTTCACTTTTTCACTTTTTTTTTTTGTTCACTTTTGATTGACTTCACATCACTCTATTTTTTTTTTCTTCCATCACTTTATTCCACTTCTTGCCTCTAGTGTAGAGGGTGTAGACACTGCATTTTGTACCTGTTACGACTCGGGCCCCTGTTCCCTAATGATGTTGGAATTCTAAAGCCTAAGGTTGGTTTAGGGCTCGATCAGATTGAAATTGACTTGAGGAAGGTGTTTTTGAAAAAATATAACTTTTTATAAACTAAATAAATCTATTTTTGGAAAATTAAGGCCAAGAAACTCTAGGGCTGCGTATGCGCATGAATGTCCTCAAGCTACATACGTAGGTCTTATGCATGTGCATTCATACATAGGCCACACACGCATGCTAGGGTTTTGGAAACTATGAAAGGCAAGTTTTTCAACATTAAGTGTGAGGTTCGGAATGAATCCCACATTGTCTAGAAGCAATTCCAAACCCCCATTTTTCAACTATATAAAGCCTTTTCAAAAACACATAGAAAATCCTAAGGGAAAACACAAGATTCACTAGAAATAGTGAATCAAAGAGGGACCTTTTCACAAAACATCCTTAAGTCAATATTTTTATGATTGAGGTCTTTTCTGGCCTTGATCTTGGCCTTTAAGATTACTAATCACTTTCTTATTTGTTTGAGATAGATTTGACTGAAGGGAATAGTCAAAATTAAGCCAAGGAGCTTTTGTTTTTGAGGTACAAGTTCTAAACTTTCTGTTTCCTTTCTTAGCCTTTTCTTGTTTTGAATTTTGTTTTCTTTTTTTTTTGGTTTAGTTATGCTATAATATGTCTGCTTACTTTAGGATTTCTTTATCCTTTGATACAAAGCATGTTAGGTTGTTAGTTTTTCATTTTTGCTGTGTTGTTGTCTTTTTGGGTTAGGGTTTTAAGGCATATATGTGGATGCATGCTTACTGCATGCGTACGCATACTCAAATTATGCATACACATATGACTGGGCTGCATACGCAGGTCCTATGTATGCGCAGGCATACTCAAGCCTAGAAACCCTAATCCAAACTTTTTGGCTTCTGTTTCTTCATCTTACCTATATAATATGTCTTTGCCTTGTCATGTTTCATGCTTTTGAGTCTCTTCCCCCATGTTTTGTTTGATGTTTGCAATTCATATGTTAGATTAGGGTTTTCTTTTCAATGTTTTCTTTAATATGCCATGATCACGCACTCAGATGTCCTCGCATTGATGCATAGGTGCTGTGGTGCAGTAAGGTAAGTAAGGTAAGTCATGCATTCACATGAACATGCATTCGTTAGTGGTGTGATCTTGATCTTACTTTGATGAAACATGTATGAGCAAGTACATATGCCATGCCTTGGACTCAATAATATGATGTTTGAATCTGTCTTGTGATGTCTCTGCCTATATGATATATATTTGTTTGTTTGCTACCTTGAATGAGATATATGATGCAATCCCATGATAGATGTAAGCTAGGGTTTGGGATAAAAATGTCATGTTGTATGCTTAGATGTATGGTAATGTGTGTGTGTGAGTCTAGAATAACAATATTGAATTTCCCTTTAACGAGATTAAGACGTAAGACACAATGAGTGGAAGCCGACCCGTGGGTTGGGCGATCTTGGGTGCCTAACACCTTCCAAAGCCGTACCTAAACTCTGAACCCATACTCTGGTAGTAAGGACAGTTCTTCCACGAAAGGGCGTTATATATATGGTTCCTAGACCTAAACTAGGTGGCGACTCCATGTTTTTTCTCCGCCCCAGTCCACTCGACCGAGGCATACTCCCCCTTTCCATTGCGCCCACAGTGGTTACTCCACTGGGGATGGAGAGTTTGATTTCAATGTTTCTTATTTCTTAATCTTAATAAAGGCTTGTTCAATATTTGTTTGCACACATTTCACTTAGTTCATTTTGTCCCTTTCACCTTGGTTGGTGATGAGTGGGAAGATGAGTACGCTCCATTCGACCAAAGACTTTCAAAGTTCATCCCACCAACTCACAATTTGTTCCATTGCCTATGATGGGCTTTACGTACATTAACGATTTGCCACCAATCCACAACGGTCCATTTAGGCCCAAGGTTGGAATCATAGCCCACCTAATTGTGAGTGACCTACTGATCTATCCTTTTAGCTTTAGGGAGCCTATCCATACTTAGAGAGATCCTAGATCCTATCAATAAGAAGGCACCCCCTTTAAATTTCTTGTTTGTTTAACCATATATCTTGTGTTCACCTAATTCTAAAGGACAAATAAATGACAAAAAATTTGAGTATGACCCAAAAGTGATGGCATACCTTAAGATGTTGGGATAAAAGAAAAGAAGTTCTCACATATAAGAGGTTTATCCCAAAATCCAAAAGTATATTTTAACTTGAAAGGTTCATATGACCATAGCCTAATTGCTATCATAAGCCTAAATCAAAAGGCCTCTTGAAAAGGAGAATGTTGGGCCTAGGGTAACAAATATGCTATGGACCTAGCATCCAACATCCTACAAAGCCAATATGAAATTCCCTAATCCTAGGCCTCCTTGTTGCGTTCCTAGGCCCAAAATGATGAGAAATTCGTGGACATTGAAAGGAAAGCTACAATATGCTCTAGAAAGAGGGCTACTTCAAAAAAAAAAAAAATGATGATGATAATGAATTGAAAAAAATAAGAGTCCAAAGGTAATGGATACATTGTGAGCCCATATTTGAGAGAAAGGCTTGAGAAATCTCTAAAGCACATTCTAATGAAAGCCCACGAGAGTAAAGATGAGAGCTTTATTGTAAATGGACTAAAGCCCAATGAAATCTAGGATGTGTTTAGTGCTTCAAGAAACAAAGTTTCAAGTTCAAGTGTCAAAGCCATGCAAGTCTGTCCAAGAATCACAAGAATCAAGTGAGAAAGTGCAGGATTTTAAAGCTCGATAGCTAGCATCTATCGAGATTTAAAAGCCGCTGAAGCCCGTGGCTTGACAGCTAGCTCGATAGATGGCTATCTATCGAGGTTTATGAAGTTCAGTTTTTCAAGCTGATTTTCATCCAATCCGTGAATGTATGTTTGAGCTTTCTTTCCTCACAACCCTAAACATGTATAAGGATTATTTTAAGGGCCGTAAAAGGTTACACAAGTTACACAAGAGAAAATTCCACAGGTGTGAAGAAAGGTGTGACCGAAAACCTAGTTTGCCCTAGTTCTTGAAGAAGCTACTGTGTTTGTACACCATAGGGTTTTGTGACCAAGCAACTTCATGATCTTCATCGTGTGATGAATAGAAGAACTTTGTAACCAACATCCTTTTCTATTTGGTGATCAAGTCGCGTACTGGGATCCGCGCATTTCTTGGTTAGTCACATACTGAGAGCTATGCATTGAAAGGAGAGATTGTAACTACAGAACAAGTTCAATTGGGTATTGGGGTAAGGGTTCAACTGTAGGTTGGTACAAGGTACTGGGATTCCTTTACTTGTAACCACTTATTTTGATAATAGTGTATTCTCAGGAGTGGTGACCTTAAAATCACCTGGTGGGGTTTTTGCCATATAGATTTTCCCCATTCGTAAACAAATCACTGTGTCAATTTAATTTTCGCTGCATACTTAGTTTAATTGGTGATTTTTCTGTGATACCATGTAGATCGCATGTTAATTTGATTAATTAATAAACTTGACTAATTAATCAATTAATTCATTCCAAGGGGTCAATTTGTTTTTGGCCTATCATCGAATATGAAAGAAACATGCAATTTGAGAAGCTCACCGCAGATACTGTGGCCATAAAGGAAAAGATGGACAAAATGCAACTAACCTTTCACAAGGCTTGAGGAATGGATGATTGTCTCTACAACATGGGGGGAGTGGGCTCCAAAACTCCTATTGCATTACCCCCCAAGTTCAAAATCTTGGATGCAAAAATATTTGAAGGGACTAGAGATCCTATACAACATGTTAGAAGATATCTAAGCATTGCTGAAATGAATGGATTGGATGAGAAGCAAACTTTGCATGCCTTTTCCCTTTCACTTATAGGAGGTGCATCAAGGTGGTACTATAGCTTGGACCTAACTAATACTAGGGTGTGGAATGAGCTAGTAGAATTATTTGTGGATCAATTCATTTTCAACACTATGATTGATGTGACTCTAAAAGGCTTGGAGACTACCAAGCAAGGAATAAGGGAGACCAATATATGACAAGCTGGAAGGGAAAGGCATCTAGGATGTTTAATAGGCCAAATGAGAATGACCAAATCAACATGATTATCAAAAATTTACTTCCGGAATATAATAGTAGGCTTCTGTCATCAACTATTAGCTCTTTTGGAGAGTTGTGTGATTGTGGAACTTGGATCAAGGATGCCATCAATAATGGGCAATTGGAGAAAAGTGAAAGCAAGCCTCCAATCAAGAAGGCATATGGGCAAGGAGCTGCCACTTCTAAAGCAACCAATCCTGTAAACGTAAGTGCCATCATACCTCAACAACCCTTAGCCTACCCAAGCTTCACAAAGAAGGCCCGCCGAGGATTTTCCAACCTAGGAATGACCTTTGTTCAAGCCTATGAGAACACTTCTAAAGGATTCATCAAACCCTTAGACCCTACACCTATGCCTAATCTTGTAACTCCTACTTGGAACTTCAATGAATATTGCCACTTCCATCAGAAATCCAGCCATAAAACCGATAATTGTTTCTGCCTCATGCATGAGATACAAGACCTAATAGACAATGGAACCCTTCCAAATCCAAACATCATCACCAAGCCTAGCATTAGGAAGAACCTTTTGCTTGATTATCATCGAGCTCCTCCTCCATATCAGAATTAGGTGTAGATGGAAGAGATTGATTGGGATTGTTCAAAATTGATAGAACCCATAGAGGTTAACACGGTAGAAGTCCAAGGAATATGGAATGAGGAAGATGAGATGTTGAAAAGTGCAGTGGCTGTGTAGGGGGTACTCCCCAAAGGAATGACCAAATTAAAGAAGAGGGTTCTAGAGGACAATGTCGCAAATATCCCTAGGAGTGGGAAACACTATAAGCCATCCTTCTTGGAGAAAGATCATCTTGGTAGGAACATGGAGGAAGGGTGCAAGCCCATTGAACCTAAAGGGAAGGAAGAAAAAGAAGAGGAAGATAATGTTTCGACCCAATTAAAGAAGACCTAAGCTCATGTATTCGTATGGGGCCTTATTGATGGCCTCTCATAAGCATCATAGCACTCTCTTGGATGCTTTGAATGGAAAATAAGTGTCCATCGAGACCTCTCCCCAAGAAGTGCTATCTCTCATAGGAATTGAGGCTACATCTCACCCTTTCCTCACCTTTTCCAATGAAGAACTCCTCCCGAAGGGGGCATTCATACTAGACATTTGCAAATCACCATCGAGTGCATGGGTGCCAAGGTTCCAATGGAGCTTATCGATAATGGATCCACATTAAATGTATGCCTTTTTAGGACCGCTCTCAAAATCAATTTGGATGTGAAGACAATCATCCCCTCTCCTTTGACTATATAAAGTTGTGATTTACAACTATATTTTTTGTTGGCTTTATTCCATAACAAAAAGTGTTGTAATTGCATTAATTTTATTCCTTGTATTTTGTGGGATTTTATTGTATTGGGTTTAGTATTAAATTGGTGAAGAATCGAGCATGAAATGAAGAATCAATGCAGTTTCGCGACTAGCTCGTGGAAAGTTTGTGAGTAAAGGTTCCAGCGAAAAGGGCACGTGAAAAGCACATACTGGAAGTTGAAGAGTCATGCCAAGCTGTCAATTTCACAATTGTCTCGTGAGAAGGGCCAACTCACGAGGAACTTGCGAAACTCTTTGACTAGAGGATTTTAAATGTGATTTTCTTACTCTTCACGCATACTATATATACCCTCATTACCCACAAAAGTAAAAGAAGCTATTCAAAGGGAAAAACCTTAGATAGGTTTTCTTCAACACAACACACCCACCTTTTAGAGAGAGAGCTACTCATCCTTGGTGAGAAATCATTGTAGCTTCTTCTCATTCCCTCTCCCATTATCATACCTTGAGAGCAAATTTGTACCCAAACATAACTCACACATATTCAGAGTGTAAAGAGTGTTTTGGATCTTGGGAAGCTTTGGGGATTTGCCAAAAGAAGCCAGTAAGGCTTGGCGGATGTAATTAGGCTTATTGCAGGATCCAGAAAGCTAGAGAAGACATTGTTAGGACATATGTGAATCATGTTAGGAACATATGTCAATGTAGAATTGGCTAATCTTTTGACAAAATGCACACTACTTGTAATTAGGTTGATCTAGGATGTGTTTAATACTTCAAGGAACAAGGTTTCAAGTCCAAGTGTTAAAGCCATGCAAATCTGTCCAAGAATCAAGTGAAGAAGTGTTGGATTTTAAAGCTCGACAGCTAGCTCGACAGATAGCAACTATTGAGATTTAAAAGGCAACTTTTGCCCAATGCTCGACAGCTGCTCAATTGATAACCTATCTATCGAGATTTACAAAAATCAGGTTTTCAGATATGATTTCACACCAATCCGTGTATACATGTTTAGGCTTTCTTTTCTCATAACCTTAAACATATATAAGGAATATTTTAAGGGCCATCATAGCAGATGCGAGTGAGAGCAACTTAATGCAAAAGTTTTTCATAAGCATATTGTGACCGGAGACAATTTTCCCTAGTTTATCTTCCTCTTCAAGAAGCTGCTGTGTTTGTACGCCATAGGATTTTGTAACCAAAGAGCTTTATGATCTTCATCGTGTTGATGAATTGAAGAACTTTACAGCCAACATCCTTCTCAAGTTGGTGGTTAGTCACGTACTTGGATTTGCGCATCGATTGGTTAGTCATGTACTGGGAGTCGTGCATTAAAAGGAGAGATTGTCACTACAAAACAAGTCCAATTGGGTATTGGGGTGAGGGTTCAACTTTAGGTTGGTATAAGATACTGGGATTCCTTTACTTGTAACCACTTGTTGTGATAATAGTGGATTCTCAAGAGTGGTGACCTTAAAATCACCCGGTGAGGTTTTTACCTTAGAGGTTTTCCCTATTTGTAAAAAAATTACCGTGATAACTTTATTTTCTGCTGCATATTTACTTAGCTGGTGATTTGTTTGTGCTACCATGCGTATTGCATGTTAATTAACCTAATTAATTCACTTGTCTAATTAATTGGTTAATTTATCACAAGGGGTCAATACATTCTTGGCCTACCAGACATGACTCCGAGAAGTCCTTTGGTAGACTAGGGTTGGAGGGTCTTTTATTATTTGTGTACTCCAACTTTATTCTCTAGTGGATCAATTTTGACTCGGAGGGTCGCGGAGAGATTTTTCACCAAGTTCTTCAGTTTCCTCTTCGATAACACATCTCGGTGTTATCTTGTGTTTGCATCTCTCTTCCCTTACTCTTGTGCTCATATTTATGCACTAGAGTAGTTATTGGTTCTTTGCGCACATTTACTCTTGTTCCACACTTTGATTTAGTAAGAGTAAAAACAATCTAGTCATAATTTAATATTTAGGGTCTAAATAAGCTCATGTGTTTTAGCACAAATCCGAGCCCTTTTACGTGGTATCAGAGCGGGTATACTTGTTTTGGTTTCATTACCTAAGTGTGGTCCTTGACCCCTTGTGTTTTTTGCCATGGATAGTGCTTTGTATGCTTCTATGGATATTTTGGATGTTGTTGAATGTAACATGCCATGTGTTTGTGAAAATGCCTCTATGAGTGTTAATCCTCATGTTTGTGATGACATGTTACATGAATCTATGGGTGTTGTTGAAATTCCAAATGTGAAACTCTTGAAGAAAAAGGATAGGAAGTTTCATGAGAATTTGAGCAAGTTCATTTGTGAAAATAATGATTTGTTTGCTAAGCTCAATGAATCCAATAAATTGGTTGAAAAGTATAAGAAACTTGCTGAACATTCTCTTGAAAAACTAAAGGAGTTTGAATGTTTGAATATGGACTTGGATGCTAAACTTGTTTTGTTTAACTAGTTGATGATCTTAAATGTGAAAATGAATCTCTTAAGATGCATGCTAGGTGTTTGATTTCTGAACCTGTTGCTAAAAATGAAGAAAATCTTTGTTGCAATCATGTTGTGTTATTTTTGTGCCTATTGTGAGTTCTACCCTTAAAGACAAATCGGTGTACATTCCTCCACACAAAAGAAACCAAAAAGTAGAGTGAAAGACTCTTAAGCCTAAGCCTTTGCTTAGGTCTCATCCTAAGGATTTGAGTCGATCTAAGTTTGTTCCTACTTGCCATCATTATGGTGTGATTGGTCACATAAGACCATAATGTTCCATGTTGAAGAGAGAACAAAACCATGTTGCTAGATCCCTCCCTAAAAAGCCTAGTGGACCTAAACACAATGTTTGTCACCATTGTGGTGCTTTTGGTCATCTTAGACCACATTGCTCTAAGTTTCCAGCTCTTAAAAGAGTCAAAAGAAAAGAGAAACTTGAGCTTTTTGGAAGTTGCTATGAAAGCAAAACCAGATTTTGGGGTAAATGGTAAGTTGTTGAAGAAAGTTTTTGATGTTCTTACCTCCTTGTCTATATGCATCTCTGGTTCTCATTTTTCCGATCCTCGTCTCACTTCTCATAAGACACTCATTCCAAAAAATCGTTCCATTTGGATGAGGAAGGGTTCCTATGGTTGAGCTTATGCTCTTTTGGTCCTTGATCTAATTCTTTCGATCTTTGTAGGACTCTTTATGCATTAGATGCTTCATTATCATGCATTTGTGCATCATGCATCTCTTTGTATGCATTTTGTTTTTGTTTTGTGTGTATAAAAATCCAAAAGCACATAAAAAGTAGAAAATTCAAAAAGTTTGATCGTATATGTTTGAGCACATATCACATGTGAGTTTGGCCTAGTACCTCTATACTGATGGCATAGTGCATTTACGAGCTTAGCTTGTTATGTATGCACAATTTTTTAAGTGTGAGTGATATCTAGAAATCTACGTTTGATTGTTGTAAATAAATCTTCAAGCTTGTCATGAATGATTGATCAATGGTCTTGCTTAATCTTGATACATGCGTAGACTTGTGCCTATATATCTCCTCACATTTTTTTTTCTTTTTCTAAGAGCTCTACAAATGTCTATCTCTAAAAAGGAGAAAAGATCTGAAAAATCCTTACTTCGAAAACTAGTTTGACTAGGAAAAGGTGGAACAAATATGTATTAAAATGTATGGTGCCAAAGCCAAAGGCTTATTCATCAAAGATATATATATAAAATATCATGGCATCCCTTCTCAAAAATTGAGTTGTATAGATCAAAAAGTATGAAAAATGGAAGCCAAATGAAAATCTTTCAATCAAATGTAAGCTCTTTGGTGGGGGGTCATATATGTTCATTTCTATAAGTGAGATAGGTCCCTTGACTTCATACTAGTTGTGTACGATTTGATTGAATTGATCATTGAAGCTTCATACTAGACTATGATCTAATTCATACTTGATCCACACACACAACACACAAGTCTAATGTTCAATGAATGCCTATTTCATTTGTGTGGTTGTATGTGTTCAAATGTGATGTGTATACTTAATTGCTTGATGATCAAACCCAAAAAGATTTTTGAGTATTTTATATGTTTTTGAAAGTGTTTTTTTTTTTTTTTTTTTTTTTTTTTTTTGTGTTAAGAGTTTTTCCAAATAGTCCATTTCATTTTTGTTGAAAAACTCCTTCAGAGGCATTTTTGTGAGTAAGTCACGAGTAAGCACCTACCCACGAAAATAAGGAATCCAATTTCAGTATGTCTAGAAATTTATAGAGAGAGTTTTGTGACTGTTTCGTGAGAAGAAGCTTCCCTCAAATCTGTCCTGTGCTTTAGAGACCATTTTGCAAGTAGCTTCGCGAGAAGCTTACCCGTGAAATGAGCGGTTTATCAGTTTTTAAAAGCCAAACATTGATAGTTTTTCAAATCACTCTCTTTTGCCTCCTCCATGCCTCTATCAACCCGAAGCACTCTTTCACTCAAATCTCACCCAAAACTCAAGAACTTTCATTCCTAAAACTCATCTAAGGTATGTTTTAACACTTTTTCACTCTTGATTTTTTAGATTAAGTCTTAGATTCTAGGATTTCTAGGGTTGGGTTATTTTTGAAAGAGGTTGGGAAAAACTTATTTTCTTGCAAAATTTTTTATTTTTCTTGATTGGGTTGTGTCCCATTGTGTTTGTGTTGGCCCCAAGTGGCATTTTTAACATGTATTTAGGTAATATTTTCATATGTTCATGCATTTTTTAACATATATGTGTAGTGTGTGCATTCTAAGTGTTTGATAAAATGCCTATATGGTATTTTTTTCATTCTTTTGACTAATGAGTACCAATTTTGGGGAATCACCATAATTATTCATGTTTATCATGTTTTGATCATTGGTTGTGTATTTTACACACTTTTCCCCATGAGTGCTTGCTCACACTATAACAAAATGTATATGAAAAAATTCGTCACTAAAAGTCCAGTTTTTCGTCACTAAGGACCTTTAGTGACGAAATTGGACTTTTAGTGACGAAACTCATTTCTTCACTGTAGCCCCGTCACTAAAAGTCCTGGTGATGAAAAATTTCGTCACTAAAAGTCCGATTTGATTTTAAAAAAAAAACTTTTAGTGACGGAAACGTTTCGTCACTAAATGTTTTCCTCACTAAAAACACTATTTAGTGACGAAAATATTTCGTCACTGAAAATACTTTAGTTTACTAAATCATATTTAGTGACGAATAATTTTGTCACTAAAACTATGTTCAGGTACATATAGTGACGAAAAAATTCGTCACTAAAACTATTTTTAAGAAAATCCAGGCACATATAGTAACGAAAATTTTTGTCACTAAAACCATTTCTTACAGCATTTTGCCATATTTAGTGACGAAATTTTCGTCACTAAAACAATTTTTTGTTGCTATATTTGTGACAAAAAAATTTGTCACTAAAACTTATTTTCTATTTTTATTTTTTTCCATGGCTTTGATATTAACCTGTAACCAGTCATTACATTATTAAAATCTCACATTTGAATAACACATTTATTTCAACAACACATTTATAAAAAAAGATCCATACATTCCACAAGTAAAAAATAAAACAAGTATCCAATTCAAACTCCTTCCATACAATAATTGTTTGCAACACATACAATAACTCAAGATGTTTTATAACAATACAAAAATTGTAGCATAATATAATTAGAACTAACGAAAGATGTCCTCATATGTCTTCAAGTAATGCCAAAAGTAAATCCCCTAAAAGCCACCAATAAGAAATATGCACAAATATAAAAACAATACTATATTAAAATCGTAAAGTAAAAATATTAACTATGTTATAAGAAACATTTCTAACAATGCATTAAGTGTAGCCACACCAATGAATTAAAATCACAACTCCTAATGTATAAGTTGTAGAAAGCAAATATAGATTTTCAAGTGTAATATAATACAATTAGTTTCAAATAATGCATCATAAAAAATAGTCACACCATGTAGTGTGGGTCAATTGCTAAAATATAGTACTATTCATCACATCTAATCAACAAGGTTCATTCACATTTGTAAGTGGGAAACAATCGGAGGACAAGAAGAGCAAGAACACCAAAATCTCAACCAAAATTAGCTCCCTACTTAAGCTTAAGCACAAACAAAACCAATAACAAACACATAACAACCAAAGGGAGTATAGAAAAGCAAAACATAAAAAGACCTATGAATAATCTTACCTTTATGATTATATATGACCAGTGTCCAGTTCTTGTTCACAGCAACATTTGAGATCACTTCACTTGTGTCTGTTTCAAAACAAAGTGTTGGGTTTGGCTCTCTCTAAAGACTAAACTCAAAATTAGTTAAGAAAAACAAGAAATGTGGAAATTGCAATAATGGTAACAATTGGTGGAGGGACTAATTAGTTGAACAAACAAATTAGTACAGATTCCATAATGAGCTTTGTGTTCCATCTACTATGACTACAAACAACTACATATAACTATAAAAACAAAATAGTCTTATTAGTAGTAATTCAAATCAAAGAATATGACCCTTAACTGACTTCCTTCGCACCGGTGGTGCCTAAAATTTTTAATTTCTTGTTTGCTAATTTTATGTTTTTTAAACTAAGATATTTAAAAAGCATATAAATATATGTTAGCATCTCAAAGAGGTACACATTACACAATGAGTTTAACCATCAACTATGAGACTATGAAGAAGCTTGTAAAAATAGCAGAGTAGTACTGGAGCTTGCTTCTATTTTATCTTTTTTTAATCCAAAAATGAGTTTGAAATGCTTAGATTAGATTTTCATATACATGATTGGTTCTAAAACTAACAAAAACCATTACCAAGAAAACAAGTATAAGTTGTCAATAAACTCCAATACCCATTTTTATTTTTCTCTTGCAAAATGACAACCAAAAAATTCTCTCCATTCTAACAAAATTGTCAAAGGGTACTACACAAATATAAATTTTAAACCATGTTGGACCTCACAATTTAACATAAACTCAATTAGTCAACTATATAGCACAACATGTAACAAACTCAACTCTTCGAGGCATTTTGTCAATCATCAAGTAGATAAATTTGGACAACATAAAAGGATTAGAGACTAAAAAAGAAAAACCCATTTCCATTAAATGAATGAAAACACAAAAAAAAAATACCCCAATTTATGTTAAGGAACTAGAATCATTAAACAAAAAAATTAACATCAAGCATTTAGAATCATTAAACAAAAATACCCAAAGGAACTAGAATCATTAAACAAAAATTAACAAAAAAATTAACTCAAAAGGAAAAAAAAATACCCATTACACGTTTGGGGGAGGCGAAGGGTCGCCAGTTGGGTGGGAGGCGAAGGGTCGCCGGTTGGGTGGAAGGCGAAGGGTCGCCGGCTGTGTGGAAGGTGAAGGGTCGCTAGAAGCGTCACGAACTGAACATCACCGGTGAGTTGAGCTTCATCGGCAACGCTTCAACTCAACGATCGCGACACTGAAGTGTCGCCGTTGAGCTTCAGCTCGCCGATGAAGCTCAACGGCGACGCTTTCGCTTCGCAATCAACGAGCTAAGCGTCGCGATCGCGACACTGAAGCATTGCCGATGAAGCTCAA
This sequence comes from Quercus lobata, assembly GCF_001633185.2. Taxonomy (NCBI): domain Eukaryota; kingdom Viridiplantae; phylum Streptophyta; class Magnoliopsida; order Fagales; family Fagaceae; genus Quercus; species Quercus lobata. Next base: position 48,488,763 of record NC_044904.1, read on the forward strand.
CGGCAAGCTGAGCATTGCTGTTAAAGTTCTACGGCGACGCTTTAGCTCGCCGATCGTGACGTTGTAGCGTCGTCGTTGAGCTTCATTGGCGACGGTTGGCTCAACGGAGCTTATCGGTGACAGTTCTTTTGCTTGGGTTTTTTTTTTTTTTGACTGAAATGCTTGGGTTGAAATGTTTTGAGGTAGCTGGGTATTGTATTGAAATTAGGCTTTTAAGTTTTTAGCGACGAATTTCACTTCCATCACTAAAGACCTAGGCTTTATAAAGATTTTTAGAGACGAAATTCATATTTCGTCACTAAATCATACTTTTAGTGACGAATTGTGATTTTGTCACTAAAAACATATAAGTGCAAAACTATTATTATTTTTAGTGATGAATTTTTTTCGTCGCTAATTCTTCCTTATAGCGATGAAAGGATTTTCGTCACTAATACTATCCACAACAATATCTACTGTGACGAAATATTTTGTCACTAAAAATTTCAACTTTTAGCGATGAAATATTTCGTCACTATAGCTTAATTAAACTTGTGCCAAAACTTCCTTCCACTGGTGCCCATTTTTCAGATCACAATAGTGACGAAATTTATTTTTCATCGCTAAATGTTATAATTTTTTTCATTATTAGTGACGAAATTCATATTTCGTCACTAAAGCTGTATTTTTAGTGACGAAAAATATTTCCTCACTAATTTTCGTCACTAAAAATACATTTTGTTGTAGTGCTCACGCGTTAGTTATGCATCTCACATGCACACTAGATGCACCTTTGATGCACACACTCTAACACTTGATATGTTTTGCATTTACTCATTCTAGTTAAGTCTTTTTAGACCTTTTAGCACGTATAACATGTTCTTGTATCTATGTCATGCCTTGGTCTATATCTTATTCCATCGTCCTTAGCGTGTCATGTTTTCCTTATGCTTTGTAGCATTTTGTTTTTAAGATAATTTATCTTTTGTTTGAGCTTCGTTTTCTCATTCATCTTGCACCCCTCATGCATTATTTCCCTTGTTCATATCTTCTTTTCTTTCCCTCCTTCCTCTTGATTCATTTGTCTATTTGTAACAAAAAGTTGGAGAGTATACCGGAGTGTACGTCATTTATATATGACTTATGCACACATTCTCAGGGGGAGAAAGTCTATCTCATGCACATTTGTAAGGGGAGAAAGTCTTAGGGGAGATGCATATATCAAGGGGGAAAAGACATTTCTTTTTATGAGAAAACCTTGTTTTGTTAGTTTTACTCTATGCTTGTTTTCTTGTTTGTTATATGGTTCCTTAAGTTACATTTAGTATCTATGCTTTGTTGTTCTCACCGCATCGTGTTTGTATGTTGGACATGCATACATCCTTATGTTATTGTACTTTATTGGTTGCATGTTCGGATGATCATTTGCTTTGCTAAATGATCATTGTAGTCATTTCCATATGACTGTCATGTGTTTGATCAAGTTGCTCATATGTTTCACATCATGTTTACTTGATTGTACTTTACTTGTTACATTATACTTGTCCTTTTATTACTTGCTTTACCTTGAGAGTCTAATGTGTTTTGTGAAAGTGTTTCAAGATACAAGTATTGCATTCCAAGTTCATCACAGGTTTTAGATTTAGGTGTGAGTGAGTTTTGCCATTGTTCCCAAACAAACGTTTATGTCTAGAGTTTGTTATAAGGTGTTTTATCATGGAATAGCCAAAGGGGGAGATTGTAAAGTTGTGATTTATAACTATGTTTTATGTTGGCTTTATTCCATGATAAAAAGTGTAGTAATTGCATTAATTTTGTTCTTTGTTTTTTGTAGGATTTTATTGTATTGGGTTTAGTATTAAGTTGGTGAAGAATCGAGCACGAAATGAAGAATCGGTAAATTTTTGTGACTAGCTCGCGAGTAAAGGTTCTTGCGAAAAGGGCTCGTGAGAAGCACATTCTGGAAGTTGAAGAGTCATGCTAGGCTATCAATTTCACGACTATCTTGCAAGAAGGGCCAACTTGCAAGGTACCTGTGAAACTTTTTGCCTGGAGAATTTTAAGTGTGACTTTTTTACCCTTCACCCATACTATATATACCTTCATTACCCACAAAAGTAAAAGAGGCTATTTAGAGAGAAAACCCCTAGATAGGTTTTCTACAACACAACACACACACCTTTTAGAGAGAGAGCTACTTATCCTTAGTGAGAAATCATTGTAGCCTTTTCTCCTTCCCTCTCCTATTGTCATACCTTGAGAGGAGATTTGTACCCAAACACAACCCACACCTATTCAGAATGTAGAGAGTGTTTTGGAGTTTTGGAAGCTTTGGGGATTTGTCAAAAGAAGCTGGTGAGGCTTGGCGGATGCAATTGAGTGTATTACAAGATCTGGAAAGCTAGAGAAGACATGACTCCGAGAAGTCCGTTGGTAGCAGGAGCTTGGAGGGCTCAAGTACATAGGGTAGACTAGGCTTGAAGGATCTTTTGTTATTTGTGTACTCTAACTTTATTCTCTATTAGATTGATTTTGACTTGGAAGGTTGCGGAGAGGTTTTTCGCCGAGGTCTTTGGTTTGCTCTTTAACAACACGTCTCGATGTAATCTTATGTTTGCATCTCTCCTTCCTTACTCTTGTTTATGCACTAGAGTAGTTATCATTTCTTTGCACACATTTGCTCTTGTTCCACACTTTGATTAAGTAAGAGTAAAAACAATCTAACCATAATTTAATATTTGGGGTCTAAACAAGCTCGTGTGTTTTTGCACAAATCCGAGTCCTTTTAGACTGTTAGAGCATATGACAATACTTCAAAGAAGGTTATGGGAACTTTCAAGGCTCCTTGCAACATTGGTCAATTGGAAACAATTGGGGAATTTCACATGATGGACATCACTCCTAACTACAACCTTCTCTTGGGAAGGGAATGGCTTCATCCTAATGGGGCTATTCCCTCTACTTTGCACCAAAAGATGAAGATTCCATGGAAAGGGGGAATTGCTACAATACTTGGAGATGGTGAGATTCTAGCTCTTGTCTGTGGTCTTGAAGAGGGAGGGAATGAGCTTCGAAAGAGTGGCTTTGAGTTTGTGAACATGGTTGATTATGGATTGAAGGATAAGAAGCACACTACGGATCTACTTCCGTATTGTAGTCATAAGGTGATTTCAATGATGAAGAAATTGGGGTATATGCCTAGTATGGGTCTTGAAAAGGAAGGAAAAAGGTTGGCTAAATTCCCCGACTTCAAGACTCAACTAGCCAATGAAGGTTTAGGATTCTTTAAAGGCTGTGTCAGAATAAAAAAGAACCTTGGTACCCTAAATGAGAACTTTGTGAAGGAGGGAGGAGACTTTCCTTTCTGTGGCTTTCCCAAACTTTGGGTGGATAAGGACAGAAAAGTGATCCCTGGCTGAGAGATATTTTTCAATGAGAAGCTTACTTTCAAGGAGAAACCTACTGTAGTGATCAAGGAAGTTCAAGAGGAGGTCTACTGGGTGGATACTGAAGCAATGGGAGCTATACTGAAAGAGGAGGGGGACATGTTCCTCGTCAAGTGAATTTTGTAATGCAAGTTCAAATGTACTTTTCAACATTTTCAATAAGATGAATTCTGATTTGTCTTATTTTGATGTGTTCTATAATATTGAAATTCTGCACTTAAATGATTTTAATGAATTTGAAAATGAAATTAATAAAAAATTGGAAAAGAAAACTGAACTCGTGGAACCAACTTTTGAAACTCTTAATTTGGGCAATGATGTGAATCCACGCTTAATTAAAATTGGTTTAACCCTAAGTAAAAAAGAAAGAAAAGATCTTCAAGAACTTCTTACAAAATTCCAAGAGGTGTTTACATGGTCTTATGAAGATATTGATAGGGCAAAATCTGACACGACCCGCGAACCCGACACGACTAACCCGTTTATAAACAGGTTATGAGTTAAGGCTAAATGGGTTTGGGTCATATTTGGGTTGACATGGTTAACTCATTTAATAAATGGGTCGTGTTTGTGTTCCACATGCAAACCCGCCTGATCCTTTTAACCTGTTTAGCTTATAAAATTATTAGTTATTTTGATATTATTGCTTAATTAATGGTTGTTTTTATATGTTTATTACTATATTTATAGTTGTAATTGTACTTTAATTTTAGATATATGGGAATTGATAAAAATTATATAGGTTTGGTATGACCTATTATTCAAATAGGTTATTAAATGGGTCATTTGTATTGACCTTTACATGACTTGTTAATTAAACAAGTTAAACATGTTGGGTCGGGTCAACCTGTTTAATAAACAGGTCATGTTTGTGTTGAGGATTCCTGACACGTTTACTAAACAGGTCAGGTTCTAGTCATCCCATATAGCCAAATACTAATGGCTTGACATGACACAAACCCGACCTGCGAACGTGAATTGCCACCCCTAGATATTGATACCTATGATCACATGGTACCTGTTAAGCTGAAGTTGAGGTGTATGAGAATTGAGTGGCTTCTTAAGATCAAGGAGGTGGTCACAAAATAGTTGAAAGTAGGATTCATCAAACCCGTGCACCAAGTCGAGTGGATAGCCAATGTTGTGCTTGTATCCAAGAAGGATGGAAAATTAAGGATGTGTGTGGACTTTAGACACCTAAACAAGGCTTTCCCTATGGACGATTTCCCTTTTTTATGGATAGTTTCTCAGGATATAACCAAATCAAGATGGCTCCTAAGGACATGACCAAGACCACCTTCACCACAGAATGGGGGATCTATTGTTATACGATGATGCCAGTTAGGCTCAAGACTGTGGGTGTGACCTATCAAAGAATGGTTACAACCTTGTTACATGACATGATGCATAATGAAGTTGAGGTATATGATGATAACATGATTGTGAAGTCCAAAGATAAAGAAGGCCACATAGCTAACTTGAGAAAGTTCTTTGAAAGGATCAAGGAGTATCGGCTGAGATTGAACCCAACAAAAATGCACCTTTAGTGTGACTGCAGGGAAATTGCTTGGCTTTTTGGTAAGTGATAGAGGGATAGAAGTTGAACCATCAAAGATCAAGACGATATTGGATATGCCTCCACCCAAGAGTGAGAAAGAGATAAGAATATTCTTAGGACGATTATAGTACATCAGCCGATTCATTGCCATACTCATCTCCACTTGTGAGCCCATCTTTAAGCTCTAAAGGAAGGACAAACCCCAAACATGGAATGATGAGTCTTAGAAACCCTTTAAACTTATCAAGGAATACTTTCTCCATCCACCCATCTTATTGCCCCTAAGGCATGGAAAGCCACCATAAAGAATGCAGTTGGAAGTATGCTTACACAAGAAGATGATGATAAAAATGAGAGAGTTGTATGCTATTTGAGCAAAAGGTTCCTTGATTATGAGATTAGATACACACCCATAGAAAAGTCATTCTTTGCTCTCATGTGGGCCGTGCAAAAATTGAGACATCATCCTACATTCTAGATATGGATAGTAGCCTGAATGGACCCATTGAAGTATTTGTTTGAGAAGCCCTCCCTAAGTGGAAGACTATTAAGATGGTTGATTCTATTGGCATAATTCGATTTGAAGTATGTGGCTAGAAAAACCATCCAAGGAAGCGCTGTGTCAGATTTTTGTGCCGATAACCTTATAGAAGGAGAAAATGGTAAAGAAGATTTCTCGGATAAGGATATTTTGGATATCAAACGAGGGGCATGGAAGATGTATTTTGATGGAGTTGTGGACCAATATGGAAATGGGGTAGGAGTACTTCTGATAATCCCTGATGGATCTCATATGAGGCTTGCATTGCCAAAATGGAAGCTCTTTAAGAGTTAAGGGTAAAGAAGGTAGAAGTCTTTGGAGATTCAACTTTGGTCATAGCCCATGCACAAAGATTTTGGAAGGTAAAGGAAGAAAACTTAAAAGTCTTATCAACAATATTTAGAGGATTTGACCAAAACTTATGACAAGATTGAATACAATATCATACCTAGAGCTCAGAATCAATTTGTAGATGCCTTTGCTACTTTAGCTTCAATGGTCGAAATACCTGAGGGAGTATGGACACGACCCTTAGAGGTTGAGCAGAGTTATGAGTTGGTGCATAAGGAGAATGTAAAGTCCTTGGTTTTGGCTATAAAAGAGGAAGGGATCCCTTGATATTATGACATCATGAAATTCCGGAAATTGGGGGTATATCCTAACGGTGCCAATAAGCGAGAACGTCGTTCGGTTAGGATGATGGCACTGCGGTACATCCTATGTGGAGGTTAGCTCTACAGGAGGTCCTATAATGGTGTACACCTTCATTGTCTAAAGAAAGAGGAAGCCGAAAGAGTCATGGATGGGAGGATGTTGGCCAAGAAGATTTTAAGGATGGGATACTATTGGAATATGATGGAAGTTGATTGTGTAGACTTCATGAAGAGTTGCCTTGAGTGCTAAACATATGCCAACTTGAACCATGTACCACCTAGTGAGCTATAGAGCATGACCTCTCCATGGCCTTTCTTAGTATAAGGCATAGACGTGATTCGAAGAATAGCCCCCAAGGCCTCAAATGGGCACGAGTACATCTTAGAGGCGATTGACTATTTCACTAAGTGGGTAAAGGCAACTTCCTACTTAGTATTGAAAGCCAAACATGTGGCTCGATTTATAGAGAACAACATCATTTGTCGATTTAGGGTACCATAAGAGATCATCTCAGATAGTGGTTCCCACTTTAGGGGAGAGGTTCGAAGGATCATGGACTTGTACAACATTAAGCATCACAAGTCTTCACCATACTGACCACAGACCAATGGAGCCATAGATGCAACCATGAAGAGTTACCTTGACTGCTAAACATATGCCAACTCGAACCATGTACCACCTAGTGAGCTATACAGCATGACCTCTCCATGGCCTTTCTTAGTATAGGGCATAGACGTGATTGGAAGAATAGCCCCCAAGGCCTCAAATGGGCACGAGTACATCTTAGTGGCGATTGACTATTTCACCAAGTGGGTAGAGGCAACTTCCTACTTAGTATTGAAAGCCAAACATGTGGCTCGATTTATAGAGAACAACATCATTTGTCGATTTAGGGTACCATAAGAGATCATCTCAGATAGTGGTTCCCACTTTAGGGGAGAGGTTCGAAGGATCATGGACTTGTACAACATTAAGCATCACAAGTCTTCACCATACTGACCACAGACCAATGGAGCCATAGATGCAACCATGAAGAGTTACCTTGACTGCTAAACATATGCCAACTCGAACCATGTACCACCTAGTGAGCTATACAGCATGACCTCTCCATGGCCTTTCTTAGTATAGGGCATAGACGTGATTGGAAGAATAGCCCCCAAGGCCTCAAATGGGCACGAGTACATCTTAGTGGCGATTGACTATTTCACCAAGTGGGTAGAGGCAACTTCCTACTTAGTATTGAAAGCCAAACATGTGGCTCGATTTATAGAGAACAACATCATTTGTCGATTTAGGGTACCATAAGAGATCATCTCAGATAGTGGTTCCCACTTTAGGGGAGAGGTTCGAAGGATCATGGTGTACAACATTAAGCATCACAAGTCTTCACCATACCGACCATAGACCAATGGAGCCATAGATGTAGCCAACAAGAACATCAAGAATATCCTAGCCAAGATGGTAGTGATGTATATGGATTGGGCCAAAAAGCTTTCGTTTGCCTTATGGGGTTACAAAAATTCTATTCGTGCATCAACTAGTGCAACCCCCTACTTCTTGGTTTACAAAAGTGAAGAGGTATTTCCTATGGAGGTGGAGATACAATTTTTGAGGGTGTTGGTGGAAACCAAGGTCCTAGAAGAAGAATGGATGAGGGAAAGATTTGAACAGTTGGCTTTGATAGACAAAAAGAGAACTAGAGCACAATACCACGCACAGGGTAAGCAAAAGAGGATTGCTAGAGCATTTAACAATAAGGTGAAAGCTAGAAACCTTAAGGAAGGAGATCTAGTCCTAAAGGCACTTAGAGATGAGGCTTTCGATCCAAGAGGAAAGGTGAAGCCAAGATGATCTGGGCCTTTTATTATCAAGAAGATCATGTCAGGAGGTGCTACAAGAATCATAAACTTGGATAGGGAAGAAATGCTTCACCCAATCAACCTAGATAGACTCCAAAAGTATAAAATTTGAAAAGGAAAAAGAAAAAAAAGCCAACTAGGATAAAAACCCGAAAAGGGTGTTCTAGGCAAAAATTAAATCAAAGAAAGCCCACTAGGTTGAAAACTCGAAAGGGCGATCTAGGCAAAACATAGGAGAAAAGACCATGGACATGGTGAATTTCCCACAAGGACGTCATGGAAAAAAAGTTACTTGGCAAAGAAAAAAGAAAAGAAGAAGAAAAAATAAAGACAATAAGCAAAGAAAATAAAATGATTTATTCTCTTATTGCTCAGATTAAAAGATGATAAATTTTTTTATAGGGGATTTGGAATATATTGCAATCCTTTATTAAATTCAAAAGTAAATACATGAGAATCATAAAGTGCAGAAATGTAAAATTTAGGGCATATCAAGGTAGTCATTCAGTCTTCTTCCTTTTGTTGGACTTCCTGTAATCCTTTCTTCCCTATAGCCTAACCTAATGTTAGCAGCCAACCAAGCTTTGTATCTTGAAGTAGGATGGAGAAACCGAGGGAAACAGATGTCCTTAGCCACCATCCTTCTCAACCAAGCATCAGGAATCTTGCTGAAGATCCTATTAGTAAAGGCCAAGGTATGGAAGAGGCCATCATCACTAGGAGCTCCTTGGCGGTCATCAAATTGTCTGGCAATACGACATGTAGAGTAGAAAGAGCAAAGTCAGAGCCCAACCAAAGGAATGTAGTTGTCTTTGAAAACGCGGTTGACCATGCTTGTAATACACCACCATTCCACCACCCATTGAACCCTTGAAGGGGGGAGACGTTTTTGGAACTCAGTGAACTCATTAGGATCCATCTCCTTGATCTTGAGCTTACGATCATGATATTTCTTTGATAGATATTGACTAGGAGAAATAGTGGGAGGATGAAGTACTTAAAGCCTCTCATACAGCCATATCCAAGGGAGAGAAAAAGAGAGCGTGAGTGTAAAGTGAAAAAAAAAAGAGAGATAAAAAGGAAAAAAGAGAGAAATATTCAAAGACGATACAAGGAGCCTTGATGGATTGAAAATCGAAAAGAAATCCATGCAAAAAATTAGAAGAATCCTGCTAGGTTGAGAATCTAGGTAAAAGTTAGGGATTATACCTAAAGAAGAAGAGGACTCCCTGCAAAGAAAGTTGCTTCCTCTCTATGGAAAGCATCTGGGCCATTAAGAGTTTTGGCCAAGATCATGCCTACAAAACCTCCTTTCTTTAGATTGTTGACCAGCAAGAGCATCCTTTGATCTATACATGGTGTCTCATGCACCAAGAAGTACCTCGCAAGATAGCATAGACAGAAGGCATTGAGCTAATGAGAGTGCTGCTCCCTAGCCAATGGAACATGCTTCAAAGAAAAGTACATGAAAACCATGCGAGTGTTCAACTTGTTAAGCCTGCACCACTTTTGAGCCATAGCGAGAGGAATTCCCAAGAGTTGATTTGCCAGGTTTGCCAAATCTTCACTAGTGGTAGGAAGAATAAGAGCACTAATGTCAGGTTTGCCCATAATTGCACTAAATTCTTCAAGAATAAGGCATATTTCCACACCATTGAACTAGAAACATGCTAAGAAAGGATCCTAAACTCAGTGGCTGCATGCAGAAGTGGTTCATTCACTTTGATTTGATGATAGGAAGAGATGCAAGAAAGTCCAAGACAAATGAGAGCATCCATGAAGCTAGGACCAAGCTTCTTAATCCACGCTAAAACCTCTAAAAGAGTGAATTCTGCCATTGGGAGACTTTATGGAGTGTTTCATGGGTTTAGAACACGTTTTGTGAGGGTTTGGAGGCCTATAATGGCTATTTTATACTTAAAAGAGGTAGTTAGGGTTTTTGACCCGCGGCATGAATGCGTAGGGTCAATCCTGGGTACGAAGGTGCGCGTATGCACATGCAAGAAGGAAGGTAGATTCGAATTCCTTTTCCTATTTGGTTTACGATTCCTCCACCAAGGTTTCTCTCATGATTCCTATGACCTTGGCGACTACTCAAGGCACATTCATGCTCAAATTTCCAAGCATCAATGAAAAAGAAAAGCGAGACAATGTATAAAATCCCCATGAGTTGTAAAATAAGTAAATGTCCCCAAATAAAAGCAAAAAAAGAAGAAGATGTTCTTAAATACAACCCAATGTCTTAAATAAAAGATGAAGTGCATAAATACATGCTAATGAAAAGAAAAAGAAATAAAACTGGAAATATGTTGTGTGTCTATGTTTGTGTTTATCTGTCTTAATCGTAGGATCATCACTAGAAATGCCTCTTCCTCTGCTAGTAGTTGGGGGTGGTCTCTAAATCACCACCTTCGCCACCACCACCAGTGTCATCATCATTCGGGTTGGCAAACCCTCTAAGGCCGTAGATTAGCTTAGAGTACTCGGTCACCTCCAACTTGAGGTTTCCGAAAATCTAGACAAGCTCTTCATGCTCCTTTACAGTGGGCAAAAATTTAAAAAGAAGGCAGTTGTCGATGCCTCGCCGCGGTCGACCACCCATCGCAATGACGCTCGTGTGCCTTGAAGTGCATATACAGGGTGTGACTGGAAATGAGTCAATTTTTATCAAATTAACCAGGGTAAGTGAAGTCGCCACCAATCATTGGGTTTTTTCTAATGTGAGATTGGTCACTTGACTCTATTTGATTTTATTACCAATCCTAGGCTAAGAAAAAGGTTGTTTTTCCTAATCTAATACAGGCAGATAAAAAATCTTGATTCTTAAGTTTAGAAGTCTGGTTACGTGTGGAGAAGGTATTAGGCAGCCTAGAATACCTGTCCATAGACAACCCTTTGTTTTGGTTAAATCTTAATTTAATGACATTGGCAATTAAAAATCATGCTATTAGCAAATATGAGGCTTTAAACGAATTGGGCCTTGAGATTTGGTTTCAGAAAAGGTCTTAATCGATGCTTCCTGTGGGGGCCCTTTTCGCGTTATTGGGCCTGGGCCCGTTATGCTATGCTTAGGCCCGTGGAGTAGCTTATGCGCAAGCCAGGCGTTCCCAATATGCAGTCAAGGCAGGGAGTGTTATGGCAGACTGGGCATCTCAACAAATACAACAGATAATGCCACGATAGAACAACTGATATGGCAAATATAATAAAATGATGTCATGGAAGAATAACTGATACAACAAATATAATAAAAGGTACCATAGCAAATATAATAAAAGTATATGCGTGTTTGTGAATGCATGCCCTAAGGTTTTCGTGGCCTTTATATTCCAAAATTAGATTTATTCCGTCCATAAAATACTTTCCTCAAGTCAATTTTCAATTTGATTGGGCTCTAAATCAACCTTGAGCTTTAGAATTTTACCATCATTGGGGAATGGGGGCCTGAGTCATAAGGAGTACAAAATGCGGTATCTACAATCATACTAATATAAGGGAAAAATTCTATAGTAACAAATACATTATAGCCTTCAATTGTAAAGCTATAAACAATGACAATAGGTTCCATTTTAGTAATCATAACAAATAATTAAGGAAAGCTTAATATGGAATTGAGGGAGAGGGAGAGATTCTAACTAGTGTAGAAAGAAGAATAGCTGACAGTAAAAGGTGCTACAGCAAAACAAATATCAATACAGATGATAAACAATTTAAAAGGAGCTATAACAGGATGGTGATAGCAACTCCAAGCAAATAGGATTGCGTGAGTTCACCACCTCAGTCCTGGGTCAAGTCTTTGAGTAGGAAACGGTCCAAGAAGGAATCCAAACCCTAACATGAACAACTTTGTCACAGGTTTCTGCCATCAAAGTTGTACATTTTGGAAAAAAAGGACCTAAATGGTTGTGTGTTGTTACTTATAGAGTTTTAAAGATTGGGCTTGTCAAGAGGGAGGGAAAAGATGGTCTATTGATGCATGCTTCTATTTCTGCCATGTTTTCTCTCTTTTTCTCTTTTCCCTTCTTCTCTCTTTCTTTTCATTTTTACTTACTTCTTGCTCTTAAGTTTCTTATTGCTATATTGCTGTTGGTCCCCATTTTTTTCACCAACTGCTTTTGGTTTCTTATGGGCTTTCCTTTAAAACTACCCATCAACCCATTGGTTCTCGATCACTACCTTTGCTCAGAGCGTGCTTGCTATACCACTCTCTATTCTAGGACAAAAACTCTATTTGTTTTGTTTTGTTTCTCTCTTCACATTTCCTACCTTTCTCGAATGGAAAAGGGTTTGAGTCCCTCTCTCTACCTACTTCTACGGCATGCATCAGGTGGTCCCAACCCTTTGCTTGAATCTTTTGGGTGAAGTTCCATCCCATCAAGGCATTTTTTCCCAAAAAAACCTTGGCAAAAATCCTAAAATAGACCCCTTTTCCCCCCACCACCAAGCCACACCATTTGAGTCCCTTGACCATATGCCCACCTTTCTTGTATTGGTTGGGTACAAGTGGGTAGTGCTCCGGCCCTTGTGTGTTCATCTGCATTTGTCTTCGTCTACTCCCACGTCATTTCTGTCATTCTTTCCATGTCTCATTTTGTTATGTGTCTCTTGTGCTCATGTTTATCCTCCACAAAATGAAGGGAATGGGCTTTTGGGCTTATATTGTTTCTTCTTATTTCTTCATGGGTTTGGGCATTAGCTTGGCGGAAGTTCCTGTCCATCCATTTCGTTAGTCTTTTGCCCTATTAAAGCCCTGAAAGCTAATGCTAGTAGCTCGTTTTTATCGCCAATGTCCTTAAATTAAGATTTTACCAAAACAACGAACTGTCTACAGACAGGAATTATGGGGTGCCTAACACCTTCACCACACATAACTAGACTTCTAAACTCAAGAATCAAGATTTTTTATCCATCCATATTAGCTAGGAAAAACGACATTTTTCTTAGCCTAGGATTGGTAATAAAATCAAGTAGAGTCAGGTGACTAATCAGACCTTAGAAAAAACCCAAGGATTGGTGGCGAATTCACTTACCTCTGGTAAATCCATTAAAATTGACTCATTTTCCAGAGATATAACCTTCTTCATAGCACTCGAGCTCCAAGGTTTTACTATTTAAGCGTGCGAGTGTCGCCGCGATGGGTGGTCAAATTGCCACGAGGCATTGACAAATTGGCGACTCCACTAGGGATACTTAGAGAGTTTAGCCTTTAGAGCTTTTAATAAAATTTTATTCTTTGGACATTGGCTTTCAAAAACATTGAAATTGGCATTAGCCTCTAGGGCTTTTCTTTCGAAAAATGCTTTTACTATATTTGTAAACTATTTTCAAAACTCAAAAATGTTTTTCTAAAAAACGGCTTTGAGGTATTTTCGTATGTGTGAAGCTTCCCTGCTTTCCTAAGCATGCTTTACAACTTTCCTTCACATGTACAAACCTATGGTAGTAAGATTTAGTTTCTACACCTTCATTTGTTCATATATCTGTTGTGCTTTGAAAGTTTTTCCCCTTTCATTTCAAAATGCATAACATCACCCTTCATATTGGGTCGAACCCGAACTCAGGATTGAAGGTGAATGTTGGATTCATATACCTTAGATTGTTACTAGATGCTGAATGGTAGGCTTTTCCTGGGTCCGTAGGTGGACATGATTATGCTGAAAAGGCCCCCTTGATCCGCTTTATCCCACAACTTCTATGAAGGGAAGGATTAGATGATTGAGGTCCCCCTTAAGAATTGACCAACTTACCAGTTAAGCCATGTCTCATATAGTTAGCCTAGACTAAGTCTAAACCCGTGAGGACTAGGAAGAGCCTAGTGAACATCCAAGCCTAGGGTAGGATATCCTTCATATGATTGCTTTCAAAATGAGTCAAGGTGAAAGTTTCCACTTTCCATTTGCAAGGTTGCCCTTTTACTTGTGTCAAAGAGTTGTGCTTTACTCTAGGTTCTATCCATCCTATTTACACAGCATCTGTGATTAACCCCTAGGGAAAAGCAACCTCGTTGCTTGCACATTAGATCGTATCTAATCCCTAAGGGTTTCCAACCCTACAAGGGCATGCATGCATACACTAATGGCTTCATCATGTAAATGTGTACAGATAAAATTTGTGGCAAAGTAGCCAGAACTCCGCAGCAAGGAGGACATCACCAAGAGTTCAAAATCTTCTCTAAAAAGGCATAGCCATCTAGAATAAAGCCTCTTCAGTGTAAATTTGAATTTCCTTGTATTGTAAAGGGCGCATTGTTGGAGCCATTGTCTATAGCCCATGTTTTGGGGGCATTGTAAAAAGCCAAAGGTTTGTAAAAGCATTGTTTTTTATGTAATCAAAAGAGAAGGTTCCATCCTTCAATTTCAAGCATGATATGAATGTTCCGGTTACTTGCCAAGGTTGTGCATTAATTCTGCATCACTATAGAAACTAACCATGGTAAAAAACCCGCTCAAGGGCCTAAGCTTATATTTTGAAAATGATAGGTGCATTTTAAATAAGCAAAGAACCTAAACTAACTTCATGTTTGTTTTATGTTTCCACATTGTCAAATTTTCAAATGTACCCCATTTCTTTCCCATCCCATTCTTTTCCCTTCCAAGATTATAATGAGAAAAGATCGCTTAAACGAAACAATCCAAGTTACCATTACATCATGATTCTATCATCACTAGGTCTCGTGCTAAAGAGATGTCTGCCAGTGATCCTTCCCTCGTTAAGGAAAACACTCATGAGATCACTCTCCTAAGAGAGTAGATGGTAGAAATGATGCGGATGATGCAACAGGTGGTTATAGGAGGGAGCCAAGATTCGTCTGGTCCTACTTCGAAGGGCTCTACGCCCTAGTTTGAAAATAAGGCCTGGCTACTGCTAGATTCGAATCAAGGCCAGGCCACACCACCATTCGTCCCACAAGGGGTTGACCAAGGATTGAATCCTTCTAAGAATAAGACCTCAGAGTCTGGTTACGGTTAGGTCAAAAGTCAAGTGGAGACCTTAATTGAGAAAATCTGCATCATAGAGGGCTACAATGCCCACGTAAGTGTCGATTTGGACAGCCTGACGAATTTCCCTTAAGTCATTATGCCTTCCAAGTTCAAGGCACCTGAGTTTGTCAAGTATGATGGCACTAGAGATCCAAGAGCCCATCTGCACATGTTCTGTAGGAAGATGGCACCCTATGGAGGCAATCATCCTTTGCTCTACCAAATTTTCCCTAATAGCTTAACAAGCCCTATTGCCACATGGTATGTGAGATTGGAAAAGACCTCTAGCTGGAGAGAGATGGCCAATGCATTCTTGGAATATAGCTGGTTCAATACTAAGATAGCTCCTGATTGCATAGTTCTTTAGAGGATAGAAAAGAAAAGTGGAGAATCTTTCCGTGAGTATGCCGAAAGGTGGCTCAAGTTGGCTATGCAAGTGTTTCCTTCCCATGAAGGAAGATGAAATGATCAAGTGGTTCATTGATAACCTTAAGCCTCTTTACTATGAGAAGATGATTAGTGCCCAAGTCACCCACTTCGCAAGCCTGATTCCTATTAGGGAGCCTATTGATAAAGGTGTTAGAAGCAAGAAAATAGTCAATCCCGAGGCTTGAATTCTATGATGGAACAGCAGGTGAAAAAGGTGACCATCCGCAAAGGCAAGGAAGCCGATGTTCACGTGGTCGACAAAATGCCTGAAGGACCAAGGGTTGTCGCTTTTGCTTATACAACCCCAAACACCCAGCCTTATTAGCAACAAGTTCAGCCAGCCCAGGCATCTTACTGAGCATTCAATCTGAGGGGAAGGCTCGATCAACCCTGATATCCCAAGGCAGAACCGTGAAAAATCTCTCCATTACCCATGCCTATCGCAGAGCTTTATGTCTATCTGTTGGAGAAGAAGTTAGTGACTCCACTATTTGGAAAACCTAGAAATGGTCTTCCTTTACTTGATTTTGACCAATCCAAGAAATGTGAGCACCATTTTGGGGTTGAAGGGCACACCTTAAAAGAATGTGTGCATTTTTAAGACATCGAATCCTAGATCTCATCGAAAATAAGCTAATACAGTTTGACAACATGATCGGGCTAAATAACATCACCAATCCCTTGCCTCCTCATCTAGAAGGGAACATGAATGCTATCTCTATAGTGGAAGAGAGAATTCTAGACTTTTCATCCCCCTCATTCCCTTGGGAATCCATGTTGCAGGCTATAGCCTAAGAAAGTCACATTGTTTTGGAGAACATAGGAGCCTCAGGATTTAATCGGGAAATCTGCTCATTCTATGATAGTGGGGACTAATATGCCCTCTTTGATTGTAGAGTGCTCAAGGCACAAGTTCAGAGTTTTGCCATTTGTGGAATTATTTGGATCGAAAGAGAGGTCGTATGGAGGAGTGATTGCATGGCAACTAGCCTATGCTCTCCAAGTACCCAAGTGGGAACTAGCCATAGCGCAATGTCAATAGGATCATGAAAAGACTAGGACGATTACTTACAAGAGTGACTTTGTAAGGCTCTTCCAGGGATGAGGATACTAGCTCCTTTGACTTCGATTTTTATCGAAGAGATTATAAAATCGCCTATGGATTCAAAAGTGCCAGCTCCAAAGAAAGGACAAGCCATACCAGCCATTAAAGGTTTCACTCCTTGTATCTCATCTTTGCTTGGGATTGTTGAGCCATCTCTAGGATTTGTCCAGAAGGGAACCTTTGTTGTCCCCGCCATTCAAGGTTTCGATCATCTAATTCTGCCAAAGTCTATCGAAGGAATCTTTTGGACTCCTAGTCGAAAGGCTTTAGAAGCTACTCTACCCAGTCCAAATATCATCAATCCGAGGATGTTTCTTTAGGACCAAATCTACAGACTCAAGAAGGCTTGGTCATTTGTATGCCGAAGCTTTTCCCTTACAAAGATAGCCATTTTGTCCTATGGAAGTACGATGTGACTTTGATCTCCACCCGAACTAGAAAAGAAGAGGTTTACTTTAATGTCTCTTCAAGTCTATTCGGGCTTACTAGGAGTGGTCGATGTAATACTCTTGAGGAACTAGAAAAGAGGAAGAAAAAGATTGACAAGGGCATGGCCAAGCCAATTAGGAAGAGGGTCACCACTAAAGAAGTTGAAGAATTCTTGAAAACCATCTAGAAGACCAATTATAGTGTGATTCAGTAGTTGAACAAATCTCCCACTCAGATTTCTATTTTAGCCCTGTGGTTATCTTTTGAGGTTCACCGTGAAGCACTATTAAAGGTATTGAAGGAAACGTATGTTCCTACTGGTATTAAAGATTCCTCCTTTGAGGGTATGGTATCGTTGGTGTTGGCCACCAACCAAGTCTTATTTTCAGATGATGAGTTGCCTCTAGAAGGAAAAGATCATACTTTGGCCATGCACATCATGGCCAAGTGTAAAGACATAATTGTTGCAAGGGTATTAATCAACAATAGATCAACCTTGAATGTTTGCTCGATGGCCACTCTTGAGTGCCTGAAAGTGGATATGTCTCTTATTCAGCCTAGCACCATGATCATCAGAGCCTTTGATGGCACGCATCGCGAAGTGCAAGGCGAAATTAAGCTAATGATTGGGATTGGCCTAAGATCCTTCATTGTCAGCTTCCAAAGTGGACTTTCCATATAAATGCTTTTAGGGTGGCCTTGGTTACATGCAGCAGATGTAGTTGCGTCTACCCTCCATTGGAGACTCAAGTTCATATCTGAGAATCAGTTGATCACCATTATGGCTAAAGAGCCCATGATTGTCTTCCAAGAGATATCTATTCCCTACATCAATGCTAATGCTTTTCCAGAAGTGTCCTTCCATAGCTTTGAGCTAGTCTCTATGATTCACAATACTTCAGAGCCTGAGTCCGGTTGGCCCGTAACAATTTTGATGGTCGCAAAGGAAATGCTCAAGTTTGGGTAAAAGTTAGGCCAAGGCTTCGAAGCTGTAGGACATGGGAGCCCTGCTCTAATTGAACTCTTAGTTAACAAAGGAAGATTTGATTTGGGGTATGAACCCACCCATGAAGAACTCTTTCAAGCTTCCAGAGGAAAGAAAAGGAAGTGTGCCACTTCAGGGATGTCTATTTCCCATATTAAGGCCACGTTTCTAACCTCGACTAAGGTCATTATGCCAAAACCTTTCAAGGAACTAGAAGATGAAAAGCCTAATCTGGCTTGCATTATTCTGCTCTGTCCCAAAGAGTTCTCCGGGAATGCTATCATATCTTCTGAAGATGATCCAACTTCTACTATTCGACTAGGGATGCCAAGCGAGATAGCAGGCCTTTGGACCATTGAGCCTTGATTTGTGGTAGCACGAACTGAGTAAGGAGTATTCCATCATCGAATGATTGGGCCTCTCGATCACCTGAAAGGATTGGAATAACATATTTAGTTTGTTTTGCATGCTTATGTTGTTTCCTGCTTTATTTGTATTCTCTATTCATTTCCCCAATTTTTTTCCCAAAAAACAACCAAAAAGAGTATTTCCCTTTGATTATTATCAGGCATGAACCTTGATTTCCCCTACCCATAATCCATCAATGAAATATTCAATGTATTATTCTAGAAAATTCTTGCAACTCTCTTTATTTGCTTTCCTATGAATATGTGTGTGCAAATTATCTTATGTTTCTCTGTATATGTTCCGCACTATAGGATCTGTTTTGATTCCCAAGTGGGTACATCGTCCCTATGCCATAACGAGACTGTAGATGATGTAAATGAGACAATAGATTTGGATCATGATGTTGAAGGATTGGAAGAGGTTCCGAACTTACCTCGAGACATCCTAGAAGCTTTGAACAAAGAGAGTGAAGGGTCCAAGCCCAATATAGAAGTGAAGGGGTGATAAACCTTGTCAAGGAAGGCGAGAAAGAAAAACCCTTTAACTAATCATATGCAGCGGAAAATTAACTAATCTACTTCATTCACAATTAATAACATATACTATGTAAATTTCAGAATTTAAGAATAAGAGAGCATACCTTGGTGCGGTGAAATTCAAAACCAAAGAATAGAAGTATTTGGGAACACTTTTAATCTTCACTCTAATTCCACTTATGCCCAAGAAGTGTGGTCTCTCAATCAGTTTATATGTATGTGTTCAAGGGAGAATAAGAGAGTGGCCTACACTCACATACACACCATTTCATTCAATACAAAATTCTGTATGTTTCTCTCCTTATATATAACTTATTATCAAATTGGGCTAGCCTTTTGGGCCATTCCAATTGGGCTTTAGTATGTGCCTTGGAGTGGGACCAAAAGGGACAAACAAGACACTGGCTCCAATAGTTTTTGGGCCTTTCTGTCAACTCTTGACAAGCCCAAAATTACTATAAGTTATATTTAATACCACTATATAAATATAATTGCAATCTATGCCTTATTAATAAATTATATCCCAAGACTTTATTATACATACAACCCCTACATTAAAATATTTGTAGTAATACAAAGTTATGAATGTTGACTGCCACTTTGAAAATTACTATATCTTAATCCTTGAGTATGTGGTTTAATCCTTTAATTTATTCATCATATATTTATGAAATCCAATTACATAAATATATACTTTAGTAACTTCTTAATAAAGTGGCTAGGCCTAACACTTCGAATAACCAAAACTCATTAAACTTATCTCAAGGGAATATTTTATATCTCCGTTAACAGATTATGAATTCCATCTTGAGAATATATGTTCTCTCAACATTAAATGTGGTTGCCCAACATACTGGGGTTTTGATCGTGACTTTAGATCTCATTCCTGATATATCAAAGCAACCTACACTTCATGATTAGGTTCATTATTCTCTTAAGATTAAAAGTTAATGTAAATAGAAGTCGTGAGATTTATTATTCATTTGATAGTCGTTAGTAGAATAATAAATCTCACAGCGGTCTAGTTCAATATGTCTTAACACTTAAAACATATTAACATATCAACTAGAAGTCTCCACTTCCATGATCAAGACAAATCATCTTAGTTGATATGTTATAGTCTTCGCAGATGAAATGCCCAATTTCATCATCGACTACGAACTAAAATTCTGAGTTTACAAAGAACTTGTGATTTATATCCTCTATAATTAAATCATATACTGTGCATCTCATGGACTATATGATAATGTCCAAATATTCATGTTATTATTATTTTTGATAATAATAAAACAAGTTTATTAATCAAAACATAATGTCATACATAGCATCATACAATAAGATTTAAATGGCACATATCCTAACAATCTCCCACTTGCCCTAAAGACTATTGTGCACTAATCTAACTCCCATTCCCTCCAAATGTGACTTAAAAGTCCTTTGGGTCAAGGCTTTGGTAAAGGGATATGCTAGATTATTTGCACTATCAATCTTTGCTACTACTACATCTCCTCGAGCAACAATGTCTCGTATGATGTGGTACTTTCTTTCAATATGTTTTCCTTTCTTGTGATTTCTTGGATCCTTGGATAGTGCAACCACTCCACTATTTTTATAGAACAATGTGATAGGAATTTGCTCAATTTTCACAACACCAAGATCAAAAAGGAATTTCTTAAGCCAAAGAGCTTCCTTTGCCGCTTCACAAGCAGCAACATATTCAGCTTCCATGATGGACTTAACAATACAAGATTGCTTAACACTCCCCCAACTTATGGCTCCACCTCCAAAGGTGAACACACAACCTAAAGTGAACTTTTTGAAATCAAGATCTAACTAAAAATCTAAATTTGTATAACCAATAGGAATCAAATCCTTACTATGCTAAACAAGCATATAATCTCTCGTTCTCCTTAGATACTTGAGAATATGCTTTACAGTTGCCAATATTTAAGTCCTGGATTTGATTGATATTGGCAGACCATGCCAACTGAATAACAGATATCCAGTCTAGTACAAAGCATGGCATACATGAGACTTCCCACTGCAGAAGCATAGGGAATTTGTGAGATCAACTACATCGCCATTGAGAAGACGTGTTGCACCATAGTGTGGGCCTCACGCAAGCCACAACAGTATATGCTTTACTATACCCAGTGGCTCATTTCCCGTATGGATCCCATTAAGTACGTCTTTGAAAAGCCAGCTCTTTTAGGGAAGGTCTCTCGTTGGCAAATGTTGCTCTCCGAATTTGACATTGTGTTTGTGACAAGAAAGGGCCAGGCCATAGCCAACTACCTAGCAGACCTGTCGCTGAATGATCCAAAACTTTTAGAATCCCTCTTCCTTGATGAGGATGTCATGGCACTAAAGCTAGAACTAGACAGTGTGAAAACATGGCGTTGGAAGCTTTATTTTGATGGAGCCACCAATTTTACCGAAAATGGAGTGGGAGCGGTCTTAGTTTCCCCCAAGGGCCAACAAATCCCTATTTTGGTCAAGTTGAATTTTGATTGCACCAACAACATCACAAAATATGAAGCATGCATAGTCGGCCTGCAAGTGGCCCAAGAGTTCGGTGCCTATGACTTGAGTGTCTTTGGAGATTCCTTGTTGATCATCTCCTAAGTCGAAGGAAAATGGCAAGTCCGAGACACCAAGTTGATTTTGTATCAGAAATTTGTCAAACACTTGATTCCAAAATTCTAAAAAATCACATTTGCCTATTTGCCCCGAGCAAATAACCAGTTTGTAGACACCTTGGCTACTCTAGCTAGCATGGTCAAGTTGTCCAAAGAAGATGATATGTGGCAATTACGCATAGAAGTCCGTAGCATTCTAGCCTATTGCATGAACATCGAAGAATGCATGAGTGTTGAAGCCGAAGCCGATAGAAAGCCATGGTACCATGATATCAAGGCTTACATCAAGAATGGCCAATACCCATCTAGTGCAAAGGACAATGAAAAAAAGTTTATTCGATGCATGGCCTGCCAATTTTTCCTAAGTGGAGAAGTCATGTACAAAAGGAACCACAATTCTATCCTACCATGTATAAAGGCATTGCTTTCACACACATTAGCAGCCTTCTCAAAGGCGATTTCCAAAGTTATACATATAAGTCCTAATCAGAGGCATTGTTTTTCACATACATCAGCGGCCCTCTCAAAGGCAATTTCCAGATTTATACATATAGGTCCTACCTAGAGGCACTATTTTTCACATACAACAACAGCCCTTTTAAAGGCAATTTACAGATTTATACATATAGGTCATAATCAAAGGCATTGTTTTCACACATATCAGAAGCCCTCTCAAAGGCAGTTTCCAAATTTATACATGTAAGTCCTACCTAGAGGCATTGTTTTACACATACATCAACAGCCCTTTTAAAGGCGATTTACAGATTTATACATGTAAGTCCTAACAAGAGGCATTGTTTCCATACATACACCATGAAGCAAGGAGATAATATCATACATCAAGGTCCATTGTAGGGCAATACAATACACACATGTCCAGGCCTATCAAGAGGCAATGAATAATATACATACATAATTGGCCCATCATAGGGCAATGTCTACAAGATACATGGAAAAGTACATGCCCACACAAGGTATACATCATGCTACAATAAATGGCTAACCCTACAGAGAATCATCACCACTGATATACTGGTCTGTATCATCATCATCATCATCGTTGTCGCCTACAAAAGGGCCGATGGAAGGACCCGCACTGCCTGAAGTGCCTGTAACGTACCCTAGATCCTGGGAAGGCCCCGGAGCCTGAGCAAAAAAGTCCCAACCACCCAAAGGGCCTAGAGGAGCTGGCA
Source organism: Quercus lobata (assembly GCF_001633185.2). Classification (NCBI taxonomy): domain Eukaryota; kingdom Viridiplantae; phylum Streptophyta; class Magnoliopsida; order Fagales; family Fagaceae; genus Quercus; species Quercus lobata. The sequence goes on from NC_044904.1 coordinate 48,511,504, forward strand.
TATACTTGGGCTCGTACTGAGGAATGATGGGCCCCTGGCCTAGAATTTGAGGAGAAGGTGAACAGAAATATGAGCCACTCATAACTCTCTCGTCAAAATCATGGTATAGCTATAAAGCACAGCTAGCTCACTCTAAAGCTGGCTTCGTTTTCTCTGCCATGGTAGCTTGGGCCTCCCTATCTCTCTGCCAGAACTCCCTCTCTCGAGCAAATGCCCAAGTAGTCTCCTCATGCATATGTACCTCCCTAGTGGCTGTGATAGCCTCAAGCTTTGTCACCATGCCCTACAGAGCCTCTGCACGCACACTCCACTCTGCTCTAGAGGCCATCTGAGCACAAACAACGCTTCCCAACACCCTACCTCCGCTCACAGGGACATCTCCAATAATAGGCCCTACGAAGGACTCTACGAACCAAGTGGCATAATCCCTGCTGATATCCATATAGGTGACAAAAGAACCCGTCGTGTAAGCCAGGTCATCTAGGACAACGAACTCGAATGACAATCTAAGAGGAGGCGGATCTCTAAGTACTCCATAAACCGGGATGACCTGATGGAAGGTCCTCTTTGCTAGAAAGAACTCCTAGCTCAACAGGGCCTAAAACCAGGGTCGTATCCTCGACTGGCCCATAGCAATAGTAATCTCTGGCCTCTCCAGTAGTGAGCCATCATAAGGGCGAACTACCATCTCATCTTGGGTGACGTAGTCTAAAGCCGCAGAGATAGTGACCGACTATACCACGACAACCCTAGTGATCACAAAGAGAGCCTAAGCATAAGGTCGAGGATACACTATCTCTAACAAACTCGAGTACTGTGGTCGCAAGGCTGGGATGTACTTATATGCCCACCACGTCAAAATCTGTCAGCATCCCTCCAAACTCCTGAAATCCCATTAGGAAGCTCACCATTGGAAAGCAATGAAAAAGCCGTAAGTGAAAGACCCCCAATTGTATCTCCCAATGTCAGAGATTGCTCTCATGGCCCATAGCAGCTGGCAGGTCAACTCCGACCAGTTGTTGCCAAAGAAGCAACTATCGAGAAAGCACAGGATGAACCGCTGAAGATGAATGTCGGTAGGTGCCACACCCCAGGGAATGCTACCCTGCAGTTACTCAGTGCAGATCTGTGTCAATTTGTTTAAGTCAGCCATATGAATGTCAAAGACGAACCAACTCCCTCTCCATATTGGGACTCGAGGTGTAGCCCTACCTCTCTGTATCAAGCAAAGCCTACAAAGTGCCAACCTCTGCAGTAGCAACTCTCAATGCCTCCTCCTTCTCGGTTACCTCAGCCTGATGGTGAAAAAAAGCCAACTATGGCTTACTAGACTCATCAGCCGGCCCACACTCTAAGCTCAAAGTGGAATGAATGAAGGACCTAGCCTCCAATAGCCTTGGTGCTAAATCATTAGCCCTGCTGCTTACCTCACTGCGACTGGCATCCACTATGGCCTTCTCCTCATCGCTCATCTAGCCCAAGACAGTGAATCTCTAAGTAAGATCTGCCAGCACACTCTCCAAGCTAGTGACTTAAGATCTCAGTTGAATACATTGCGCCTCTGTGGCTAAGGGAGCCAGACTCCTATGCTCAAGTTCAGGGTGGCAAGCTCAGCCTCATAGGCTCTCCCCATCTCATCATAATCCTCTATCGTGGCATCAAGAAGCTCCTTGCAGCAATCCCTGTCCTTAATAGCCTATGTCAGGCACTCTCTCAAGTCTTTAAAGTACTTTTAACTCTGACCTCAAACTCTAGTGCATAATCCCTCAATATATCAACTGGAAGGCCGGGATCAAGAAGATCTAGAATCAATAGATCAACAATGAAGCACGAGTCCCTACTGGCCTCCACTTTCTAAACTCTACTGTGGACCACTCATGATCGTCCCCAGGACAAGTAGGATAGTCGATAGTTGACCTACGCTCTTGCCAGGAGCCAAAAGTGTGCTCTATGATGACTGTGTCAATATCCTAGACCTATAATCACAAGTGATGATAGAATGGTCACTGAATTGAGGGACATGCTAATCACCCCCGAACTACCTCAAGGCCATACCTGGAAAGTACCCTATACAACCCTAGATGCCCACCAAAGGGATGCCAAGTAAAGCAACACAATAGGTCCAACCCAACCACCTAATGACTCCCCACTTGACTCTCCATGTCCAGTCAGTGGGACGCAAGCCAAAAAAATACCATAACCAACCAACGGTGTCCCTAGTAAAAGGAAGATCAAGGGCCACAGTGATCTTAAATCTATTCTTCCTCAATAACCCAACAGGTTGTGCCTTAGATATCACACTCAGATGACTACAAAACCACAACTGTAGTAGATGCACATAACAACCAAGCCTACCCTTACCCATCTTACAACACAGAGAAAGAGACCGAATAGTTTTAGAGATGAGAAAGGGAATAAAAGAAGTGCTATGAGGTAGAGTACTCACCAGGGGTAGAATTGAAAAACTGATCGACCTTGATTGAGAAGGGAAAAGCATTGAGCCAAAGAAGGCCACTATGAAGGCCTGGCGCTTGTAGAAGGTCCAATGCTCTTCTAAATCCACAAAGTCTCCTTGGTAAAAAGCAAGGCACTTAGCTTCGCCAAATTGACAAGGCAAAAAATTAAAAGGGATGCTTCCTCCCAAGCCACTCCCTTATCAGGTTAGAACATCCACAACAAGCGTCCTTAAGCCTAATAACTTTGCCAACTGCTTGCGGAAGCGAGACCAAGTTTGTGGTCGATAAACCTGACTCACAAGGGTAGGAAAAGAAAGAAAGTGATCATACTCCTCCAAAGTAGGGACCAAGTCCACATCCCCAATGGTGAAGCACCATAAAGCGGGATCCTAACAAGTAACCACGGCCTCCTGTAAGTGCAAATTTAAGGAAGTGCGAAAGAGTGAGGTGGCATCTCCGAGGAACTACTTGACATAGGCCTGATCCTTGGAAGAGAATGAAGTCCACCATCTCTTGAGCTCCCTTTCATGAAAAGTCTCCCACTTAAGCAACACCACAATATCATAAGTCTTTAGCCTAAGAACATCCATGCTCAAATTTGAAAAAATTCGGTGTTCTAATGCAAATCCATGCAGAAAAGTGAAGAAAAATGGTGTTTCTAGGATTTTTTTTAGTGAAGAAAAAGGGTAGAAGAAGACTTTAGAAGTCACAAACCAGAATGTGGAAGGTCTTGGGTGCTTCTAGCTTTTGTGCATGCTTCCCGAGGCCTGCGCACCTTATAAGGCTACCGGCCCCAAGTAGTACACCTACAGGGGCTACCGCACCTCGGGACACGTGCCAGGGCTTTTCAACCCCCTAGACACAAACTCACCCCTATTCTGAACATTAATCCAAAGAATGAAGGGTTTTAGACAAGTCTGAAGCAAAGATTCCCTCAGTTTTTGCACTAATAATGGTGCACAACAGGTTTAGCTGCAGACTTGCCTTTTAAAAGATTTTTTCACACAACCGAGACTGCACAAAGCTTACACTGGGGTAGTTTTCCTTTGCGCTTCTCATTCGACATCCCAGAATATCTTGAACCTCATTTCAAAACCTGGTTCACCCGGTTTAGGGGTCGGTTCAGCCCTCGTCATCAAGACATGTAAGGGGATAGTGCCAAGGCCAGTCGCAATCACTAATAATAGTCCATCCAGCATGGTATGTAGATCGCTGCGATTAATTCCTCAAGGGAAATTTTCTCGAAGCATTGGTCAATTCAATCGAAAATTGAGACAATCAGTGCATTCTGCCACACAGCAAGTCCAAAATCCCACTGGGGAAATCCACGATCATTATTAAGGTTGTCAACAAACCCGTATCGTCCAGTGTGATTCTAATCCCACTTCAAGTCGGTTGATCATTTTAAAACCATGCAAAACCCTACATTGCGGCAGTTTATTTTGCGTGGTTCAGTCCACTTTCCACTAATCAATATGCTCAAGAACGAGTCCATTCCGCTAGGGACCTTTCCTCTCATGATAAGAACTGCATAAAACCTACATTAGGGTAGTTCTATTTAATGCGGTCTTTCCCCTCTCCAAATCCCTTAGTGAGTCAATCAACATAAGATTTTATTGGTAAATCTGTGACAGTATGGTGCAATGCAAAGTGACCACAATGGTGCAACCAACTCCAAAATTCTAAAGTGCTACTAGCATATATGTAAGACCTACCAAGAGGTAATATTCATATATACATCAAGAGCCTACCAACAGGCGAAATCTAGAATCATACATTAAACACCTACCAAGAGGCAATGTCAAATCATACATTAAGAGCCTACCAACAGGCGATATCCAGAAACATACATGTAAGACCTACCAAGAGACAATGTTCATGAATCATACACAAGAGCCTACCAATAGGAAAAATCTAGAAACATACATGTAAAGCATACCAATAGGTGATATCTAGAAACATACATCTAGAGCCTACCGAGAGGCAATATCATACATCAGGGCCCACTATGGGGCAATATAATACATACATGTCTAAAGCCTACCAAGAGGTAATATAATACATACAGTCCAGGCCAACTAAGAGGCAGTCTAATATATACAGGTCTGGCCCACCAAGGGGCAATGCCTACAAAATACAAGAAAAATAAGAAAAACATGCCCATGTAAGGGCTTCATCATGGAACAACAATACATGGCTGGCCTAAGGGGAGTCATCATCCCTAACGGCATCATCAGCAAAGCGCCTAGTACTGCCATCATCGGCATTGTCACCCGCAGTGGGACCTGTAGAAGGACCAGCTTGATCTGCCGAAGAACCTGGGACATATCCTGGAACAAGGCCTCGAGCCCATCATTTAAAGGGGCATATCCCTAACTACCGAACAATCCGGGAGGAGCACGCATATACTCTGACTCATGTCAACGAATAAGAGGATATCTGCTAGGAATATGAGGTGCAGGAGGTACAAGCATCCTACGTCCCCTTATCTCGTCAATCAGAATGCTGATATACTCGCGAAGTAGACCTATCTCAAGCTGAAGTTAACCCATCTCTCTCTCTCTATGGTGATGGCATGGGCATCTCTTTCTCTCTGCCATAGGTCCCTCTCTTGAGCTAGAGACCTGGCAATCTCCTCCTGTATATATGCCTCTCTAGTGGTAGTAGCACCCTTAAGATCTCTCACCCTAGCCAGTTGGGTATCTATATGCAACCTCAAATGGGACTCTAAAGGCCGACGAGCACGTGCTATGCCATCAAGCACTCTGCCACCATTCACAGGGCAATCATCCATGATGGGTCCAGCTGAGGACTACAAGAATCAAGTGAAGTAGTCGGTGTCCTCAATGACAAAACCATCGAAGGAGCTTGTCGTATAGTCAAGATTTTCCATAATCACCTTGGAACATGTAAGCTCCTGAGGTGGGGTCCCTAGGTACTTTGAAGACTGGTATAACCTAATGATAGGTCCTCTTAGCTAAGAAAAACTCTCAGCTCGACAAAGCCCTGATCCAGCATTATGCCCGCGACTTAGCCATAGCATGGGTAACCTCATGCCTAGCTAATAGCCACCCATCATAGGGATGACTGAGTATCTCACCCCAGGTGACACAATCCAATGTAGCTCTGATAATGGATGGCTATGTCAAGACAACTCTAGTGATCTCATAGAGGGACCAAGCATATGCCCTAGGATAAGCCTATGAAGAAAGGCCAAAATACTGTGGGTGCAGGGCTGGGATATGCTCATATACCCACCATGTCAAAATATCGCAACAGCCCTCGAGGCTCCTGAAGCCACATCACAAATCCTGCCTTAGGAAAGTGATGAAGAATCCATAAGAAAGGGCTGCCCAATCAAAGGCCCCTATGTTTGACACTACTCTTATGGCTCCCAACAACTTGCAAGTCAACACCGACTGATTGTTGCTAATCAGGCAACTACTAATGAAATAGAAAAATAACCACCTGAAAGCAATGTCATTTGGCTCCACCTCCCAAGGTATGCTCTCTCTCAGCCGCTCTATACAGATTTGAGGCTTGTTAGTAGGCCCAAAATACTGTCGCCTCGTTGGAGTAAGGGGATAGCGAATGCCCAAGAGCTTGCTCGCAGTAGAAAAATTTATAAGATCGGATGGGACCGGATACCCACCGAATCTAAGGCCCAAAATAGCTATCCAGTCGAAGGGAAGTACTGTATACTCCCCACAACTCAAATGAAAGGTGGTAGTCTTTGCATGAAATCCCTGCACCAAAGCCTCCGGTATTGCATGCCTCATAGAATAAAGAAGAATCCTCAGGAACTCCTTGAAGCCTTGCTCAACCAAAAAATCGAGATAGCACCCATTCATCTCACAGTCATACAAACGAAGGAGGAATGAAGACGAAGCTCCCCGACCATGAATCTTGTCAGGGGCCTGCACTCAAAATCAGAAAAGCTACCAGTTAGCATGCATATCTACACATTTAGATCTGATAATTGAAAGAGAAAAAAGGGAATATACTTGAGCCTTCCAAATCTGAATGGAAGGATGCCTTTTTAGACCATTCTAAAGATAAGTGTTGGCTATACTGTCATCGATCTCTTTAGTATAAGCCTCAACCTCAAACAAACCAAGCGGAAACCTCGATCTACGACTGCAACGCCTTTGAGCACCTAGACCTGGCTCGGCCCTAGGCCTCCTCCCTTCTTGGTCCAAGGGAACTGTGAAGAACTGCCTCCGAACCAGTACAGGACTAAGACGAGGCACTAGTTGTCTCTATAGAACACCGACTCCTAGTACAATGTGCTATATGAATGCCTCTAGAAGGCGCATGATCATCACTGCCTTGGTCAAAGTGGCTCTGAAGATTTTGCCCAACCTGAAGACTGGCTGAAACCATATTGTTGTCACTACTAGACGAAGTGGCGTAAGACGGAACAATGGTGGGAGCCTTCCCGCGAGCACCGCTGAATCTCGTTCGTCAAGACATAATCTACGGAAGCAAATTCTAGATTGGTTAGTAAGCCCAAAAGTATATGGCAATGAAAGTAAACAGGTAAGTATGTCTAACCCTACTGCCTAACACATGCCATGCATGTCCATAACAAAATATCATGTTTTCTCAAAATGTCAAGGTTTTCAAAATACCCCCCTCTCAATTTAGCCATGCTCATTTAATCCTATCTATCTTTTTAAGATTCAATGCTCTTTCAATCTGACATAGATTCAATTTGGCCATGACCGTTTAATCTTACCTCTTTCAAAAACTACTCTCATTCAAATTTGCATTATTTTCATATTTCAATCCTCTCAAAAATTTTCATGTTTGACATGCATAGTCTCTCATATTTACCTAGCTTTTCTTTTAATCTTGTTAGTGTACCATGTGTTTTCATAGCATCCAACATGTACGAGTTTTCCTATGCTGCTTAAACATGTGAACAAACATATTTTCCAACATCATCATGGCATAAATGACAAAAACAAAAAAAAAAACATATATGCCAAAAATACCAAAAATAAAATAAGTGCTAGCATGCTTTCCTACTTGCTTGGCTACTAACATACTTGTAGAAAATAAAAAGAAAAACGAAAATGGACACCGACCTCAAGTTTATAATTGGAGACTGAAGCTGTGGATTGAAGCTGAAAGTTGGAACTACTAGACCGCGACTTCCTCCAGAGAACTTTTTAGAAGTGAGATTTTAGAGAAATGGAAGCGAAATGGTCAAAGTGAGGCTTTGGGGCCCATTTATAGGGCCTTGTACAAACAGGGCTGCTCAGCGCACCTTAAAGAGCCACCGGGTTTGCCTGGCGCACCTACAAGGGCTGCCGATTAGCATTGACCATTGACCCTTGACCAAAAAAGAAAAGAAAAAGAGAACCCAGAGTTTATTGCCTAGTTTCGAGGACCAGGTTAGAGAAATTTTTCCAGATCAGCTGTAGCAGCTCAACCGTATCAAGTAAAACTAGTCTCAATCCACGAACAGTGCAGTTTTCACACGCGATTTTGGGGCAACAAAAAGCGGAATCACATTCTTTATCCGACACCTCTTATTGCATTTGAGATGTCAAATAAAGAAGGGGTAGCTATAGACACCGTGCGGGGCTTTAGGTGCTCTCTCTCTCTCTCTCAGTGGAGGAGGGTAGTTGTCTACCTTTGGTCTTATGGCAGGAATCTGGGCCAAATTTTAAAGGATTACCAAAGGTAAGTGGAGTTGCCACCAATCATTAGGTTTTTCTAAAGTGTGATTGGTCACCTGTTTCTAGTTGATTTTATTATTGATCCTAGGTTAAGACAAAGGGCATTTTTCCTAATCTAATGTGGATGGCAAAAAAAATCTTGATTCTTAGGTCTGGAAGTTTGGTTATGTGTGCAAAAGGTGTTGGGCACCCCAAAACGCTTGTCCAAGGATAGTCATTTGTTTTGATAAAACCTTAATTTTTGGAAATTGATAGTAAAAACATAATTTTGGCATTGGCTATCAAGACTTTGCATGCATAGTGGCTTTAAGGTTTGGCTTTTGAAAGGGCATGGTCCTAATTTATGCTTTCTTATGGCATTCGAGCTGAGTACCAGATTTCCACAACGAAAATTCGACTGCTTGTCACCTTGCTTTCGCAATGGAAATAGGCATCGATTTGCCTTAGGTGACATGGACAGTGACGATCACTCTGGAAGGGCGGGGGGAGTAGGTATATATACATACAACATGCACAATGCAAGCATACAGAGCAAGAAAGTAAATGCCTACATCCTTAGAGCATGGCCCAAAATAGGGGCAGGAAAGTAAACAGGGGTCGCCATACTTTAGAGATTAGGACGAATGGAACAAGGCATAATATACCTAATACAAACCATTTAAGAGAGAAAGGAAGGAGGAAGGAAGGGGTTTAAAAGAGTACATAACCAAAGGGAAAAGCTAAACTCCTGAACCTACTGAACACAACTGTTTGGCTTATCTACATGCTTGCGTCTGTGCCTTTTTGCTTGCGCATGGGAGACCGTGCCCTAGCTTCATACGTCCTCACTCTATGTGTGTACATGCAAAGGTAAAGAAAAAAAACCAGCAAACAAGCAATGGAAGGAAAAGATCAAAGAGTATATGAAAAGGCATAAAACAGATGAGCGTGATAGACATGGCAAGCATAGCAAGAAAGCAAACAAACAAGCGAAAAAGCAACCAAGCAAGAGAACGAACAAATGGTGGTGTCTGCAAGGGACAAATATAGGTCTAGATTGAATGTCCATAACTTCATTGTGTTGAAGCATGGACAACACACTAGCAAGCAAGACTCATGCATGGACACGGAGCGACCTAGCATCCAAAGACGCATCCCAAATAATTACACCTAAACAAGACCTTATGGGCGTCGGATGTAACCACACAACCACAAACCTGCTAAGGGCATTAAATGTGGCAAAGCCTAGAACTAGAAGGGCTAGCACAAGCATAAAACATAGAAGCAAGCAAGCATAGACATGCAAATTGGATAATCCAAACCCTTTTATATGGGCCTTGGTGTGTGGATGATGACAAAGACCATAGGGTCTAGATCGGGTCCTAACCATTAGGCCAAAACACATGGAAGAAAGATAAAGTGACAAAAGGGCTACAATAGCACATGGGATGACAAACATAGCCTAGGTTTAGGCACACAAACATGGCATTGAGTGCACAAGCACATGGAATATAGCAAAAAGCATGTAGAGAATGTAGATCCAAGCACATAGGCATGCGAAAACATAGATCTAGACATATAGGCAAAGGAACATACATGTAAACATGTAGAAATTTAGCACATAGACATGGTAGAACATAAATCCAAGCATAAATGCATGTGAAGACTCGGATATAGGCATAGGAGCATAGAACATGCATACAAACATGTAGATCCAAGCAAGACATAACCAACATGTGAGCATGTAACCCTAACATCAACCTAGAACTAAAGGAGGCATAAAACATAGGAAAACATGGCATAAAAACCCTAAGCGTGTAGATCTAAACATATGAACATGGAAGAATGTAGATCTAAGCACAAAACATGGCATAAAACATAACAATCATGAAATTAAAGCTAGAATCATAAATTAAGCCAGAACCATGCTAAAGAAAGCAATAAATCATGTTATTCAAGCAAAAATAGCAAGACAAATGCGAGAAAAAGATTTAGAAGGTTAGGGGTGTGGATGATAGCTAGAAAAGCTACAGCCACAACCCTAAACCCCAAATCCAATAGTGTAGAACCAAGGAAAAGAAGATTGGTATAAGAACCATACCTTGTGTTTTTGGTGAAGAGAGAAGAATCAAGATATTTTGATGTGTTTTTTGGGTGTTTTTTTGTGTGTTTTGGTGTTTGGAAGAGAGAAAAAATATGTAGAGAAACTAGGCAGAGAGAAAAACTCAGAAAAAATGTGTTTTTTCTTGGTTGAAGGGGTGCCTGGGGCTATTTATAGCCTTAGCATGCTTTTTGAGGCAACGGCTTTTGAAGGGCTGCCAGTGGCCCTTCAAGGATCACCAACCTCAAAAGGCCTCTAATTGGACTGATCTTGACTCCCTCTGAAAGATTTTGAATTCTTGTTTCCGAAAAGGTATGGATCTTGAAAATTCAATAGTCGGATCAAAAGTTATGGCTCTCGGAAGTTAGCGGTGCATCAATCGATGCGTCATCCTAGTTTTCATGATATCTCAGCCGTTCTAACTCTGATTTCAACCAATGAATATTCATTGGAGTGAGAATTTGATAATCTCCACAGTGGCATTGGTTTTAACCCATTTTGACAATCGGATCAAAATTAGAGTTTTTGGACCCACCCAAGATCGACTTCGGGTCAAACTTAGTCAAAGTTGTTAAAAATCTCCGAGAAGCTTGGGTTTGATGTAAAACTTTGAAAAATGTTGTTTTGTGAGGGTTTTGACCTCTTTTGACCTTCGGTCAAACTTAGGGCTGACTAGGGGCATTTCCGTCATTTTAGCTGAAAAAGGCACTTTAGGTGCTTTGGTGTCCGAACGGGTTGTGCCACGTCGTTCTAGATGTTCTCTTGGCTCCATGGAGAGAAAATGATATTTTTGGATTTTTCGGGGTCCAGCACGCAAATTGAACGAAGACAAAATATGGTATCAACAGCTGCCCCTTCTTTATTTGATATTTCGAGTGCAATGAAAGGTGTCAGATAAAGAACGTGATTTCAATTTTTTTTTTTTTTTGCAAAATGTTAGTAGCAATACTACTAGAGATGCATGCTAGTGTTTATTCTATTTTTGGAATTTTCATAATCATATATACTTTTGCCATGATTTATGTCATGCTATCTTAGGAAAATATGCATGTGTTTTTGTTTTTGATATATGAGTGCGCGAATATGTAGGAATTTAAATGTTGACAATAAAATGCAGGATATGGGTAAGAGGACTTACTTGGTAGTCGAGAATAGTGGAAAGGAGAGCCTAGGGCACAGCCACCAATTTACTCATTGGTAAATCAGAAATTTTGAAAACTTTTGAATGAATGTGAGCTTGAGGACGTGTGTTGCCGGTTCACCCACCGTAGATTAAGGATTTGGAAAACTTCTTAAATGAACGTGAGCCCAAGGACGCATGTCGCTAGTTCACCCACTGTAGATTAGGGATTTTGGAAACTCTTGAATGAATGTGAGCCTAGGAACACATATTGCTGGTTCACACACTGTAGAATGCGAGTCCAGGGACGCTTGTCGCTAGTTCACCTACTGTAAAATGTGAATCCAAGAATGCTTGTCACTGGTTCACCCACTGTAGAATGCGAGTTCAGGGACACTTGTCGCTGGTTCACCCATTATAGATCGTGAGCCCAAGGACGCTTGTCGTTGGTTCACCCACTATAGAATGCGAGTATAGGACGCTTGACGCTGGTTTACCCACTATAGATCATGAGCTCGAGGATGCTTGTCATCGATTCACCCATTGTCGAGTGCTAGTCTAGGGACACTTGTTGTTGGTTCACCCGCTATAGATTGCGAGCCCGAGGACACTTATCGCCAGTTCACCCACTGTAAATTGTGAGCCGAAGGACGCTTGTCGTCGATTCACTCACTATAGAACGCTTGTAAGAATCCGGGTTTTTTTTTTTTATGAGATCATATGATTGACATAGACCTGCATAACATGTTTAGGAAAAAGTGTTAGTTCATCTATATTGCCATTTAACTTTTGGGCTTACTACTTGTGTTTGAATTTTTTGTTGTTTTGTAGATCATGTCTTAGAGGGCTAGTTCTAGGGGAGATCGGGAGAAAGCCCCCATTTACGCTACGTCCCATGGGGACGATGTTTCTAATGATGAAATCGCTTCGGCTGGTAAGCATGTGGCTCGGGTTTTGCAGAGTCACTTTAACTGCGAGGGTGATGACCCTAGGCCCATTAGCGGTATACCTATAGAGACCCGTTCTAGGAGGAGGCACTCGGTCTAGATGGCCAATGTCTCCTTTGAGTCTCATATTGTTTCTAACGGGGCTTCTTCATGGTGTAGGCTAGCTAGAGGGAGGGGGCCTCCGAAGGAGAGATGCAAGCCGAGGATCTCATTATAGACATAGATTCTAACCTTTCTTGGGATGAGGTCCATCTGGACTTGGGTGCTCGAAGGAGCAGTTTGAGGCCGAGGTTTCCACCACGTCAAGCCGGGGCCAGTGCTCTCTCACACTCTTTCTTTTACTCTCCTTTTGTGTAGACCAGCCTTTTGGGTTTTCAATCTACCTTTTGCATTATCTCACGCTCTCTTTCTTTTGGCTCTCTTTTTGCACAGACCGCCCTTTCGATTTTTTGATCGATCTTTTTACATTTTTTTTTTACACAAAAATGTAGAAATAAGGTGCATTAAGAGGCTCCTTTATGCAAAGTACCGTATGACGGCATTAGAATTGGTGGGCATATTGAAATCATGCCCGACCATGCGGCTAGAATCAAGGCTCCTCTGGAAAAGGCCCTTTTTGCCATATATAGGCCCTCGTAAGTTGGGGCAAACTTTCCTTTATGATCAAGCATGGCCTAGTTGCACTTCTTAAAGACCAAATCACCTTTTTCAAAGACCCTGGGTCTAACTTTCTTGTTGAATGCTCGCTTGACGCGGTGTTGGTAGAATTGTCCATGGCACATTGTGGTCATACGCTTTTCATCTATCATGTTTAGTTGTTCATACTGAGAATGGGCCCATTCAGCTTCTGACAGCTCTGTTTTAGATAAAATCTTGAGAGACGAATCTCTACCTCTACGGGGAGGATGGCCTCCATGCCATATACTAATGAATATGAGGTCGCACTCGTAGAAGTACGAACAGAACTACGATATGCGCACAAAGCAAACAGCAAGTACTCATGCCAGTCCTTGTATGTGTCTGTCATCTTCACAAAGATTTTCTTTATGTTCTTGTTAGCGGCTTCCACTACACCATTCATCTGAGGGTGATAAGGAATCGAATTTTTGTGCTCGATCTGGAACTGTTGGCAGAGTTGCTGGATCATTTTTCCATTTAGGTTTGTCCCATTATCTGTAATGAGCTCTCCTAGCACGCCGTAGTGGAAAATAATGTTATGTTTCAGGAACCGGGCTACCACTGCTTGAGTGATGCTCTTGTACGAAGTGGCTTCCACCCACTTTGTGAAATAATCGATGGCCACAAAGATGTACTCATGACTGTTTAAAGCTTTCAGAATCACATGTCCGATGACATCCATACCCCAAGTTGAAAAGGGCCATGACCGTTATTCTTATCTTAAAAGGCTTGGCAATGGTGGTATGTCCTCATAATCTTGCAGGCCAATAGGGGTCCATTGGCATGAGCCCTAAGTAAGCCTTAATGCATCTCTTCCATCAAATGATTAGCCTTGGAGGCATCTACGCATCAGAGCTAGGTAGAATCATGGTTCCTTTTGTACAAGACTTCTCCACTCACGAAAAATTGGCAGGCCATGCGCTAGATAAACTTCTTTTCACTGTCCGCTGCATTAGGCGGGTATTCACTATCCTTGATATAAGCCTTGATATCATGGTACCATGGCTTTCTGTCGGCTTTGACTTCGACACTCATGCATTCTTTGATGTTCATGCAATAGGCTGGAATGCCACAGACTTCTATGCGCAATTGCCGCATATCGTCTTCTTCTGATAACTTGACCATGCTAGCCAAGGTAGCCAGGGCGTCCGAAAACTGGTTGTGTGCTCGAGGCAAATAGGCAAATGTCATGTTTCAGAACTTCGAAATCAAGCGGTTGACGCATTTCTGATACAGAATCAACATGGTGTCTCGTGCTTGCCATTTTCCTTCGATTTAGGAGATAATCAATAAGGAATCTCCAAAGACGCTCAAGTCATAGGCGTGGAACTCTAGGGCGACTTGCAGGCCGACTATGCACGCTTCGTATTCTGTGACATTGTTGGTGCAATCAAAATTCAGCTTGACTGAAACAAGGATTTGCTGGCCCTTAGGGGAAACTAAGACTGCTCCCACTCCATTTCTAGTAGAATTGGCGGCTCCATCGAAATAAAGCTTCCAACGCCACAGTACCACACTATCTGGATTTGGCTCTGGTGCCATGACATCCTCATCAGGGAAGAGGGATTCTAAAAGCTCAGAATCATTCACCGGCTGGTTCACTAGGTAATCGACTATGGCCTAGCCCTTGATTGCCTTTCTTATCACAAACATGATCTCGAATTCGGAGAGCAACATTTGCCAAAGAGAGATCTTCCCTACAAGGGCTGGCTTTTCGAAGATGTACTTAATGGGATCCATGTGGGAAATGAGTCGCGTGGTGTAGTAGAGCATATATTGCCACAGTTGCGTGATGCCTATGCTAGGGCGCAACACGTCTTTTCGATGGTGATGTAATTGATCTCGCAACTGGTGAATTTCTTGCTAAATAGTAAGTGGTAGTTGGTTGTTTAAGAACCTTTTTTTAAAAATAAATAAATAAATAAATTATCCTACCTGTGTTTATATTTATCAATTTGTGTAATTCTACGTTAGATTCAATTTACTGTTTTTTGGACTGGTAATGTACATATCATTATTAATTGAAACTCCTACAATTTAACTTTATTTTTGTCAATCACATCTCTTCTATATGAAATTAATTATCCCTAACAATTGTTGTGCCTTTCACTACAACTTCTTTTCATTTTTTACAAGAAAATACATTTTTAAAATTAAAGGATAATATTGCTCACGTGGAAGCCTTTCCCCTAAAAAATATTTAAAACTATTTATTTATTTTTTATTATTATTATTTGCTTTTTTAGGCATTTAAAACTTTTGTTATGGATGTGTACTTAATAGCTACATTTTAGGACTAAGTGGCTACCTTTTAGGACTAAGTGGCTACCTTTTAGGATTAAAAAAATCTTGGTGAGAGCTTGAGAGGCTTCTCATTAAAAAATATATATGATACTATTTTTTTTTTAAGGCATTTCAAACTTTTGTTATATATATATATATATATATATGTACTAAGTGGCTATATTTTA
The DNA here is from genome assembly GCF_001633185.2 of Quercus lobata. NCBI lineage: Eukaryota > Viridiplantae > Streptophyta > Magnoliopsida > Fagales > Fagaceae > Quercus > Quercus lobata. The sequence continues at coordinate 48,526,943 of NC_044904.1, forward strand.
GGACTGAGGGATTACCTTCTAGGATTAAAAAAAAAAAAAAAACTTTATAATTGTGAGCCTTTCCCATATAAAAAATTAATACTGTAGGGACTGGGTTTGAGCACTTCTGCTACTAGATGAGTGGACTCGAACCCAACTAGCTCAATACAATAGATTTATAGAGAGTAGGTTTAAGAACTAGGTCTTAGTGAGGATTACAACAACTAGACACAGTTATGAATGGATTGAATAACAAGGATATGGACTAAAGTATGAAATTCTGTCATTGGGCACTTCGTCCGAGGAACTTAGTATTTTTATTCTTTCTTCAGTGCTAGGTCACAAAAGTTTCCAAGATCATGTAAATTGTTATCGTATTCTCCTTTTTTTTTCTCTACCCCTTTCCTGGAGGATTTCTCACATTATATATCCCCCTCCAGTTGATTTTGGCCCTCCATCTGTTGATCATGCAGGTCACTACTCAAGTGTCTGTCCCATCAGCCACCTTCCCAAACCCTCAGTAAGTTGCAACAACCAATACCGCACTGTTCAAGGGTCATTTCCTCATTAATGCGGCCAGAACGTTAGTTGTGGGTATTCAATGCAGAGGTGACAGTTTCTCCTTGAACTGTTCCTACACCATGCTCCCGTGGCTGTTCTACAGTACTTGTCCTTTTTCTTAAGACGCTCTGGGAGGCTGCCACTAATGGCAGGCCGTTCTTCCCTACTAGGATTTGGGTTGGCCGAGGACAAGATTGTCCTCGGCTACATTTCTGGGCCACTTGGACTTTCTTTATTCGTCCTCGGCTATTTCTTCCTCCTCAACGTGGGCCTTGGGCTAAATATGAGATGGGTCGGGGTTGTCAAAATCTTTGACCCCACAATAGCCCCTCAAAATCCTGCTGTCCGGTTCCTCAAACGGAGAGGGGGATTTTGGTGTCCTCGGCCCTTTATCATGGCTCGTTAAGTCTTGTCCTCCGTCAGTGCCAGAGCCTCTTCACTTGTCCAAGGCTTGTTCTTGATGCTTCGATATACGAAGCGCCCCCTCATTAAATTCTAGCGGCTCTGTGCTCCCTGCATTCAACGGTGTGATCGTAATCTAACGGTGGGGATTTCTTTAACTTTATGACGGGAAAACCCGCACGGTTATTTTTAATTGGAGGTATAAATACCCATTTGAACCGATTTGTCTCTTTACTTTTGCACTCAAGAGTTCTTGCGCACATATCCAGAGTTCAGTCAAATCTCCAGCCAAACTCACGTCTCTTTTCAGCATGAAAAGCCTGTCCGAAGAGCTTTTCCTCATTTCTGTAAGTTTTCTTCTCTCTCTCTAACTATCGTTTTCTCTCTTCTAAGTTTTTTTTCCTTTTACTCCTCTCCTTCTTTCGTCCTTCCCTGAGTTCTTTTAGCCGTTTTTAGGGCTGGGTAAATTAAAAAAGTTGATTGAGTCTGAAGAGGCGATGGAGAAATTCATTGCCGATTATAGGATACCCTTTAATGTAGGCTTGGGGTACTGTGAAGAAGGGGAGTGGCATTTTAAGAGGCAAGAGGATGAAGTAGTGATTCCCATGATCGCCTTCATAGAAGGTGGTATGAGAATCCCTATGGGGCCAGTGATAAGGGACTACCATAGGCATTTTCGATTAGCTCCCACCCAGTACGTTGCCAACGTGTTTAGGATCCTGGGTTATGTGGACGCTTTAAACGAGAAAATGGGGTTGAGGTTAACCCATCACGATGTAAACTAGTGCTACAACCTTCAACATCTGAGGGATAAATCCTACTACATGAAAACGAGGGATGATAAAGTTCGGCTTATTCAGTGCCTCCCTGAGACCAGCAAAGGGTTAAATAAGGACTTTCTCATTGTGTCAGGGGAGTAGCACGACGGCCTTCATTGCCCAACAGAGGAGGGGGAACCAGGTGGGGTATCGAGAGTAGGAGAGGGTTAATCTTTTGTTCTACCGTAACTTGCATTGTTCGGTTGCTAATATAAGTATGCCCTTTTCTTGCAGATCCACACGCCTTTGAACGACACTTTCACCTGCTCAACCGAGGAGATTTAGAAACTATTCTCAAGGTGAAGGTTTTTGTAAACAAAACCGACAACCAAGTCAGGGCCGCTCACAAGATCTTAGGGTACAACCCATCCAGAAATCATTCCCCACTCTGAAGCATGTGATCAGAGCTAACGATCCTCGACTTTAGAAAATCACTATAGTAAAGCACGAATTTTTGCTCCCCGAAGGATCTCTTGTCCTAGAAGGCATCCCGTTGGTAGGCCCTTTTTCATCTCATCAAGTAGCAGAGGCTGAGGGTGATTTGGGTCCGTTCGATGACGAATTTAGTGCATTCAACCAGGTTGATCAATCCGAGGATCCTTCTGATGACTTAGGCGACCCCCATTTGACAGAAGTGGAGCTTCTATCAGTAGAGACTCCTTCTCAGGCCGAGATGGGTTTTAAGAGAAAACCTCCAACCAGCCTGTTCGACCTAATTGAGGGCCAACCAGGGAAGGATGCACCAAGGAAGTCACAATCCAAGCTTCCTCCTCCTCCACCCCAGCCTCAACCTGCCCAGACTAGGTTTCCTTCCACTCAATTACAGCCATTATCTCCACGATCTAGACTTCCTCCTCCCCTCCAATTGACTTTGTCTCCTCGACCCAAGCCCACCGATCCAAAAAGGAAGAGGGCTCCCAAAGGCAAGGAGCCCATGAATGGGGGGAAATCTCGCTCCTCTCGGGAGGAAGATGAAGCACCACGAGCTTCAAAGCAATTAAAGATTGGGCACCATGGCCAGGAAAAAGAGGTCGACGCTCAATCCACGCCCCAGGCCTAATTTCCTGCCCCAATGCTCCACGGGGAGCCATTGATGGACAACGCCTCCCTTAGGGACTTCTGAGGGGGTGAAGGCACTTATGTGGCCGACGTGTTAGAGAGGTCCCAGCTGCTCCCCACTGATATGGCTGAGTTGGGGAATCTGAGGAGGTAGGAGGTCTTCCTCAGCATTAAGAGATACTTGGGCATGGTAAGACTTCCAATACTTGTGACTCCGGTGATTTTTGTCCCTTGGTTTTTAACTTACAGCGTGCTTGTTTCAATTGGCAGGCTGTCCAGGCCACTTATAGGCTGGAAGAGGACGCTAAGGAGCAGAGTAGGTCCCTAGAGCTCGAGCGTGACAAGCGCTTGGATGCTACGTGGACCTTCAAAAACTCTGAGGTTGATCTCTTGAAGGTAAGGGAGGAGCTGAAGGAGATGACAAGGGCCAAGGATAGCGCCGAATCAAGCCTAGCCAACGCTTAGAGACAGGTCGAAAGCCAGACTAAGCGCCTACTTGAGACTAAAGATCAGCTGAAGATTGCCAAGGAGCAAATCATTAACCTAAAGAAGAAGCTGGCTGAGGCAGAGGGAGCCAAGAATGTCGTAGAGTGGGCCAGGGACGAAACTTTGAGGGCTAAGGCAGAGGCGGAGTTCTCCAAGACGGAGGCTGAGAGCTCCAAGGAGAAAGACGAGGAGGAGGCTTATGACTTGGAAGTGGCTAAGACCCAGGCTACTCTTAAGGCTTAAGTGCCTGGAGTATGTAGGCTCTACTGTTCCCAGGTTTTGAATAAAGCCCTTAAACAAGCTGGGGTTGTGGCTTCATCCGACCTGTGGAAGGTGGAGAATGTATACTACCCTCCGGCCATCCTCAAAATTGCCCCTACTAGCTCCGAGGTTGAGGTTGCTTCTGAAGAGGCTGAGGCTACTCGGTCTGAAGCTGCTCTGGCCATAACTGCTCATAATGAGCCAGCCGAGGAGGGTGAGCTTCTTGGGGCGACAAAAACACATGAGAACCTGAACCTTGAAGCGCCCCAGAGGACTACAAAGTCTACGGCTGATGCTCAGGCCCCTCATGTTGAGGAGCCAGCTCTCTCGGTTCAGCCCCTTCAACCTGTTCCCCCGAGTGAGGGCTCCAAGGGTCTTGAGGTCACTCCTGCTCAGCTCCCTAAGGAAGGGGTCAAGATAAAGTTGAAGAAATAGGCGACCCGGCTAACTTTTGTATTAGTTTTTTTTTTTTTTTTTTGTTTTTTTAAGGACATTGGGATCATTGTAATTAAATTTTTAGATTAAATGTATGAAATTCCTTTCTTCCCCCTTTTTTTTTCTAAATTATGTGTTTATTGTTATTATTGCTATTAGGGGATGGGGGCTAAGTAGATGATCCAGGGTACCGAGCATATATCTAGGCCATATTCGCAACTTTTATGAATCTTGAAGTAACTAGTTTCTCCATAGGTTTGAGTCCGAGGACCATGCAAGACATTGATTCTGTCTAGTACTTAGATTTTTCTTGAAGTAGCTAGTTTCCCCATAGTTTTAAGTCCGAGGACCATGAAAAACCTTGGTTCTATTTAGTACTTAGATTTTTCTTGAAGTAATTAGTTTTCCCATAGGTTTGAGTCCAAGGACCATGCAAGACCTTGGTTCTATCTAGTACTTAGATTTTTCTTGAAGTAACTAGTTTCCCCATAGGTTTGAGTCCGAGGACCATGCAAGACCTTGGTTCTGTCTAGTACTTAGATTTTTCTTGAAGTAACTAGTTTCCCCATAGGTTAGAGTCCGAGGACCATGCAAGACCTTGGTTCTGTCTAATACTTAGATTTTTCTTAAAGTAACTAGTTTCCCCATAGGTTTGAGTCCTAGGACCATGCAAGACCTTGGTTCTATCTAGTACTTAGATTTTTCTTGAAGTAACTAGTTTCCCCAAAGGTTTGAGTTCGAGGACCATGCAAGACCTTGGTTTTGTCTAGTACTTAAATTTTTCTTGAAGTAACTAGTTTCCTCATAGGTTTGAGTCCGAGGACCATGCAAGACCTTGGTTCTGTCTGGTACTTAGATTTTTCTTGAAGTAACTTGGTTCTCCATAGGTTTGAGTCTGAGGACCATGCAAGACCTTGGTTCTGTCTATTACTAAGACAGTTGCCAAAATGCAAGACGTATAATCATGATAGACTTAAAATTTGAACTAGAGAAATGCTTTTGTTAATAATAATACATTCTCAGGTTATTTACATTCCATGGACAAGGTACAGCTTTTTCATCTAAGTCTTCTAAGTAGTATGCACCTATTCCTGCTACTGAAGTAATTCGGTATGGTCCTTCCCAATTGGGTCCCAGCTTTCCCCAAGATGAGTTCTTGGTAGCACCCACAAAACACTAGGTCCCCTGGTGCTAGTGGTCTCAGCTTCACATTGGCATCATATCCCTGCTTGAGTTTCTGGTGGTAATAGGCCGACTGGATCATTGCCTTTTCTCTCCGTTCATCGATCAGATCTAGGCTCTTCCCTAGTAGCTCGTCATTACTACTTAAAGTGAAGGAACTTATCCTCAGCGTTGGGAAGATGGCCTCTAGAGGGATAACAGCCTCGGCCCCATAGGTCATGGCAAAAGGTGTCTCCCCTGTTGACCGCCGTGGTGTAGTCCGGTAAGTCCATAAGACGTGCGGTAGCTCTTCTACCCTCTTCCCTTGTTGCCATCCAGTCTCTTCTTAAGCCCATTGACTATGACCTTGTTGATAGCCTCAACCTGCCCATTTCTTTGAGGGTAAGTTGGAGTTGAGTACCTATTAGTAATCCCTAGCTTGTAGCAGTATCTTTTGAAGGTCTTGTTGTCAAATTGGAGTCCATTATCTAAAATGAGGGTACGAGGGACCCCGAATCGTGTAACAATGTTTCTCCAGATGAATTTCTTAGCATCCACATCTCTAATGTTTGCCAATGACTCGACTTCGACCCATTTGGTGAAGTAATCTATGCCGACCAACAGATATCTCTTATTTCCTACTGCCTTGGGGAAAGGGCCTACAATATCCAAGCCCCATTAGGCGAATGGCCATGGACTGGACAAAGGGTTGAGGACCCCTTCTGGCTGATGAATATTTGGGGCAAACCTTTGGCACTGGTCACATTTCTTGGCATATTCTAGGGCTTCCTTCTGCATCCCAGACCACCAATATTCCTGGGTAATGGCTCGGTGTGATAGAGATATTCCTCCTGTGTGACTCCCATGGATCCCTTTATGCAGCTCTTCAAGCAGTAATTCTGATGCTTTAGGGTGAACGCACAGTAAATATGGCCTAGAATAGGAGCACTTATACAATTTGTGGTCCTCGGACAACCAGAACCGAGGGGCGTTTCTTTGTATTTTTTCAGCCTCTAACTTCTCCTCGGGCAGGACATCATCCTTGAGGAACTTCACTATAGGGTCCATCTAGTTAGGACCTACTCTAACTTCATGGATATGGACCATGCCTCTTGCAACCTTATTTGCTCTACCCAGATGCTCAACAAGAATAATTCGAGGCAGACCCCCTGCCGAGGAAGTAGCAAGCATGGCCAATGAATCTGCATGAGTGTTTCCACTTTAGGAGATGTGTGACAGGTTGAAAAGATCGAAGTCTGATTGCAAGCGTTTAACCTGGCTTAAGTACTCTTGCATCCTCGCGTCTCTGGCTTCTAACTCTCCTTTTACCTGGCCCACTACTAGTCTCGAGTTTGAGAACATCTCCACTGCTTTTCCTCCCATTTTCTATACCATGGTCATTCCTTGTAACAAGGCCTCATACTCAACTTCGTTGTTCGTGGCCAAGAACCCAAGTCTCAGGGATTTCTCTATGATAGTCTTCTCAGGAGATATTAGGACTAGCTCTATTCTGGATCCCCTTTGATTTGCTGCACCATCAACATACACCTTCCAACATGGGGGTCTTGGTGTAGAGATTACCCCAATCGATTTTCCATCCATGTTGCATTCCTCTGCTACTGTTTCTACTGGTGGTTCAGTAAATTCGGCCACCAAGTCAGTTAGGACCTGGCCCTTTATGGAGGTCCGAGGCATGTACTTGATGTCAAAAGCTCCCAGGACTGTGCTTCATATGGAAATCCTTCCAGTGTAATCAGTGGTTCGATGTATGGACTTAAGGAGAGTTGGGTTAGAACAACCACTGTGTGGGCTTAGAAATAATGGGGAAGCTTTCGCGTAGCATGGACCACAGCCAGTATGGCTTTCTCCAGGGGTAAGTATCTGACCTCAGCTTCATGTAGCGACTTGCTCACGTAATAGACTGGCTTTTGAAGGCCATTGTCATCCCGTATTAGCACCAAACTCACAGCATAAGGGGCCACAACAATATATGCATATAGGACTTCATCGGCCTCAGGACTGGACATGATAGATGGTCGTGATAGGTATTCCTTGAGTTGCTGGAAGGCCACAATACAGTCCTCGAACTACTCAAATCCTTTCCACTTGTTGATCAAGAGATAGAACGGTCTGCATCTATCCGCCGACCTGGAAATGAATCGATTCAGGGCTGCGATCATTCCAGTAAACTTTTGAACCTCCTTGGCGTTTCACGGAGTTTTTAAATTATTGATAACCTTGATCTGGTCAGGGTTAACCTCAATTCCCCTATGAGTAACCATGTAGCCTAAATATTTGCCTGATCCCACGCCAAATGAGCATTTGGAAGCATTTAGGCGTAGCTTGTGCTTCCTTAAGACATCAAAGGTGCTGCCGAGGTCCCCTAAATGCTTGGACACCACTTTACTCTTCACAACCATATCATCAATATAGATTTCAATGCTCTTGCCCAACTGTGGCTCAAACATTCTTGTCATCATCCTTTGATAAGTGGACCCTGCGTTCTTCAGACCGAACGACATTACCTTATAGTGGTAGTTCCCAATAGGTGTCCCGAAGGCTGTCTTCTCCTGATCCTCCAAGGCTAATGGTATTTGATGATAGCCTTGAAAGACATCTAAGAAACTCATCCGAGGATGGCCTGCCATTGCATCCACCAGCTGGTCTATCCGAGGCATGGGGAACAGGTCTTTTGGGCAAGCTTTATTTAGGTCCGTGAAGTCTACACAAACCCGCAACTTTCCACTTTTCTTCTTGAACACCACGGTGTTGGCCAACCATTCGAGGTAAAAAACCTCTTTGATATCCCCTGCGCGCTTAAGCTTCGCCACTTCGTCCCTAATCACATCGGAGTGCTCTCTTGATGGGCGACAGGGTGGCTGCTTCTTGGGAGTGATGGACGAGTTGACATTGAGATGGTGACAGATGAAGGCTGGATCAATCTCGGGAGCATCGCAGGCATCCCATGCAAATACATCAATATTTCTTTTAAGAAACTCAATCAACTCCTCCTTCTCCTGAAGAGGCAGCTGAGCCTCTACCCGAAAGAACTTCTCCGGATCACCACCAATAACCACCTCCTCCAAATCTTCGCATTTTGCCTCCTCGGCAGTTGTATCAGGAGGCGAAATTGGGGCCCTTAATTGCTATAAATTCTTTTCAGCAGAGGCCGAGGACTCCGCATCGAGTCGATGTGAGATGGCAGCCACCACACACTGCCTTGCTGTGGATTGGCAACCACGGATTTCGAGAATTTGGTCCCTTGACGGGAATTTCACCTTCTGATGCAATGAGGAAGTAATAGCCCCTAAGGTATGGAGCTAGGGCCTACCGACGATGGCTGTGTAGGGAGAGTAGGTGTCCACCACGATAAAGTTCACCTCCACTATCTTTGGGCCGGTCTGGATGGGCAGCCTAATCATGCCCTTTGGAATGACAAGCTTCTCGTCGAAGCTCATCAGAGGAGAGTTATAGGGCATCAAATCTTCCAGTTTTAACCCCATCCCCTTGTAGAGGTCGGGGTACATAACCTCGGCCCCATTGCCACCATCCACCATCACTCTTTTCACATCATAGTCCTCGATTCTGAGAGTGATCAACAGCGCATTGTCGTGGGGCTGGATGGTTCCGATCTTGTCCTCTTCTAAAAAACTCAAGATTGGATGAAAATTCATTCTGGCCCTCTTCGGCTCTGGCTGGGACTCCTCAGTAGGCCATCGAACCATAGATAACACTCGTGAAGGGCGCGTGCCTGTTCTTCCTGGCACGGCCAAGATTACATTGATCGTCCCTATGGGTGGCCTTAGGGCAGTATCTCTCTAGGGTTCCTGATGGGTCTGGCCTTGGTGACTACTGGGATGATGCAAAAGGTGTTTTAGCTTTCCTTCTCGGACCAGCTGGTCTAGATAGTTCCAGAGGTTCCTGCAGTTCTCCGTGGTATGCCTGTGGTCCTGATGGTATTAGCAATAAAAGTTCTGATTGCGCCTTGTAGACTCTCCTACCATCTTATTCGGCCATTTAAAGTATGGCTCGTTCTTGATTTTTTCCAACATCTGATGTACCGGTTCTCGGAATACAGTATTAATAGTCTGTGTGTTAGTTGCTCCAGATTGCCCTACGAAATCTCTCCTCAGATGGTTGCTATTATATCGATCCGACCTGAAATCCCTCATCTCTTGAGGGATAACCTTCCCTTTTCCTCTACCTTACAGCTGATCTTCCTCCACTCGTTTATACTTATCGATCCGATCCGATCCATCAATTGGCGTATACTGGTGGCGGGCTTGCCAATCAGAGACTTCCTCAAGTCGTGTTTGGCTGGGAGACTATTTTTGAAGGTGCTGATGGTGACATCGTCAAAATTGTCGTCCATTTCATTATACGTCTCCCAATATTTGTTCGAGTAGGCCTTTAGAGTTTCTCCATCATGCATGGATAACGACAGCAAAACACTCAAAGGCCGAGGACCTCTACTGTTTGTAACGAAATGAAAGCCAAAAGCTTGGGTTAGCTGCCTATACGAATCTATGGAATTCGTCTTTAAGTCATTGAACCATCTCATCGCCACTGGCCCTAAGCTAGACGAGAAAACCTTGTACATCAGCGCCTCATTTTTAGAATGGACAGTCATCCTTTGGTTAAACTGGCTCACATGCTCCATGGGATCTGTTTTGTCATTGTAAATGGCGAAGATTGGCTGTTGGAATCGTCGAGGAAGTGTAGCCCTTTTTATGTGGTGCGTGAAAGGTGACTTGGAGAGTTAATCTAATGCCTTGCTCATGGCATCGTTTCCCAAGCCCCTAGGAGATGGGCTTTTACGCTTATGCCTCCGGTAGTGCTCTTTTTCATGAGAAAAGGTCTCACTTGGGGGAGTCCTCGATCTTTGCCTATAGTCATCGTCACTTTCATCATCGGAGGGTATGTTAAGCCTAGAATGAGATCGCCTTCGTTGTGCATGGCACAGCTTTCTCTTCAAATCGTCTATCTCTTGCTGCATGGCCTGCTTATCGTTCTGTTTTTTAGATACATGACTCCTAACTTCTTCTGGTTGCATAGCCCGGTTGTTATTTTGTCTCTAGAGCACGTGACTGCCCACACGAGAATAGCTTTTGCTGGTTTTAGTGGTGTGTATACTTCCCTCTAGAAACCTTCCATTCTCTTCATTTTGATCACGTTCACGGTTAGGAAAGTTACCCTGTTGTTGGGATCTAGCCGGTTCGGGCTAATGGGAGCCTGCTTGATGAGGGCCTGATCCTACCATGCTTAATTGTTGCCCTTACTAACACACAAGTTCTCCCCACAGACAGCGCCAATTGTAAGGACTGGGTTTGAGCACTTCTGCTACTAGATGAGTGGACTCGAGCCCAACTAGCCAAATACAATAGATTTATAGAGAGTAAGTTTAAGAACTAGGTCTTAGTGAGGATTATAACAACTAGACACGGTTATGAATGAATTGAATAACAAGGATATGGACTAAAGTATGAAATTCTGTCCTCGGGCACTTCGTCCGAGGAACTTAGTGTTCTTATTCTTTCTTTAGTGCTAAGTCACAAAGGTTTTCAAGATCATGCAAATTGCTATCGTATGCTCCTCTTTTTTCTCCACCCCTTTCTTGGAGAATTTCTCACATTATATATCCCCCTCCAATCAATTTTGGCCCTCCATCTATTGATCATGCAGGTCACTACTCGAGTGCCTGTCCCATCAGCCACCTTCCCAAACCCTCAGTAAGTTACAACAACCAAGACCGCACTGTTCAGGGGTCATTTCCTCATTAATGCGGCCAGAACGTTAGTTGTGGGTATTCAATGCGGAGGTGACAGTTTCTCCTTGAACTGTTCCTACACCATGCTCCCATGGCTGTCTTACAGTATTTGTCCTTTTTCTTGGAACGCTCTAGGAGGTTGCCGTTGATGGCGGGCCGTTCTTCCCTACTAGAATCTGGGTTGGCCGAGGACAGGATTGTTCTCGGCTACGTTTCTGGGCCACTTGGACTTTCTCTATTCGTCCTCGGCCATTTCTTCCTCTTCGGCGTGGGCTTTGGGCTTAATATGAGATGGGTTGGGGTTGTCAAAATCTTTGACCCCACAAATACTATTTAATTTAATTTTTTTTCTTTTTAGGCATTTGAAATTTTGTACTAGAATTGTGCCAGTTTTGAAAAATAAATTACTTTTAGACCTGGGTTCAAAAAATAATAGATGCACCCCAAAAAAAAAAAAAAAAAGTTTATGTGGCTTGATATTAAACTTTGAGAATAGGTTGCCTTCTCAAACAGTATTCTTGGTGTTTTAAAAAACTAATACTTTCAAAAATTTTATTATTATTTTTAGACGATTGAAACTTTTGCTTTAGAATTGTGCTAGATTATAAGAAAAAAAAAAAAAAAAAAAAAAATCTTCTAGGCCTAGGATAAAAAATATAATAGATGAACCAAAATACAAAAAATAAAAAAATAAAAATTTATGTGACTTGATTTTAACTTTGAGAATAGGTGGACTTTTCAAGTATTCATGGTGTTTAAAAACTTTTATACAATTTTAAAGATAACTTCACAACTTCCATTACCAAAAAAAAAAAAAAAAAAAACCTTTATAATATGAGAGCCTTTCCTATAAAAAAAAAATTAATACCATTTAACATCTGGGGTAGGGAAATTTCAATCAATTAAGGTACAAGTAAAATATTAGCCTCTAAGCACGTGCTATAGGGTAAGTAAAATACTAGTTTCGGAGCACGAGTTCACACATGTATTCATAAGTATTCATAAGCTCATATATTTGGGTAAAATTTAATCATTTGCATCTATTGTAATTTGGGATTATTACATCTTTGAATCGCAAAAAAAAAAAAAAAAAAAAACCTAAGAGTAAGATAAGTATTATGCATTTGTGATTAGTATCATGTATTTGTGAGAAGTTTTTTTTAATTAAAAAATATAATAATTCCAAATTAGAAAGGAGACAAATTATTAAATTTTTGCCAAAAAAATGAAGTGTAGCGTTTACTCAGTACTATATGCTAACGTATTTCTACTCCACCTTCTGGAGATCAGATCTTCGCACATGATCTGTCTCTCGTACACACGCACACCAGAAAAACCTTTTCCGTTGAAATCTCTCTCTTTCTCTCACCCAGAGATTTAAGAAATTTTCCATTTCTTATTTTCTCTGAGGCATATTAACAAAAACTCTCACTACCAAAAAAATGGGTTTGCGATCAAACCCTAGAAGAACCTTCTTTTCACTCTCTCTTCTCTCAATCCTTGTCTTCCTCCTCTTCACCTCCTTCGCTCTTGCTCAGGTCTCTCTCTCTCTCTCTCTCTCTCTCTCTCTCTCTCTATATGCATATATGTGGTGTTTGTTGGTGATTGTGATTGAGTTTGTTGTGAATTTTAGGAGTTCGAGCTTGATACTGACAAGGAAGAGTCTACTGGATCCAAAGATCTGGGTCGCCGTAGCAAGGTTCGTGTGTGTGTATTTTTATTTATTTATTTATTTTTTTAAGGATTTGTTTGATTGGCTGCTGAGAAAATTTGATTAGAAAGAAGAAGGAAAAAAGAGAAACTTTTACATGTTTTATGTGTTTGTCTAATTTGGGTTGCATTTAGTTTTGGATAATTGAATGGTTAAATTAGTGATGTTGGATTGTTTTTGAGACAATTCAAACTAATTATTAACTATGCCGAAGAGAAAATCTGAGAACTCGTGTTTGTTTAGTTGCTGAGAAAATTTGAGTAGAAAGAGGAAATAGAAACATTTATGTTTTTGTCTATTTTGGTTGCATTTGGTTTTCGGATTAATGGTCAAATTAGGTTATTTTGATGTTGGGTTGTTTCCGAGACAAATCAAACCCCAATTATTAACTATGCTGAAGGGAACATTTGAAAACTTGTATTAGTTTTTTTCTTCTTTTGATTTGGTTTTTTCAGGAAATGAATTTCTAGACTTGTCTATTTGGTGCTTTGCCTTTTCTTTTTGAGATTTAGGAAGTAGTGGGTATGCTTAATTTTCCATTAGGTTTACTAATTTTCTTAGTAGTAGTTGTTGGTTTGGTTCCAATGGAATTGAAATCCCACCTGAAAGAAGTCAAATTTTTCCCCTCTCCCTGTCTCTTGAAAACAAGAGATAATTTATAATTGAGAGAAACAACCATTGCTCTTGTATACATCTCATGTATGCCAATGAGCTCTAACTCAAGTGGAATCTCCTTTAGTTGAAGAGCAAGGTGGAGGCTCAGGTCGTGGGTTCAAGGGTGACCAGGTGCATGTGTGACTTAAAAAATATATATTTTGTGTACATAGGGTGCACGGTTGCACTTGCACCTATTTTTGCACTTATTTAACAAAATTACTTATGAAAATGCGAAACTATTATTTGTCATTTGAAATGTAAGGTTCCCTTTCTTAATTTCATTTTTTCCCTACGAGTTTGAATCATAAGATTCTTCCATACTTTTTCTTAACAATCAACCATAGCTTGTGATACACGTAATTTTCTGTCCTTTTAAGTAGAATTAGTAGCATTGTATAAATTTGAGTTGTATTTAAATTAGAAGTTTAGTTTCTGTTTCTTTTTAATGTGTTTTTTTTAATAATATTTATATGTTAATTTCTGTGTGCAGATTAGTTTGAGCGACCTTGAGATTATTGGGGACAAGACTGGTCTCAAATTGGACTCTGAAGGTCTTGGAATTTTCGATGCATTTTTCACAAGTTTTTCAATGATTCTTGTCAGTGAGGTTTGTGCATTCAATTCCTGTTTTTATTTATTTATTTAGCACCAATTTAGCAAATTATGTTCTTTTAACTGCTTGCATTTATTTATTCTCTTAGTAACTTTTTGGTACAAGCTTTCCAGCTTTTGTGAAAATGGAGTTATTGAAAAGGCTGTACCTAGAAAAAAAAGAGCGAAGTTTTAAAAAGGCTGTATTTTGAAAAGGTGTGTTTTCAAACCACTGTGGAAAATGGGCACTAGTAACATTATTTTAAGAGAAAAAAAGCATGAAATGATGTACCAAGTCATGTTAACAGACAAGTGATTAAGCTTGCCCTTTTTGCTGCTTGTATAATTGATTTTGCTCTCTTTACCGGATTTCTGTTCATTGCTTTGGTGAAATTTGACAATCATGCTGCTAGATTGGAGATGAGACATTTATAATAGCAGCTCTTATGGCGATGCGTCACCCCAAGTCAATTGTTTTATCTGGTGCTTTGTCTGCCTTGATTGTAATGACTGTAAGTTCACTAATTTTCTATTTCCTTTTATTTATTTTTAGTTCGATAATTGCATTATTTCTTTTACCCCTGCTCGTGATTTGTGGTTCTGATGAGGTAATGCATTTCTTGGTGCTGTAATGGAATGACTTTTCAGCAACTACAAAGCTCTACTGACTGCTCTTTCTCTTATTGTTATCAAGATTAAAGAAGTTGTCCATGTCAATTAGGTACTTTCCACTGGACTTGGTAGGATTGTGCCGAATTTAATATCTAGAAAGCATACCAATAGTGCAGCTACAGGTATATGTATAGTTTATATTTTTGTATTTGTATTTACTTTGCTTTCTTCTTTTGGTCACTTAGCTTGTAATCACTTTTTTTTCACCTCTTATATTCACTCAGTGCTTTCAACATACTGCTATGTATCTCATCTGCAAATGCTGATGCATACATGTTGATAGTGTTGATTTGATTTGTCTCTCTTCATGGATATTTTGTTGACAGCCTCTTTAATGGATTCTTTCCTCACTTGCACATTGCTTTTAGATAAGTGAAGCATATAAAAATGACAGTGTTCTTGTAATGTTGGCTTCAAATTATTTTTGAATATCTGGTAATTGTATCCTAGTGTGTATTTGACAAAAATTAAAAAACCAACTTATTTTATTATTCAGCTTATTTTTTGTACTATTCATGGGCTCCATTACACTTTTTGGTATTATTCATGGGTTCTACTGTACTATTTCAGTTAACTTTTACCTTTATCTATAGTACTTTCAGCAAAAAGTTTTTAGTTTCAACAAAATAAGCAGATCCCAAACAGACCCCTAATGTTTTTCTACTTATCAAAAAAACTCGGATAATAATATGGTGAACTTGATTTGTACCTATTGGCACCATGATGTTGTATTATGTACATCATGTTTGGTTGGCCGAAAATCATAATTTTGTTAAAATTAACACCCAAAATGAGCGTCTTATGAGTACAAGCCACACATGAGCAGTTTAAGATGAGGTTTGTGCCTGGTTATCTCTTCGGGATTGAACTCCAAAGGCTTAAACAACTTTTGGTGGTGATATGACCCGCATGAGATTGTATTACTTGATGCCTCTACTTGATGAATTATAGTACGGTGCTTGCTAATGAGTTCAGATCACAGTATTAAACTTCTGTTGTCTTCTTTGCATCTCTTCGAAAATATAAATGAACCCTGAATCTTTGCCTTCCTCTTTCAACTCCTACATTTTATGTTGCATTGTTTAGATGGTTTTACAATTTGTTTATCTAATTAGATAACATTAGTTGTCAACTTGTCATCTGAATGAAGTTAATGAACATTAGCTTTTTGTATTCTTTTCATATGCAGTTCTTTATTTAATTTTTGGAGGGCGATTACTTTACATTGCATGGAGGTCAGATTCAAAATCTTCTCAGAAAAAGGAGATGGAAGAAGTATGTATTTTATGCACACTCAACTTCAGTTTGATATTTGCTTATGTAATGTTTTATTCTTTTAGATGTGTACTTTTCCGTTTTCTTTTTCAATTTACTCATAAGCTTGCTTGTTATAAATGGCAATCAGTGGGAAATTGCAGAACTATGATATTTGCAAGCTTTTCGGCAGTAGATCTGTGTGTTATATGATTCCTGCACCACTTTAACTCTTGGATTTTATCCAGGTTGCATCACATGTACTTGGAGTTTATGTTAGATATAGTCTTAATTATACAATAATCCATAATTTATGGTTGGCCTTTCCCACCCGTGCTATGTTCATCTTATGCATTTAGTTATAGCTACAGCAAAGTTAAGATGGGTCGAAGCAGTTTCCTCAATGCATTGATTTCTTTCTATGCACAACAGATCAGTGGCCATCTAATGTTATGCTCCTTACATATATTATATAGGATGAGCATCAGTCCAACCAAATTTAGAGACCATAATGAATACTCTTCAGATAAATGAAAATAAAATAGGAAATTAACTCCTCTGTGCTTGTGGACATTGTGGAGGGAGACGAACCACCACACTCTTGATGATGTGGAAAACTTGGTGGTTCAATTGAAAACATATTTCTGGGAAGCATGGGTGCGGCTCCAGAGCTGCTGCACCTGCACCCGACTCATTTCTACACGCCGATTTGCATTCAACGCGCAGATTCGCCACCTTTTTTTTTTTCCTCTTTGATTCACGCCGATTTTGGCCGAAATCTGCTGAAATTGGCCGAAATCCGTCGAAGCTGGCTGAGAAACTGGCCGAAACAGCCCCAATTCAGTCCGATTCTGTCCGAATAAGAAGAGGAAGAAGAAAGATCTACTACCAAAAGATTTGTGAAGAAAAAAAAAAAGGGAAGGAGAAGAAGAAAGATCTGCAACCAAATGATTTGTGAGGAAAAAAAAAAAAAAAAAAAAGAAGACGACAACGACGTGGAGACAGATGACTGTAGACTTTCAAATAGAGCCTTGGAATGTGATATTAATAAAGCAATGCATGTGAGTAGTGGTGGGACTTGGCAATGGAGCTTCTTGGAAGCTTCCTTGTTTATAAATATCCCAACACATTTGTTTATTTATAATAAAACCCCCAAATTTGAATATCTTTATTATGATTTTTTTAAAACACTATATTAAATTCAACAATTTATTTCATTTAGCTTAATAATAGCCAAATTATTTAGTAATTGTTTCAATTTAAATAATTACTTATCATTAAAAATTAATATTATTTTGCAAAATTTACCCCCCTAAATATTAGCTATAAATATTAAATTGATCCCAAAGGTTTTTTATCTGCTATTGCTCTTAAATTGGTATATATTTACCATTATATGAAAAAATATGCTTAGCAATATATAGAAAATATAAATAAAATATATTTAATAATTTATTAATAAATGTTTTCCGTCGCACCTACACCCTACTTTTTCAAAAATTGCCGAGTCGCGGCACTGCACCCGAACCTGAATCTGCACCCGTGCTTCCTAGACATATTTCACTAGATCATTATTTGCGTGGTCACAAGCTTTGGGTCTTAGTGCTACTCATTCTTTTGTAGATTTTATTGACTCTCATTTCTTTTGTAGTTCAAATCTATTGTAATTCTTTGGGATATACTTATCTTAAAGAAAAATGTAATTCTTTTGGATGCCTTGTGCATATAAACTGTGTGCATGAGGTGAATCCTCCAAAAAAAGTTACTTATGAAAAATGAAAAGAAAATTGGAAAATTTCTAGCATTTTTTGTGTGGAAGTTGTGGAGTTTTAACTTTTGATGTTTATCAATGTGTCTCTGATATGCCTCTTGCAAATTGCCCACATATACCTAGACTGTTAAAGAGAATTGTATGTTTTAGCCCTTATGACTCAGTTTTTCCCCCAGTGTTTTCTCTTTGCGTTATTATATTTTTTGACTCTCCCCTATGCATGTTCTAATTTATTACTTCTGATGGAAGGATATTGCATTAGGTAGCATTTATGGGGTTGCAAATGCAATTTAGAATTTTCTTTTTGTTGTATTTGAAACTGCCTTTGCCCTGAAATGGCTTTTTCTGTCTTGTGTATTTAGGTAGAAGAGAAACTTGAGGCTGGACAAGGAAAAACAACCTACCGCCGTTTCCTTTCAAGATTTTGTACTCCAATATTTTTGGAGGTATGCCTTGTGCATGTGGTTCTTATTTCCTTATAACATTCTTAATGCTGAAATTGATGATGTTTTACTTTTGTTGTTTGTTAATTCAACATTTGCAGCACATATCAATTTATATCTGTATTATGTGATCCTTCAACCTAAAGAATAAATAGATGAATAAGAAATGTCTATGGGTCCATGATGGATATTTTTTTAAGTCTTATGTTAACTGCTGTAGCTGAAAATTTCTGTTTTACCATTTGCAGTCATTTGTATTAACATTTCTAGCAGAGTGGGGAGACCGTAGCCAGATAGCAACGATTGCTGTAAGATTTTTTTTTTTTTTTCTTTGTTTATTTCTTTCTTCCATTTAGTTTGTTATGGCCCATTTTACATTTCTTCAGGGTAATTTAACTTCATGAATGAATTTGATTTTTTCAATATGTACTCTTGTATATGATTGTTGCTTGTGTGTCGATTCTTTCACTCATGTGCGGAACTATTCAGGGCTTCATAAGTTTGTAAATTTTGAGGTGTTTGACTTCACATATCCTTTCTCTTAGTATTAACTTTGAACTTTGCGTCATGATATTATATGGATTCTAGTGTGATATTAAATTTGATGTTATGCTTTGGTTATGCAGTTTCACGAACTTAGGAACTGGTCCTATATTCTTGAGTATTAAAATAGGCCTATTGTAGAACCCTGAATTGCCATTATTGGTTCTTCATTTTCTAGGTTGAGTACTTCATTGTGTTTATTTCCTATTTATATTCATCTGGATCCTGTTGTATTCACTTGAATTCTGCAGTGTATTAACATAGTAATATGTAGTTTACTTGTAGTTTTTCGCACTTACGAACAATAACTTGTGATTCTGCAGCTGGCGACACACAAAGCCGCTATTGGAGTGGCTGTGGGCGCCATAATAGGACATACTATCTGTACGTCAGTGGCCGTAGTGGGAGGAAGCATGCTAGCATCCAAGATCTCTCAACGCACAGTTGCTGCAATTGGAGGCTTGCTCTTCCTCGGATTTTCCTTGTCTTCCTATTTCTATCCTCCTCTATAATAGTGATATATTGTAGGCTAACCTGATTATTTTAGAGCATCAATTCTCTTCACTAGAAATTTTTCTCTTATTTTTCTTTTCATTTTTTCCAGTGTGTGGTTAAGTTCAAAGAAAAATATTATACGGACTGTTACCAAATTTTAAAAAAAGAATATTCTTTTGTGAAATTATTTTATTGATGTATGCATGGCTTTCCAACACGTTCGTATTTTCAGCTTCTGATGATTGTGAACTTAAGAACGAAACGGAACATTCCTAAATAGTTTATGAAACTTGACTTTTAATTTTTTTCAACTTATTTGTGTGTGTGTGTGTGTGTGTGTGTGTGTGTGTGTGAGAGAGAGAGAGAGAGAGGGAGACACCTTGTGTGGTCCTGGCATAATATACGATTTTAAGACATCAAATAGAATTGAATCAATTGATTTATAATTAGTTTCTAAAAAATCACTTTAATATTTGAAAAGTGGCAGTAAAGGTAACACGAAATCGTTCTCAAATATTTTGGGCTGATTTAATGTAATCGATAACTTATGCTTTGAGTTGAAATGATATAATAATATAATAAATAGTTATCGGATGAAAGTAACATGATTTAAGAAGGAAGATTCCCACAAAATTCATGTATCATAATCGTAGTCTGTTAAAAAAGAGGGGGAAATTACATTTAAAAAATAAATAAATAAATAAATTCTGTATGACATTTCAGATTAGTTTATGAACTTGGAGCAAAGAAGGGACCGTGAGGTGGCTCAATCTCCAAGCATTAGGGCCGAATTCATCCATTCAGATCACATCAATCGGAGTCATTCGAGATCTAGAAGTCAAATACTGTGTGAACAAGAGACACGTAACCTTAGGTTGGAGGTTGACCATCTACGTAGGTGGCTTCAACATAGAGTGCATTTTAGAGAAAATAGAACCCATTCATTGAGCCAAAGTTATCGACGAAGATCCAGAACCCCTCCTAGTGAATCCTTTACAATATCCTCTCATTTAGTAGGTGGAGAGAGACATCATTGAAGAAGGGTGAGAAATTCACCTCCTGAGAATATGGAAAATGATGCTATGAGTAGGGCTTTGCACTAGATCCCTTGGTCACCCTTTTCGAGTCATATTGAGAGGGCTGAGCTCCCCTATCATTTTACCCAACCAACTTTCACGATCTACAATGGAAGGACTGATCCGGTGGAGCATGTGAGCCATTTTAATCAAAGGATGACCATTTACTCTAGAAATAAGGCTCTCATGTGTAAGTTATTCCCTTCTAGCCTCGGGCCCATTGCCATTAGGTGGTTCAATGGATTGGAGGAGGGTTCAATAGGGTCCTACGAGAAGCTAACCAGGGCGTTTGGTGCCAAATTTGTGACCTGTAGCAGGATCCTTAGACCTCTGGATTCTCTGCTCTCCATGGCCATGAGGGAAAAATAGACCTTAAAAAACTATTCGGATAGGTATTGGGAGCCTTTCAACGAGATAGATGGGGATTTTAAGGATGTGGCTATTAGAACCTTCAAAGTGGGGCTTCCTATGAATTCATACTTGAGGAAATCCCTCACCATGAAGCTCACTCAGAACATGCATCAGCTAATGGATTGCATTGACGAGCATAAAAGAGTTGAAAACGATCAAGTATAGGGCAAATGGAAAGCAAAGGTTTTCATGCTTGAACAGAGGGATCCTCGCTCTGATAGATTTGGCTTTAATCGACTGAGGAGATATTTTTTCAATCAAGTTCCCCAAAGCAACACCTAGGCGGTTAATTCGGTGTTTAAGGAACCCGTATATCGGGTGCTAGAGAAAATAAAAAAAATGAGCTTTATTTCAAGTGGCTCAATAAGATGGGAGGGGACCCCACCAAACGGGATCAGAACATGTACTACCAATATCATTAGGACCGAGGATTGCAAGACCTTGCATGACTTCTTAGAACAGCTAGTCAAAGCAGGAAAGTTGAAACAATTCACGCATCAACCTTTTGCCCAAAGGGAGCAGTTAGGACTGGGTTACCAAATGGAGGTGGCACCACGCCCACCATTGGGAACTATTAACGTTATTTTTGCTGCACCAAATAAGGAAGCTGGTCCCTTGTCCAAGGTAATGGCCATTTCACCACAGCTTGAGGTAAGAGAAAAGGATAGAGGTTCTAAAAGGATCAAGACAGAGCAGGAGCCAATCCTCAGCTTCTCGGAGGCTGATAAGATTGGTACTTTCCAGCCCCATGATGATGCTCTTGTGGTCACACTCTGAATAGGAGGGTTTGATGTGAAAAGAGTAATGGTAGATCAAGGAAGTGGGGCTGAAATTATGTATTCGGAACTATACAAAGGGTTGGGGTTGAAACCTGAGGACCTCAGTAAGTATGACACCCCCTTGGTAGGATTTGACGGGAGAATTGTGACCCCCAAAGGGATGATTAAATTGCCCGTGCAAATGGGTTGTGAAGTAGTTGAAGTAGACTTCATTATGGTTTATGCCTATTCCCCCTACACTACAATTTTGGCAAGGCCATGGCTCTACGCTATGGGGACAGTCTCCTCAACTTTGCATATGAAAGTGAAGTATCCAATTGAGGGGTGCGTTAGGGAGCTAGTGGGATGTCAAACCATGGCTAGGCAGTGTATGATTGATATTGTCATGCATCAATCGTTGCAAGTGAATCTCCCTGATTTGAGCCTTGTCTTGTAGCAATCAATAGTTGGAGTGTCAGAGGTCTCGGATAGAATGACAAAGATTAGTGTACAATGTGAAGAATTGGAGAAGATTGTCCTTGGTTTGGAAAATGATAAATATTTCCAGATCGGAACACAACTACCTCTAGCTGAGAAGGAAGAGTTCTTAGTCTTTCTGAGAAATAACTTAGATGTTTTTGCTCGGAGCACATACGAGGCTTTGAGGGTAGATTTGGAGTTCATATGCCATCACCTCAATGTGAACCTAGCCATAACACCGAGGAGGCAGCAGCCTCGACGATCTTCTAAGGAACATGCTGAAGTAGTAAAAGAGGAATTCAACAAGCTCAAAAAGGCTGGGGCCATCAAGGAGGTTTTTTTATCCATAATGGTTGGCCAACACCGTGGTAGTCAAGAGGAAGTCAGGTAAATGGAAGGTTTGTGTTAATTTCACCGATTTGAATAAGGCCTGCCCTAAAGACCCCTTTTTGGTTCCCAAAATTGATCAATTGTTCAATGTAACATTTGGCCATCCTTGGATGAGTTTTCTTGATGCCTTCCAAGACTACCATTAAATTCCACTAGCGTTGCCAAATCAAGAAAAGATTGCATTCTTGACCCCTATCGGGAACTACCATTATCGAATGATGCCCTTTGGCCTAAAGAACGCTGGCTCCACCTATCAAAGAATGGTGACAAGAATGTTTGAAGCTCATTTAGGCAAGAATGTGGAGGCTTATAAAGATGGCATGGTGGTGAAGAGCAAAGAGAAGTTCAAGCATTTTGGGGATTTGGATGAAATCTTTTCAATCCTGAGGAAGCATGAGTTGTGTCTAAATGCTTCTAAATGCTCCTTCGATGTGGGATTAGGGAAATTCTTGGGGTACATAATAACTCACTGAGGAATAGAGGTTAACCTTGATCAAATCAGAGCCATCCATGATCTACACCCATCTCGGAATCTGAAGGAAGTGCAGTGCTTGACCGGAATGACAGCGGCCTTAAACAGATTCATTTTTCAGCTAACTGACCGTTGTAAACCATTTTTTTAGTTGCTTCATAGGTGGAAAGATTTTGCTTGGTCCAAGGAATGTGATAGGGCCTTTGAGGAGTTTAAGAAGTACTTGGCCCATCCACCAATTTTGTCCAAACCTGAGAAGGAAGAAGTCTTGTATGCCTATATAGAATTCACAGCCCATGCAGTGAGCTTAGTTCTAGTTTGAACGGAAGCAAGGGTATAAAAACCTGTTTATTACGTGAGTAAGTCCCTCCAAGAGGTAGAGACCCGATACCTACCCTAAGAGAAGGCCATCTTGGACATCATACACACCACAAAGAAGCTTCCCTATTACTTCCAAGCACATATGATCATTGTCCTTACCCAACTTCCTTTATAGGCATTGCTCCGAAAATTGGATTATACAAGAAGAGTAGCAAAGTGGGGAACCATGTTGGGAGCATTTGACATCAGGTACTTACCTCGTACAGTTGTAAGTGGGCATGTTTTGGCTAACCTGGTAGCTAAGTTTACTAAGGGAATGGAAAAGGATGGCACCGAGGAGGGAGGTATGCCTGACAAAGAGATTTTGGTGATTACAACGTCACACTCGCTACTTTGGGAATTATACGTGAATAAGGCCGCTAACCAGAAGGGTTCAGCGATCGAAATTGTTCTAGTATCTCCTGAATGCATAACTATCGAGAAATCCTTGAAGTTAAGCTTTCCAGCCATGAATAATGAAGCAGAATATGAAGCTCTTTGGGCTGGCTTAAATGCTGTAAAGAAACTTGGAGGCAAGGCCGTGGAGGTATTTTGTGATTTGAGGCTCATTGTGGGGCTAGTGATAGAAGAATTCGAGGCTAAGGATCAAAGGATGCAATGGTATCTAAGCCAAGTGAAACAATTGCAGTCTAACTTTGAGGCATTTTCTATAGAGCAAATTCCCAGGAGTAGAAATTTCCATGCTAACTCATTAGCGACCCTAGCCACCTTGTTAGGAGAAGGCCTACCGAGAATTATTATGGTAGAAGACCTAGTGGCATCCAGTTGGGACAGCCAGGTCCTTGTCGGAGTAAATGTAGTACATGTTGGCCCGAGCTGGATGGACCTAGTGGTGTCATTCCTAAGGGATGGAACACTGCTTGAAGACAGGACCGAGGCTAAAAAGGTTCGAAGAAAGGCACCATGGTACTAGCTCTCAGAAGAGTAGAAGTTGTACAAACGATCGTACTCGGGGCCGTATTTGCTGTGTGTTCATCCCGAGACAATGGAGGCGTTGTTGGAAGAACTCCATGAAGGACTTTGTGACAGTCATACTAGGGGAGGGTCTTTATCGCATAAGGCTCTTACTTAGGGATATTGATGGCCTAGCATGTAGAAGTTTGCTCAATAATACGTTAGAAAATGCAATCAGTGCTAAAGCTATGCCCCGAATATTCATCAACTGGGGGGGATCCTAAATTCTCTTTCCAGTCCATGGCCTTCTGCACAATAGATCTTGGATATAGTTAGATCATTCCCAAAGACAACTAGAAACCGAAGATGGGTCCTCATCGGGACTGATTACTTCACCAAGTGGCTTCAAGAAAAGCCCCTTTCTAATATCCGAGATCAAGACGTGAAAAAATTTGTCTAGCGAAATATTGTCACAAGATTTGGAGTCCCACATACTCTTATATTAGACAACGGTCTTTAGTTTGATAGCAAGACTTTTCGAAGATACTATTGTGAGCTAGGCATAAAGACTAGGTATTCTACTCTAGCCTACCTTCAAAGCAATGGACAAGTTGAGGCCACCAATAAAGTTATAGTGGATGGGATGAAGAAGAGATTGGACAAGGCAAAGGGAAGATGGGTAGATGAGTTACCCTATGTCTTGTGGGCATATCGCACTACGCCGAGGAGATCAATTGGAGAAACACCCTTTTTTAATGACCTATGGCTCTGAGGCAATCATCCCTTTAGAGATAGGGTTTCCAATGATGAGAACTGACCAATTCGATAACAACAAAAACAAACAACTCCTCTCTGCTAGCCTATACTTGGTTGAAGAAAGAAGGGAGATTGCTACCATTAAGTTGGCCCATTACCAAAAAAAAGCTCAGACAAGGGTACGATAAAGGCATCAAGATAAGGGCATTTATGCTAGGGGACCTGGTATAAGAAAGGTCATAGGGAACATTAGGAATTCGACATGGGGAAAACTTGGACCTAAATGGGAGGGACCCTATCATATCACATCAGTGGCGGGAATAGGGGCTTATTATTTAGAAGACCTAAATGAAATCCCTATCCCATGACCATGGAATGTGAATAACCTATGAAGATATTACTATTAATTAGAAACATTGATGTTATTCATATCGTGTCTTTATTCTTAAAGGTCTTTACTCTTACAAGCATCTCTATGTTATTCATCTTGTTTAAGCTAAGGATTAAACAGAACCTCGTCCAGGTTTGACTCCTTGGATCACCTGGCTTGGGTAAATTAACTTTTATGAATCAAAAAATGGTTAAGGGTTAAACAGAAACTTCGCCAAGTTTGACTCCTCGGGTCACCTGCCTTAAGTAAATTAATTATTATATGGTTGTTGAGGCTACCACAAGATTGGAAGTCATAACATCATCATCAAATGTGATCTTTCCTTGATGGGCTAGCTCCATAGTTTTATTTTTCAACACAAAGCATTGCTCCATAGGGTGGCCCATGAGGTGATGATACTTGTAATACTTAGGATCATTTGTTTGGTTAGCCTCTTCAGGACATTTCATCTCTAGTAGGTCAATCAACTTCAACTCAAGTAAATGATCCAACATCTTAGAGATATCAGAATCAGGGAATGGATATTGCATCTCTTGTAATGTCAGTCTTCTTCTTCCTTTATCTTGAGTGAGAGGAGGCGTTTTTTCTTTCAGCCTAGGCTTAATTGAAACTTTGAGAGGAGCAATAGTTACAATCAAAGACTACTTGTTTTTCGATTTAGGCGGGAATTTGCCTCCTTTGCAAGTATCTTGCCTTTCTCTCCCCTTGCAGGGTTCTTGAACAGGCAGGCCATTGGAAGCAATACTAAGCTCCATGTCATGAGTGTGTGTTGCTAATTCTTCAAATGTTTTAGGCTTTATTCCTTGAAGAATATAGCTTATAGCCCAATTCATTCCTTGAATACACATCTCAATTGCAAATGCTTCACATCTCAATTCATTCCTTGAATACACATCCTTGCATTTAAGACTAAGATTTCTCCACCGTTGAATGTAATCAATGACAGACTCTTCTTTCCAATGCTTTGAATTGGTGAGCTCTATCATGCTAACAATACGTCAAGTACTATAGAAATGGTTTAGGAATTCTCTCTCCATTTGATTCCAACTATCAATGGAGCTAGCGCTAGATTGGTATACCAATCAAACGCATTTCCCTTCAAAGAGCAAACAAATTGCTTGACCATGAGATCCCAATAAGTACCAGCATTGTTACAAGTTTCCACAAAATGAGTAACATGTTGCCTTGGATTGCCTTTACCCTCAAATTGTTGGAACTTTGGTGGCTGATTATTTTGAGGCATCCTCATGAGATCTATCCTTTGAGTGTATGGCTTGGCATAGGCAGTAGATGATTGACTTCCATCCCCAACTTGGTCTTTGATAGTTTCATTGATTAACTCCTTGAGCTGGTCAGAAGAGTTAGACCCATCTGTAGAGAGTTTGAGATCCTTTATTGAACTCTCACATTTTTCATTATGGGCTTGCTTTGGCTTAAAGCTTTCATCTTCACGATTCAGTCTAGATGTGTTCCCCATCTTATCCATTAAGAGATTTATTTATGTGTCTCTCAATGCTTCCCTTTCTTTCATAGACTTCATTCATTCTTCTAAAGTCTAAGCTATAGTCGAGTCTTGTTCCTCTAGAGATGTTGTGTTAGTCATCATAACTGGCATGGCAAATGAACTAACAGAGTGAGGAGAGTCCCTAAGCTTGGAAGTAGGAATATTTTTTGAAAAAGAGAACTCAGAGCCATCAGGTGACTTGTTTTCTTCTTCAGCAATTGGAACTTCTTGGATTGGTTCCGAAGTTTGAGACAAAGCTGGTTAGGACAACATTTCTTTGACAAGACCAGCTACGTCTTTGCTTACCCCCTACGTAGATGAAGCTGTTTGTGACTTCTGAGATTTAGAAGTGTTGAAAATAGGTAAGGATTGGGGTATCGGTGTTGTTTGAGCATAGACCTCTGCAAGAGCTTCTGTT
Organism: Quercus lobata; assembly: GCF_001633185.2. NCBI lineage: Eukaryota > Viridiplantae > Streptophyta > Magnoliopsida > Fagales > Fagaceae > Quercus > Quercus lobata. Next base: position 48,553,940 of record NC_044904.1, read on the forward strand.
CTTCCCCTTGTCATGGGTCCAGCATAGGAAGTGTTAGAACTTGGTGAAGAGTTTAAATCCATTGTAGGATCAACTTCACTTGTTCCAAAAAGGGGGTTGTTGATTTGAATCTTCTTTGAAGTCATAGGACTTTGTAAAGTTGTGATTTACAAATTTATATTTTGTTGGCTTTTATTCCATGCCAAATTTGATTGTAATTATTTTCAATCTTGTGTACCCTGTATTTATTGTGGGATTTGATTATAAGGGTTGTGTGCTAGAAAAAGAGAGTGTGAAGACTCAAGCAAGTGAAGACAGAAGACTTCTCGCGGGTATCTCGTGACTAAGCTTCTCGTGACTAAGCTTCCCGCAAAGTGAAGCATGTGCCTTGCACATAACTGGAATGCGAAGAGTCTGTACAGATGGAGACAACTGTGTCTCACGAGTATCTCACGGGTAAGGCCTTCCCGCGAGACATTCTGTTCTTCCAGTCTGTACTGTCTGATACACATTTTCTGTACCCTCACTATATATACCCATATTACCCACAAATGTGAAGGAAAGCTTCTGAGAGAAAACCCTAGCTAAAACACTTGAGAGTTAGAAATTGTTATACCAACAATTCTCTACACCTTTGTTTGTGGGATTTCCTTATCTCCTACCTCTCCATTTCCATACCATTGAGAGGTCAATAGCCCAAACACTTACCACACCTTTTGAGAGTGTCCAGTAAGGTTTTGGTGCTACTCGGAAACATTAGAAGAAGCCAAGGATGGCAAATGCAACATTAAGCTTGTTGTGGGATCCGGAGAGCTAGACAAGACACGGTTCCGAGAAGGCTTGTTGGAGTAGGAGCTTGGAGGGCTTAGGTACAGAGGGTAGATTAGGCTTGGAAGGTCTCTTGCTTACCCATGTATCCCAACTGATTGTCTAGTGGATCGATTTCCGCTTGGAGGGCGGCGGAGAGGTTTTTCGCCAAGTTCTTTGATTTCCTCTTCGATAACACGTCTCGGTGTTATCTGTGTTTGCATCTATCTTCCCTACTCTTGTTTATTTCATTTTACTACTGTGTTGCTTTAATTATGAAGTAGAGTAGCTCTCTTGCTTGTATGCTTGCTTTTACACTATTCCGTACTTAGTATTAAGTTAGTGTAAAATCAACCAAGCTGTAATTTGAATTGGGGGTCTAAACAAGCTCTTGTGTTTTCACACATTTCGAGCTTTCAGACTTTAAAAGATATGACAAATTGATGAAGAAGAGATGAGAGGTAGAGATTGTCCCACTAGGCGTGCCAGAAATTTGTGAACACAAAATTTCTTAATTGTAGAAAAACAAACAATTGAAAAGTGTTCCACAAATATAATTTTGTATTAATCAAGTAGTGAGTACAATCTTTGTTTTTTTTTTTTTACTCATTTAGACCATTAGTATTGATGATGCTTAAAAGCCATACTGCTATTTTTAGCACCACCAACTACAAAATGTGGGCTGTATTGGTGGAGCCAAAGCCATAAAATTTGGCTTCTTAGCTACAGTTCACAGCCATCTTTGGCTGTGCATTGTAGCTCAAAGGTAAACTAAAATATTAATATTTTATTTACTCCTCTAATTAAATAATAATTTCCGTTCCTTTTGTCTTTTTTTTTTTTTTTTTTTTTTGACCCTTCTCTTTAAGCTTTTGTCTCTTTCTTTTATTCTGATTCTGATTTCCTTTGCCTTCTCTTAACATCATTCTGATTTCCTTTGCCTTCTCTTAACATCAACTTTCTCTCTCCTTTTTTTTTCTTTGGCCGACCTTTAGTCACCCACCAAACGAAAACCTCAAAAAATCTCTATTGTGCGGTTCCTCACCGACGACAAGGTTGTGCGATGAGAATGGAGGTGGTGGTTGTGAATAGTCCAATCAGTGGTTTGAGTTTTTGAGATCAATTTTTTTTTTCCTTTTTCTCGAATTGATTAAGCTCCGGCGACGGTGGTGGTGGCTATGCGGTGGTTTCCATGGCTATGGTTGTGATTGTTATGTGTGGGTATGATTGTGAGGGATGTTGTTTATTGTAATAGATATATTATTTTATTGTGTTGAAATCTAAAATAAAACTATTGATGCTGGGTATTTTGTAAAGTGAGATGGTATAATAGATAAAGTAATTTTTGGTGGAGCCAAATAGCTAAAATTATGGCTCCACCAATGTGGATGCTCTTACAAAAAGTTCTCCTTTGATTTTATCTTCATTGTGGTCTTGACTCGAACGCGAAATTTTCTTCAATTTGATTGGAAGATGGATTGAATGGTCTTCACAACAAATCTATGGCTTTGAGCTTATTAGAGATTTGTTGTGCTTCAAGTTCTTCAAGCCCTTCGAATGTTCTTCAAGTTCTTCAAAGATTTTTCAAGTTCTTCAAAGATTCTTGAGAAAGAATTTCTTTAGAGCTTGGGCTTCTTGAAAACTTCGTGGTGAAAATGAGAGGGGATGTCCTTTATTTATAGTGGTTTCAAAGGATAAACTCCACTTTGAATTGATATGCTTGAAAATATGTAGTAGATTCTTGATTGACCCAAATTTGTTTTAGAGATAATTATCTCTATTTATCTATTTTGATAAAGATCATATTTTGATAAAGATAATAATCAAGAAAGATAAATAATTATCTCTATTTTATTTATTTATTTTGTAAGGTTGAATTTTATTAACCATCTTGTTGGCTTTATTTCATGCCAAATTTGCTTGTATTTTAACAATTAGTAACCTTGTATTTAGATGAGAATCATGTAAGGGTAGTGAATGAGAGAGTGTGAAGAAATGCTCAAGATTGTGCAAGGATGCAGAGACTCGTGGCTATACTCGCGGGTGACTCGTGACTGGCAAGCCGCCAAAGTTGGCACACATGTGGAGCATGCAGGGGAGCTAAAGAGTCATGCCAGCTGTTGCACTACAGGAAAAAAGTCCCAGGCTGGCCAGGCCGTTAGCTCTCGGCTTGAACTCGCGACTCAGCCCAGTCGCGAGGTCAAGTCGCCAGACCACCCTGTTTGGGAAAAACTGACTTTTCACATTCCTTCTCACCCTACTATATATATACCCTTATACCCACGATATTCAAAGAGCTTCTAGAGAGAATTTTGAGAGAGAAACTTTAAAGAAAAACAAGATTGATTCATCCACAATCTTCACATAGAGACTCTTCAAATTCCTTTACTCTCTTCCTCTCCATTGTTAAATCCTTGAGAGGTACATTACCAAAACCTTTTCTCACCATACCCATATTTGTGAGAAGGTCATTTGATGTTTAGGAAGCAGTTAAGAAGGGACCAATTTCATATTGGTTGATGCTATGGTCAAGTAGCGGAATCCGGTAAGTTAAAGAAGAAATAGGTTCGGCGTAACCTCGTTGGAGTAGGAGCTTGGAGGGCTTAGGTAAATTAGGTAGATTAGGCTTGGAGGGTTTTCTACTGTTCATGTATCCCAACTACATTCTTTAGTGGATTGTTTACCGCTTGGAGGGCGGCGGAGAGGTTTTACGCCGAGAGCTTTGGTTTCCTCTTTGATAACACATCGAGTGTTGTCCTTGTGTTTGCACCTCTCTTCCCTTAATCTTTTCCATTTAATTTTTGCTGTGGATGTGATTTTATTTGATTTAGATTATTTATCAATTCTGTATTAAGTTTATGTTCATATTCTGCACATTAATTGTTTGATATTAAGCTTGAATTGGTAATTTGTAAATTGGGGGTCTAAACATTCAAGGTGTTTATACACTTTTTGAACTTTCATATTTGAATAAAGATAATTATCCATCAATTTTGAATAGAAAATTTATCTTTATTTTAATAAAGATAATTATCCATAAATTTTGAATAGGGAATTTATCTTTATCTTGTGGGCCAAATTCACATGTGGCAAATTTCGATATGCCAGTGTAATATCAATTTGAATGACACATGTCATCATTTGATTTAATTAATTTAATGACATATTAATCTAGAATTTGTCACTAAATTTTGATGTGCCATTTTATAATTGGCTTAAAATTTTGCCTCCTACACCAACCTTCCAAGAAGCCTGAAGAATGAACATTTCTCGGAAGGCTTTTAAGCAAGCCACTTGGACCAAAAGACAAAATACCAAGGAAGGAGATAGAGACGTAAAAGTAAAGAAGAAGGGAAATATCCAGGTAAAGTACCTATCACCTCTGTATTCAATGCACTGCACCAACTCAGCTAACCACATTAATGGCAGAATGACCCCTGAACAGTAACCTTACAGCTTGTAGCACATTTTACCACTTCCAACAAAACCCTGATAGGACAAGTATCCAAATGAAGATCAGTGACTGTAAAAGTGGAGGGTTGGGATGCATTTCAAATAGCTATATAAGGAAAGGGAACTCCTTCAGAAGGAGGGGCGGAGAATTGAAGAAAAATATACCTTGTGCATTTATATGCTTTGTAACTGAGACTTGAATATTGTATGAATGAGAGATCCTTGGACTAACCCAAGAAAGAATTAATATTGAAATCTTCTTATTTCTTACAGATAATTTGCTATTTTTCCATTAACTTAAAATGAATAGATAAAGGCATCCAAAGGTTGATCTCGGAAATCCGTTCTCTACAAATTAGTTGTACTGGGCAGTCACACATTAACTCTCTATCTATTTTGAGTTGGTAATTGATTTTTTCCCGTCTACAATATTGATTCTTGAATATGTAATGGGATAGTTTTCTAGAAAATGCATAGTCAAGCATTAAAGAATATAACTCCAAACAATTGTGATTGTAACACCTTCTTCTTATGTAGTTGTAAACGCATTCATAAATTGATAGGAGTTTCCTAAAGTTACATTCGTAATGGATGGAATTGCCTTCTTAAATGCTTGGAGTTGCCTTCTGAAGGATTTTCTCAATCCATTCGGCTTGTTACTCCTATAAATACATCATCTAATTACGTATGAAAATACACGTATTCAAGAGTTGATAGTAAGGTGTGGATGATCACATAAAAAAGAAACTAATATATTTTCTCATCATCATATGTATATATACCTTGTCTTACTATTTTCTTAAATTTTATAAACATTATCAACATGAGTCTCTAGTCAATTTTTAAAAGAAAGTTGTGCTCTAGTTGTTCTTTAAAACTATTTAGGATCACTCTCAATTCATTGTAAGTCTCTTTCTAAGAATTTGAAACCTCACCATCTAATTTGTTGATGATCTTGTTAGGACAAAGTTTAACTATAAAATTGGTTGTAGCCTAAGGCTACAACTTTTTAAAAAAAAGTTATTTTGAAAATCTAATTGTTAGATTGCATGTTTTTTACAGTCTTAATACACATGTCAAATTTTGTGTCAATCGGATATTATTTACCATATGATTTATAAGCTTATATTTTATGCATAATTTTAAACTACAAAAACATGCAATTTAAACAATTTATTGATGACATAGTTATTGATCTTTAATTTTTTAGAAATTTTGCAAGCACAGAGGATATTAAGAAAAAAAATGTAATCTAACGGTGTATTTGTCAAACTTCACCTCCAATTTTTGTAAATAAACTTTGTCCATCATGTTAATGCATGGTTATGTTTTTCAGTATTTACAAAATAAATTGAAAAATTCTATTTGGATATGGTTTTGGTTACAGTGAATTGAGAATGTCTCTGAATGGTTTTGATGAAGAACAAGGGCACAGTTTTCTTTTAGAAATTGGTTAGAGGTTTGTGCGGATAACGTTCTATAAAAAAAAAAAGAAAGAAAAAAAAGAAAAAAAGCAAGACAAGGTAAAGATAAAGATAAATGAAGATAAGAAAATATATTAAATAATTAATTAATTTTTTTATTATATAAAAACTAGGCGTAAATGCACTTTTAGTTCCTATATTTTGTACTTTTTTCCATTTTGGTCCCTACATTTTATTTTTACCACTTTTAATCCCTAAACCAATTAACGCGCGACATTAAAATCCTTACCGTCGGCTAACTAATGGGAAAAGCTGAGGTGACAAACAGAACACTCTATTAACTGACGTAGTGATTAAAATATTATTTGGTATTTTTTTATGTCACGTCAACATTTAAATTTTTTATAAAAAACCATGTTAGACAATTTAAACCAAAAAAGAAAATAAATTAAAAAACAATTTTTTTTTTTTTTTAATTTTTACTTTCATTATTTTTTCGTAAGAACTGAAGTTGTTCTTCATGTTCTTCCCCATAATCAATCTCTAGCAAAGGACCAAACCCCAAACCCATATCTCAACCAAACCCCAAACTCATATCTCTAGCAAAACAAACCTTAGCCTTCAAACCCATAAATTTTTTTGGCAAACAAACACAGAAAAAACAAAAAAAAACCCCAAATCACCACCACCGAATCAAAGAACATGAACATGAAATCCAAGCAAAAGAATAAAAACCCAACAACTAGTAAAGCAACACCATCGAATCAAATCTCCCAAAATTTCCCAACAACCACCAAAGCCTTAACATTAAATCTACAAAAATTCTAAGCTAAAAACTTCCAAATCAACCTTAAAGAGAGGAAAAGAGAGACAGTGAGGTAGAAAGAGGTGTGAGAACCACTGAGCTCGGCTTTACAACCATTGATCTGGGCTCCAGTACTAAATTGGTGACAAGGGTTTTGTACAATGGAGCCATAACTACACAGAAACAAAACTATTGAATCGGCGACTATGGTGAGTTATCGTCAAATTTGTCGGTGGCAAAGACCTCATCTTTGTGACGGACCTTCTCGATGGGTTCGATGGGTTTTCTTTCTTTGACAGCAACAGTGACCTCATCATTGAGTCTTGAATGAGTTCAATGGCGGCAGAGATGAGATTTTGAGATTAGAGAGAGTTTGGGTCTAAGAGAGATTCCGTCGAGGGTGAAGAGAGAGAGAGAGAGAGAATTAGAGATAGGGAAAATTTAGAGATGTTTCAAAATCTGATGACTGATGAGGTTAGAGAAAAAGAAAAAAGAATTAAGGTTAAAGAAAAGGAAAAAGAATTAAAAAGATAATGATTTTTTTTAAGAAATAATTTTAATTAAATTAGATTTAAGGTTTTTTTTTTTAAATTTAATTTCTTTTTTTTATTATAAATTTTCTGATGTGGCTTTAAAAAAAAAATTTAAAATGTTGACGTGGCATATAAATATGCCAAATAATGTTTTAATTGTCACATCAGTGCTACGTCAGTTAATAGGGTTTTTTGTCTGCCACCCCAGCTTTTTTCGTTAATTGACTGACAGTAAGGACTTAAATGTCACGCATTAATTGATTTAGGAACTAAAAATGATAAAAATAAAATGTAGGGACCTAAATAAAAAAAAAAAAAAGTACAAAATATAAACTAAAAGTACACCTAAAAACTATAGTATAGTATGAACTCTTTGGATGCATGTGTGGTGAAGAACGTGTTGTGTTGTGTTGTGCTGTACGTCTCCAGTTCCATCCACCACGTTACAATGAATGAGTTTATGGACGAGTTGAATCCATCAATGAGCAGCATAGGCGTTTCTAATAAGTGCTGAGTTTATTTATTTATTTTATTTGACATCACTACATAATGAGCAAAAACCAGAGAATGATGTTAGATTAAAGTGATTGTTGTTCATCCATTTCCAACACCAACGCAGATTTTTCTTTCGTTTATCTCAAATCTCAATTGCTTTATCCTATCCGTTGTGGGTCTTATTAGCTTTCTGGGTCTAGCTAATACTACTTGGAAAAAAAAAAAATTTAAGATATTTTCTCAGCAACCATATTGATATTGGATGATTACAAAGCATTATCAGAATATGGTGTTGGATTGGTTTCAGTCTCAGAGGTTTAAAAAATGAGATGGACTTGTCTGAACACTAGGTCCTTTAGCTCTACTACATTTTTCAAACAAACCCATTTGTTCTCCCTGCTTTCCTTAACCATAAACACCACTAAGTTTGAGTTTCATGGTATTCAATCCTACTGCTACCACTCAACAAATAAGTCAGCAATTGGGTTACTTCATGCTAAGGCTGTTAAGAGTGGTTCTTTTCAAAATTTGAGTGTGGTTAATTATATTCTGAGCCTGTCTGTGAAATCTCAATATTTGGATTATGCACAAAAGGCGTTTGATGAAATTCCTGACAGAGATGTCCGGACGTGGACGATTCTCATGTCTGGATATGCTCGAATTGGGGCTTCTCGAATGGTGTTGGACCTCTTTAGAGGGATGCAAATTGAGGGTGTTCTTCCTAATCAATATACATTGTCAAGTGTTTTAAAGTGTTGTTCCAGTGTAAGTGATCTACGAACAGGTAAGGGAATTCATGGGTGGATATTGAGAAATGGGATTAATTTGGATGTTGTATTGGAGAACTCTATTCTTGACGTTTATGTGAAGTGCGGGGCCTTTGATTATGCAAAGAAATTATTTGAATTGATGGTTGAGAAAGATGCCGTGTCATGGAATATAATGGTTGGTGCATATCTGCATATGGGAGATATGGAGAAGTCTCTTAATATGTTCAGGAGTTTGCCCTACAAAGAAGTTTCAAGTTGGAATACGATCATAGATGGGCTAATGCAAAATGGGTATGAAAGAACTGGACTGGAACTACTATATGAGATGGTGAAAAATGGACCTGCTTTCAATAAAGTTACTTTTTCCATAGCATTGGTTTTGGTTTCTTCTTTATACATCATGGAGTTTGGGAGACAAATACATGGCCGTATTCTGAGGATTGGTTTACAAAAAGATGGGTTTGTGAGGACATCACTTATAGATATGTATTGCAAGTGTGGGAAAATGGAAAAAGCATCAATGATCTTCAGAAAAATGCCTCTGAATGGTGTGAGAAATCAAAACTCCAAGATTACTTTCGATGAATCAATGACAGAAATTGTTTCATGGAGTTCAATGGTTTCTGGATATGTTCGGAACGGGGAGTATGAAGAGGCTATGAAATTGTTTATCTCTATGGTCTGGGAACAAGTTGAGGTGGACAAATTTACTACTACAAGCATTGTTTCTGCATGTGCTAATGCTGGAAATTTGGAACTTGGTCGCCAGATCCATGCATATGTTCTGAAAGTTGGGCACACAATGGATGTTCACCTTAGTTCCTCGTTAATTGACATGTATGCTAAATGTGGATGCTGGGATGATGCTTGGACAACTTTCAAGCAAACTGCTAATCTGAATGTTGTGTTGTGGACTTCAATGATAACTGGCTGTGCTTTACATGGGCAGGGGAGGCAAGCTGTTTGTCTTTTTGAGCAAATGATGCGTGAGGGAATTAAACCAAATGAGGTTACTTTTGTAGGGGTTTTAACTGCATGTAGCCATGCAGGGTTGCTTGAAGAAGGCTGCAAGTATTTCAGGTTGATGAAGGAATTTTATGGCATTAAACCTGGATTTGAGCACTTCACTTGTATGGTTGATCTTTATGGTCGAGCTGGTCACTTGGATAAGGCAAAGGATTTTATTCATGAAAATGGTATCTCTCACTTGAGTGGAGTCTGGAGATCATTTCTATCTTCTTGTAGACTTCACAAAAATATTGAGATGGGAAAGTGGGTTTCTGAAACACTTCTTCAGCTTGAACCATTAGATGCAGGAACTTATATTTTGTTATCAAACATGTGCGCTACCACTGATAGCTGGGAAGAGGCAGCTAAAGTGAGGAGCTTGATGCAAAAGAGAAGGGTTAACAAAATCCCTGGTCAATCTTGGATCCAACTGAAGAATCAAGTCCACACTTTTGTCATGGGAGATAGGTCGCACCCACAAGACAAAGAGATATATTTGTACTTAGATGAGCTGATTGGAACATTGAAGGGAATTGGGTACTCATCTGATGTGAAACTGGTGACACAGGATGTAGAAGAAGAACAAAGGGAAGTGCTTCTTGGGTATCACAGTGAAAAACTTGCAATTGTTTATGGCATCATTAGCACAACTTCTGAGATACCAATTCGGATAATGAAGAACCTTCGGGTTTGTACTGACTGTCATAGTTTTATCAAATATACATCTCAGCTTTTGCATAGAGAAATAATCGTGAGAGATATTCATCGATTCCATCATTTTAAGCATGGTCAGTGCTCTTGTGGAGATTTCTGGTGAGCAAAGCCTGAGGATCTCCTGCATCTAATCTTGCAAAGTCATAAATCATTCTAGTGACAGTCTGCGGTCACCATAATTGGGAAGCACTTCACATCGTATTTTATTTAAACCCTGTGATGGAGCTAGATAGAAATTCAATCGAGAAAGAATGTAGCTCACATTTGATAATTCTAGAAGACAAGCTTCCTATTCCTCTCTTTTCATCATGAAAATGCAGGTAAATTTCAAAATTTGAATACAATAAAGTTTTGTTTTTAGTTTGTATTTTGTACTACTATTTGATTTTGATATTTTATATTAAAAAGAACTTATCACAGGTATTTATTTTTTGATTGGTAAGTTATAAATGCACCCATAGGGATGGCACAAAGCAGGATGGGACTGGGGATCCCGTTCCCCACCCCTTCCATGTCGAGTAAAATCATCCCCGTCCTTGCCCAATAAATCCATCCCCACCATCCCCATCCCATCATATATGTAATTATTTTTATATGAAGTAATATTAAAAATCTTATATGTTTATATATAAAAAATGACGCACGAAGCATAGGGAATTTGCTTCTTTCCATAGACAATTGAAAAAAAATACTAATTTTTACATGATATACTTGGAATCTTATTCTTAACTTTCTTATGACACAAATTTTCAGTTTTTATACGCCAAAAACTAATTTTGAGGCATATTCTGTGTTTTGCCTTTCTGTTTTGTTGTTGTATACATGTAAGAAGGATTAACATATCTTTTCCTTTCTTTCCTTTCCTTTCCCTTTTTTTTTTTTTTTTTGACAAGTGATAATGAATCAAATAGTTTCAGATAAGGGTGCTTAATTCATGTAGAAGGGAGGTATTCAAAAGAAGCCCCCGAAAAGTAAATAAAAGCATTACTGTCCAGGAATCCATAGCAAGTACAACAGTTATCAAATCACTGAAAGCTCCACTCCCTTGAACCACTTTCGAAGCAAATCTAATCCTTGTACTTCCAAACCTCTCTTGTCAGTGAGCTGTAAAATCTACCTTTGAATTAGGCATTGCCCAGGGTTTCTCACACCAAATAAGCCACGAACTCCAGTAATCCATCAATTCAAGCACCAAATAAGTAATTACGTTGCTCTTCCAAAAAGTCATTACCTCCCTCTGCAGCAAGGTGTCATCTCTGCCACTAGTTAGGGATTACTTGGTACACCATGCATAACAAGAGCACCAGATACCAGATACCCTTTGCAAGTTAGTGGACACTTTAGGAGGTAATGTTGCTGTCTTCCTGTTCCTCTTGCATGTTTACCAACTTATAGTATACTACTTCTCTAGCCAAGTTCTCTTAATTCTTCATTGTTCGTTGGCAAGAGAGCTTGGTTATTTGTGTTCTCTTTTTTTGGAGTTACACGGGCGATACCAAAGATGATGTTAGTTGAGTTGCTCGCATGTTGGCAAGGAAAGTTTGGTCATGATAAGAGCATTGAAAGGGTAGAGCATTCTTAGATTTCAGTTAAGTCTTTGCTCTTGAGATTATTGCATGATTAGATGAATGCTTTAAGCAGTGTCCATTCTTTTACGTATTACATTTTTTTTTTATTTTTATTTATTTTTTTTATTTTTTATTTTTATACTTTTCACCATTAGATTGTAACAACCCCCACAACCCCCCCCCCCCCCCACCCCTTGCGGTGCACTCGTTCATTCTCCTCTTATTGAGATTTTTATTCTTTACCTTTCAAACAAAAAAAAGGATACCAGGGAGACACCAGCTTGCCATATGCTTTTCTGAGGAAAAGACACTGCCTCTAACACTAAAACTTATGTGGGTAGTCCCCATTTCTAAAGTCTCAATTGTGCAATGCTTGTACAAACTTCAGACTTGAAAGACCTCCATCTCCCAGTGCCCCATCTAACAGGCCACCATGGCCCCTTCATTCAAAGCTCTTCTGAACAAATCCTAAAATAAAGTTTTCAAAAGTTCTTTCACTGACATTTTGACTACCCATGCCCATTTTTGAAGTGGACATTATAAACAAATGCATTCTGACCTTTCTTGTTTCCTTGATTCTTTTTATTTATTTTTCTTTATTCAGGCTTTTAAGCATTCCAGTTCAAACAAGAAAGAAGTTTGGTTTATTAAGATTCCAATTTAGATAATTTTGAGGGGTTCTCTTTGTATTCCTTTAACTTTGTAAATATACTTCTATTTCTTGATTTATAACGTAATTCAGAAACTTCTGAACTGGAAAGAAAAAAAAAATCAATATAATTCAGAAAAGGAAAAAAGAAAAAGAGAATTGGACTATTTGATGGATTTAGTTAGGGTTAATAACTATTGAGTCATCAGCTAGTTTTTAAAACTGAATGTAGAATATTTCCTAGTATTCCTGTAGTGAAAGAACTGATACATGTTTCTGAGGGATTAATGCAAAGAAATCTAATTTTGTGATTCGGATTTAAGTCTTGGTAAATACTGAATGGATTTGCTTTCTTTATCAGCAAGTTAAAATCTTGACATGACATAAGCATACAACTATAAGGAATGAACATGCCTGCAATGTTGTAATGGTGACAAGGTTAGGGGAGAGTAGCACATTCTACCATACACATGTATGCGGGAACACATGCATGCGCACACACACACACACATAGAGAGAGAGAGAGAGAGAGAGAGAGAGCAAAAAAGGTTGTATTCAATGCACAATACTCCTAAGATTGTATTCAAACTATTATAAGGTTCAAAATTTATTGTTGCTAATTGGATCTTTCTTCTTATTGCTTTAGTATTACATGGTTTCGGAAATACTGTTGACCGTGTATTCAATTCTTTTAGCGTACGTTTAGCTTAAAGTTCATCTGGTGTGAATATATTCATCTTGTTATTTATTGGGTATTTTCATTACAAATTATAAAATTAAAAATTTATGGAAAGCAACTGTTCCAGTCAAAATTGTCTCTGCAAATAACAATATATATATACACACACACTCTCTGCTGCGCACATTCTTGAAATTGTTTTTGATAATCACATATCTCAATTCTTGTTTGGCCATTAAATTTGGATTATAACTGTTGTTCTAATAACCTCAAAACTGTCCTGATACAGATCAGTAGTCCCTGACTGATAATGAGAGAAAGTCAATATTGAAGAGGAAGAAGAAGAGCGACAAAAAAAAAAAAAAGACAGCCTACTTGATATCTCTCGTGCTCTGGATTTACTGTGATTGTGATTATCAAAATACCATATGAGGTGAGTAATTTAAATGTAAAAGGTTATACTCTTGAAAGGTGAATGGTTTAGAACTGCAGATTTAGTGTCGCTGCCTTGAGGTTGAGGTAGCTTTGTTGGGAAGACAGGATCCCCATTATTGATCCAGTGAGAAGTATTAAACTGTATGACGCAAAATTAGACAGTTTCTATTCTTCTCTAAATCTCTGTTTTGAGTCTTGCATTTTGTTAGAGCTAACTACTAGAGATGAGATGTGTTACCGAATGTCTAACATGTTACCGAATCCACTGTTGAATCATGTATTCTCCTCATGCCTCTCAGGTTTTTCAAATGTTAGAAAAATTGGACTTTTAATAAAAATGTTCAACACTTTGGTTCTGTTATTTTCTAAAATAAACTTAAATCTTGAGTTTAAAAATTGGATGCTAAATGATGTTCGATTAATGTGGAATCCAATATATGTGATAAGCATGAGAAGAGCACGTTGATCCATTAAAAAAATATAATAAGCAGTGAAACATTACCTAAATATTGCATCAGGTGTAACTTAAGGCTCCTAAGAAAAAGAAAGTTTACTGCTTTTTGTTTCGTCTCTATTAAATTTGTATACTGTTGAAACTTTAAGAAGAAAAAAAAGGTCTCTGTCATTTCTTCTAGCTACTTTAGCATTACTTAATAAATTCGTGTTTCGTTTCTGTAAAGTTTTTTACCTCCTATAACATTAAAAATTCATTTTTAAAAAAAGTTTATGTTGGAGCTCTGAGAAGAGAATGACATATCACAACCTATAAGCTATGTCTGATGTTGTTTCGTTTGTCCAAAACAGATTAGAAAAATCAAAAAGAAGTTCTGAACAGTATCCGGCAGTTGAAATGGAATTCTTTTTGTATATATAGTGTTGGTGGAAGCTGTTGGAGTAGTCTTGTCAATGAATTCTGTGTCTTTTTTTTTTGGTAAATAAATTTTGTGTCTTTCTACATTAATAATGTCTTTTCCGTTTGTTTCTACACCTTATTTGGATACAATTTGTATGTAGCTTGATTTCTATGAATTATGAATTGATTTGGCCCCCATAAATATAATGATGTCGGTTACCAAGTATCGGTATTGATATAAAAATTTAGAGTTTAGCGGGAAGATTTTTAAGTTCAAAAGTTGTCTAGAAAATAATAAAATCACCCTTTCTTTTGGGTTAAAATTCTTGATTGGTATTTCCCTAAAATTCACACTATTATTTACAGTAAGGTTCTCCCCACTAACTTTAATTTAAATCAGGGTACATAAATTTTTATTAACAGAGCAGATGAATTTCCTTTTTCATCTTTTTATTTTATTTTTTTTAAAATTTATTTATTGGGTGGTGGTTGGTTGTGTATTTTTTCACCCTCTGAAAGCATGGCCTTGTTTGCTTCATAAGAAATTACTGAAAAAATATTTTCATTCTATAAGGTCCCAATAGTAGTAGCTTCTGTAGTGTTTCTTAAAGATATCACATTGGGGAGAAGGCTTTTCAAGAATCTTTTCCCTCAATCTTCCTAAATTTGCTGCTTTTGATTGCAAATTGCAACTTCTAGATGACTTGTCCTGTGATTTTAAATAAAAGGTCTGTCCTCTAAATCTTGGGTACCCTTCTTTAAATTTAAATTCATCTTCTTTGTTATCATCAACAGGTTAAATAATAAATATCCTCTTATTTAACAAAAGTACAAAGTTACATATAAAACCAGTTCTAATATGATTAGAAACAAACTTGGCATAGCTCTCCCGGCCCCAACTTAGAAATTGATACTTCCTTTACAATGAAGATAAATACTATCAGTCGTATCAGGTTTCAATTCCATGGCCCATTGGTAGGTTTGGTAACCATTTCAGTTTTGTAAACGGGTTTCTACGTACAGTATTTTAACTAATACTAGTAAAAATTGTTTGATTTGATTTTAATAACATATGATGATTTGAGTTTTGGAGATTTTACTCAAATAAAAATATATTATGGATTTGAAATGACTTATTACAGTTAATTATTTTAAATCCACATGTTAATAAAGCTCAAATACGTTGATATATTTCATCAATAGAAACAAAAATTGCTATTTCATACTTAATTCAAGTCATTTAACCTAAAATATGAAATCCAAATCATTCTCTTTAAATTTCTCCATAAAAAAATGAGTGATTCTTTATCCACACGAATAATAATCAAGTTAAGTCAAATGGTTGGCTGCTCAAATTTGGCTTATAGAAATGAATGAACTTCAAATTCTGATGGAGTTAAAGCCTATTTACATCACAAATGAGTTAAGATTTACCTGAATCATTATCAAGACAATTCCTAGGCTCATACCATTGAGAAGTTTCTTTAACAAAAAGTATATGAGCCCATAAGAGCTTAACTACAATAGTAAGTGAATCGAAATAAGGACTAGCTGGTGTTCTACTCAAACCTGCACCATAAATATAATTAACAAGATAAAAATAAGATTTAATTTGGCTTGTTTTTCATTCAATGAAATCCAAAAAGTGAGCTGGTTAATCTAACAACCCAGGTACATACGGTAGTTACCCTTAAATAGTCAAATTCTAGCTAGGCCTGATCCTAGTTGTTAGTTCCCTCAGGCAGGTAAACTCACTCTTCCCTCAACAAATCTATTTTTCTATTCTTTGAATCAATCATGCCCTCCTTTAGTTTCAAGAAATATCCCCATTTGGTCTCCATCGCCAAGAGTAGCACCAACGATTACTTGGGATGCACAACTAGTTAGAGTCCAAATTAAGTAAGCAAGAAATATAGGGAAATGCAAAACGAAAGAATACATATATTAGACATATACGAATGTGAAAAAAATGACTTTTTAATTCATCCATCATATAAAGAAAAAGAAAGAAAGGGAAAAAAATGTTGTGGCTTATTTTATAAGAGAGGTAAGTGGAGGAAAGCCCACTATTGAGACTTGAACAGGAAAGCTACTTCGAAGACTTTTATTCTTCAAGAGTGGTAAGTGAAAGGAGCCCACAATTGAGACTCGGACAAAAAAAGTTCCCACTAGAGAGAGAGAGAGAGAGAGAGAGAGAGAGAGAGAGAGAGTAGGTTAATCTATGTAAATCAACTAACTTTTGGCGATTGTACCTCCAAATTTATATGTACGTGGGTTGGAATTGTTATTAGGTTAGACTTCACAATTGAGACAAATATTAATTTACTACACGTCCAAACATACCCATCAAAGAGAGATTTCAATTTGGAAACATATTTAGATCTCTCTATCTCTCTCTACCAAACAGGTTAACATGTAGCTTGGCTTTTTCATACGTAAAATTATTGTACCTTGATAGCAAAGCCAAAGCCTAGCTACCACTATAACAAACCTAGTGTCCTTCCAACTTTTGCATTTCCTCATCTACCAATATTTTTATTTCTTCTTATAATTCCTCCCTGGTTGTTGATGAAGAAATGAGAGATAGAATGGAAAGGCTCGTTGTTCTTCCTTTCTCTGTTGGTTGCATTTCTGAATCTAGTGTTGCTGTAGCTGTTCAGCGGCCTAGAAGATCGAAATCAGACGCAACCCCATCAGCAATAAGTATCTCTCTCTCTCTCTCATCCACACATAGATACAAACGCAGTTACTCTTTTCTTATTCCAATGGCTTATTTGATTTTGTGTTGATTTTTGTGAAGGAAGTAAAGAAGAAGATGATTTAGAAAGCTTGTCAGGTGATAGCATGAAGAGCTCATTCAGGTTCCTGGTTAGTCCAAAGCCTAATATAACAACTGGGTTTCACAAACTGTTCAAGGGTTTCAAGAATTTCTCTCAATTATTTGGTATGTCATGGCTGAATTAGATGTCACCATTTTCCTTTAGGTTGAGATTTTTTTATTGTTGATCTACCCTCATACATATAGAATTAGGTTAAGTTATGTAACTCTTTTTTAATATTTTGCTCCTCAATATTAAATTTTTATCAAATTATAGTATTATACTTTCTTTATATTTTTAACATGTACCTTAAATTTCATATTAATAAGATATAACTTACTATCTAATGACCATAAGTTATTTTGTGTGTATACTTTTAAAATACAAAGAAGTTAATATTTAAAAATCTTACCAACGGAATAGTTTTGAACACTACTTAATTTGATACAATTCAAGTTAACAAGAGCTACATAATTTAGATCATATCTTCTTTTAGTTATCACATGCACATTAAATTTCATATAAATCTACTATTTTTTATTATCTAATTCTTAAATTATTTTTTATTAAAAATTTAAAATATAAAAACTTCAAATTCAAAAATTTTATTGACGAAATAGTTTTGAATTCTAATTATTTTGATATTTTCCGAGGATAAAGGGTGTAAATTAATATAAAATATAATTCAATGAGAATTTGTTAACCAAAGTTCCACAATGTATAACATGAATTAGCAAAAAAATTAAAAAAAGAGTATAACATGCAAAAACATGTTAGTTCGATCTAAATAGTTAGAAAATAATAACTACCGAAGTACTGCTTGATATGACAACAAGAGCACCAAGAAATCCGCCATAATTTAATATAAACCTCAAACTAACTTGCTAACCACTAACATCCAAATCGGTGGGCCATTAGTCCCTTAAATAAGTGGATTGTCCATTATCGTATTAATTACTAGAAATTTTATTATATAATATTTATAAATTAATGTGTCACAAATTAATAATTACTATATTAATTTGTAAAAAGTCATATAATAAGATTGATAGATTGATAGTATCTTTAATATTTTCGAGCATGCTATAAATATTCATGCTGCCTTGGTATTAGGAAACTAAAGACATGAATGGCAAAGGGGC
Organism: Quercus lobata; assembly: GCF_001633185.2. Lineage (NCBI taxonomy): Eukaryota > Viridiplantae > Streptophyta > Magnoliopsida > Fagales > Fagaceae > Quercus > Quercus lobata. The sequence goes on from NC_044904.1 coordinate 48,572,073, forward strand.
TTTTAATGAGTGTATGAATATATATTTTTTAATTTAATCCCTATGAATATGATGGTACTATGTTATTTTTCCTTTTTTTTTTTTTAAGGTATCTTTGATGAATTTGATGCTTACTCTTGTGACTATGATGTAATTGTTGGTCATTTGGATTAATGTGATAGTTCTTTCTTTTTCCCTTTTTCTCATTGATTCATTCATTCCATTGATTTGTGTTTAGCCTACAAGGAAGACTTAGATGAAATGGAGATGGACATGGAAATAGGGTGTCCAACAGATGTGAAGCATGTGACACACATAGGATGGGATGCTGCTGCGACTCCCAACCCCATAATGGGATGGGATAATCTCATTTCTCCTGATTTGATGTCTCTCCCTTCTGTTTCTTTGGAGCAATTTGAGCTTTCCAGTGCTAGACAAGCTGATGCACCTCTTATTAATGGTTGAACATAAATTAGTTAATGTGGTTATGATGTAACGGTACTATATATTAAGTGATATTAATGTTGATAGAAATTATAGGTATGTATTTAAATGTCTAGACTTTACATGTTACCTACCCAAAAAAAAAAAAAAAAAAAAAAAAAAAAAAAATTTAAAAATTCTTCCCTCCTTTTGTCATGTACTATTAAGTTCTCCTTGGTGATTGTATGAAACTATACTCTTATATCCCATCAAAAAAAAAAAAAAAAAAAAAAAAACTATACTGTTGTAATGACAGTTTCTGTAATTATGTGGCATCTCAGATATAAATACTTGGCATTTGGCTATTATTAAGTTTTGTAAATTGGACCTAGTTTGTTGGTGATCTACCTTTTCTGTAATATTGTTACTTTTATTTTTTCCCTCATGAAAATGATAGCTTTCTTTAATATATATGTTGATGCTAGCTTTCTTTAATATTTGGGATATGTTTTGAAGAGCAGAAAATTTACACTTTTCAGGGTGGAAAATTGATTAGGGAGTCTCGTCCCATTAAGGTGGAGGTTCCCCAAATCCCAGATCTATATATGATATTGAAATGTTTCCCATATTTTTATGAAATTAATTGCATATTGAGTGGAAAGGCGATTGGTCATTAATGAGAATTTGAATTCGAAATGGGGAGATATCACTATCTAAAGCTTTCTTACTTATCCCCTATTAAAAAAGAAAAAGAAAAGAGCTAGGTCTTTGCGGCTAGCTTATCATTTTATAGCATTGTTTGTTACATGATTTTAAAAATCGATATGGTCAAAGAAGCAATTTGGTTCCAGTTCTTGATTTTTGATTGGTTTTTATCAAATTAGATTGATGCCTGGTTCCCGGTTGAACTGACTGGTCCAACTTGATTTTTAAAACCATGGTTTATTACACACTTGTTATTTTACACAGTTTTACACATCCTAAAAAGTAACTAAAATCATGACTTGAAGTACAATGCTGTTAAGATTTATGCCACCGACAAGTGGTTTCCTCGTGGGAAGTACGACTCAACCTAGAGTGGACCAGGCGGAGGGAAAATGGAGTTGCCACTTGATTTAAGTCCAGAAACTAAATTGGGTCTTTTGACCAACTTACTTACATGCATAGGTTTGCATACTAGATTATGAGTCCAAAGTTTAGGTACAACTTGGGAAAGTGATAGGCACCCAAGACCACTCGGCTTGTGGACCAGCCTCAATCATGTGTTGTTAGACCATATTTAATTAAAGAGTTTATTAAGAGAACCCTAATATTTAACCTAAACATACATCATGCACTTAATTAAAGATCACAATCAACATGCTAAAGATCACACAAAACATAAAAGGAAACAAATTGAACAAATCAAATAGAATATATTAAACATGGAAAGTTGAAAATTAAATAAAACACACAAGGAAAAAATATCAAATAAACCAAACATGGCAAAAATACTAAAATAAACATGGAAAACAATTAAACACAATTAATTAACCTAAAATATAGTCAAACAGAATCAAAGAACACATGGAAATTGATTAATTAAATAAAAAAAAATATTTTTCTCTAATTTGGGTTCGGGATACGTATGCATAGTTAAACATGTGTAAATATGTTTAAAAACATGCACGTGCATACTCGAGTATGCGTACGCATTCTCAGTACAGAAACTGTAAAAATCACATTTTTATGTATTAAATATATGCTTGAGTTTAAATCAAAGAAATTAACAAGATAAACACTAGAATAAATAAATAATTACATCATGGTTAGATTAACATGCATCAAATAAATATAACAACAATCAAATAAAACACATGTGAATAATCAAACTAACATCAAAACAAAGAACATGTTAATATAACATAAAAATTGAATAAAGCGATAAAAGCATTAGGAATAGATTATAAACAACCTAAAATTAGATTAACACATATGTAAAGAATAAAAAAAAGAAAAAAAGAAAGAGAATTAAACAAACTATATCAAGAAACTCATATGAATCTTATCAACTAAGAGAAGAAATTATTGATAGAACACTCACCTTACTTTAGGATCACAAGTTTAAGTTTATTTAACTAACCCCATAGTGCCTACAATACAAAGATTAGATTGGGAGAACAAGAGAATTAAATAATCACAATAGTTTTTAGGAATCACAACTCAAGAACAAGCTTTACTTGAAAAAGGTTTTGAAAACAATTTAAAAAACTAGTTTCTGCCTAGATAACTACTAGAGAGGTTTTGAATACTTAGAAAAACCTGCAAAGGTGTTGTGGTGTGTTTAAAAAAGATGAACTAGGGTTTTAGAGAAGATGGAGGTCAAAACATAAATTCTCTCTAGTTAGAGTTTTGATTGGAGACATAAGGTGAGTATTTATACGTTAAAATTAGGGTTTTGATTCCAAAGAGTCTAGGGGCTGCCCCCCATCAAAGAATGATGTTTGGGGTGCCCAAAACTCAAGTTCTAAGCACTTGAGAATGAGCATGTGTATGCTGGTTTCGTGCAAGCATACACATGCTTCCCAAAAATCTTAATTTTGATTGCAATTTTAGTCCAATTTCAAACGATCATAACTTACTCAATTAAATCCAAATTAGGCATAATAATGTCCAAATTAAAGCCCAAGATGTCTACTTTCCAATGAAAAAAAACCTCACATAAACATTCTTTGTAGATCAAAAGTTATGGTAAAAACAGTGAGCAAATGTCATTTTTTAGTATTGTTTTCAAAATGATTTGAGCACTTGTGAGTTTTAATTAGTTCCTAACTATTGTAAACTCTTTAATTACCCTTGGTTGACGTATGTCAAGCTCATCATTGGGGTCGAGTACGAAAGGTTATTAACTGATACAAAATGAGGTGTGTACAATAGTCTGTAGTTAGTAATAAAATTGGGCATTTCATCTGTAATGACAATAATATGTCAACTATGATGATTTGTCTTGATGATGGAAGTGGAGAATTTAGTTGATGTGTTGGTGTTTCTTAAGTGTGTAAGATACATTGAACTAGACTATTGTGAGATTAATTATTCAATTAACAACTGTCACTTGAAAAATAAATCTCACTACTTTTATTTTCTTATACTCTCAATTTTGAGAGGATTGTGAACTTGATCTTGAAATGTAGGTTGCTTTAATATATCAAGAGTGAGATATAATCTAGTGGTCAAAATCTCAGTATGTTGGGTAATTGCATGTAGTGTTAAAGGACGAATATTTTCAAGATGAAATCCATAATCTCTTTCTATAGAGACATGAAATATCTCATTAAGATAAGTTTAATAAGAATTGGTTATAGGGTGTTGGAATTGACCACTTTAATAAAGAGTTACTAAAGTTTATATTTAATGAAATTAGATTTCATAAAATATATGAATAATTAAAAGATTAAACTAGGGACTCAAGTAATAAAATAGTGATTTACCAAGTGATAGTTTATTATGACTTTGTTCACTATGGATGTTTTCACAGAGGGGTCAAATGATATTATATTTTGAGATTCAATTTATTAATATGGTTTAGAGTGCAATTATATTTCCATAGTAGTATTTGTTATACAATTAATGGTAACTTTGGATTTGTCAAGAGTTGATGGAAGCTTGAAAGTTGAAACCCATTGGAGTTAGAGCCTTATTTGTTCTTTTCGTCCTATCTTGATCCACGCACTAAAGTCTTATTGGTTTGGCTCAAAAGGCTAACTTAATTAGATAATTAGTTGTTTATTTAATAAGAATTATCAAATAAAATAATTGTCTAGGCATTTAAAACGTATGTATGATTAAAAGAAGAGAAAACAATTTTCTCAGTAACATCTTGAATATATTTTTCCAAAAAAGAAAAAGAACGATATGTGAGAACTGATTGAGAGACCATATATCTTGGGCACCATGTGAAATTAGAATAAAGATTAAGAGTCATTTCAAGATGCAATCTACTTCTTGTTTTTTAATTTTCAATACATCAAGATATGATTTTTATTCTTTGTATTGGAATTCAAAGTTGTATGTTATCTTTAATGAATAAAATAAATCCCAGTATTGCTTCTATTGCTTTTTTTTTTTTGGTATGAGATGCAAAACTATTTTTTCGGACAAATATAGCAGGCATACTAACAATGTTGTACACACAACCAGTCCACTCTGTTGGTTGAACAGAGTTGACCGCCCAAAAAAAAAAAGACCAGGGAGGTTAATTCAATGCCAAGAACACTAGTTTGGGAAGAAGACCCGAAAAAAAAAAAAAAAAAAAAAAAAAAAAAAAAAAAAAAAAAAAAAAAAAAAAAAGGACCTGAAATTGAAAAAAGAGACCAGATATCAGATTAAGATTGTGCGAGTGGCCACCAATTTTGAAGTGTCAGTTTCCCAGTTCAGTCGAGATACTTGACCCGGTCACAAGAAGTCCGTCCACATTCTCCTCAACAGTTAGCCTCTTAAGTGTAAGACCGGTCTCGGCTTTGTGTGCTAACAATAGCTTCTTCCATTATGCCCCCATACCACTACTATCTTGCATAATACATTGAAGATGATAAAATATAGAGTCTGATGGGCCTACCTTAATGGGCCTGACGGGTTGGAATTGTTGGGCCTGTGTAAAAATAGTCCCACGCACTTCGAAGGCCCATCGCTGACAGACATAGTGAGGGCCCATGATCTGAAATCCCTATCACCTAGAAAAGCCCTAAAAAGGGAAATCCTTGCTCACCACGCTTTGGAGAATTTGTATTAGAGTCCCACATTGGAAAGATTTGGAAATCAAGAAGAAAGGCCAACTCTCCACCACTATAAAAGGACTAACACTCTCGCAAACCAAGGTACAATGAATTGACCCTCTCTAACGCTCTAGAGTGAAGATACGAATTCTGACTTGACCTTCGGAGAGCGTTTGGCCGGCACCACATCGGTGCTCTCTAAAGGTTTTCTTTCGATCGTTTTTGTTGTGCAAGTTCGCTTTGAGTCGCGAGTACGGTGTGACCTATTGGTGGCAATTTTCAACGTCATCAGTTGGCGCCGTCTGTGGGAAGGAGACATGTAGCACTTCGTCGCTTCCTAGACAAAAGAGTTACATGGTACTCACTCGCTCAATGGCAACCACGAACGACGTTTAAGAAGAAGAAGCCCCTACGACTGCCCTTGAGAAACAGGTCAAGACGCTCGCCACAGCCGTGGAGCGCCTCACTAAACAAAACCACGACCTAGAAGAGCAGCTGAACCAAAAGAATGCGGCGGTCAATAACCAAGGAGCGGATCAAGAAGGGACCAGCGCTGAAAGGAGAAATCAGGACGGACCACAGGAGAGCAACACCCCGAGCAGACCAATGCGACGGGACGTTAACATCCCTTCCCTGACGGAAACGGCTCCACAATCCATCATCGCAGACATGCAGGCGATTAAGGAACAGATGGAAGTAATGATGAACGCTCTCAAGGGGCGAGTGTCAAGTGATCTTGACGACTTTGTCAACCGGACTGATTCGCCATTCACGACAACCGTCAATTCCTTCCCCCTGCCGAATAAGTTCCGCATGCCAAATATGGATAGTTATGATGGAGTCAAGGACCCTCTAGATCACCTAGAGACCTTCAAGACCCTGATGCACCTTCAGGGAGTGGCAGACGCGATTATGTGCAGGGCCTTTCCTACAACCCTAAAGGGCGCAGCAAGGATTTGGTTCAGCCGGTTAGCACCCAACTCCATCAGCACCTTCAAGGAACTAAGTGCTCAATTTACTACGCACTTCATCGGAGGACATCGGTATAAAAAATCCACGGCTTGCTTAATGAATATCAAGCAGCGAGAGGAGGAGACGTTGCGGGCCTACATATCACGCTTCAATAAGGAAGCGCTCTCGATCGACGAAGCCGACGACAAGATATTGGTAGCAGCATTCACGAATGGGCTGAAGGGGGGTAAGTTTTTGTTCTCCCTATACAAAAACGACCCCAAGACCATGTCGGAGGTGCTTTACAGGGCAACCAAATATATGAATGTTGAAGACGCGCTATTAGCCCGAGAAGATAGACCCAAGAAAAGAGACAGACAAGAGGATCCCCGGCAGGACCAGGGGCAGAAGAAAGGAAGGATGGGAGATCGAAGGGAGGACAGACGTCCAAAACCCACGGGCGGAAGGTTCACAAGTTTCACCCCGTTAACCGCGCCGATAGACCAAGTCCTAATGCAGATTAAGGACGAAGGGTCCCTGACGTTCCCAGGAAAGCTGAAGAGTGATCCCAGCAAAAGGTCCAAAGACAAATATTGCCGCTTCCATCGTGACCACGGCCACGACACGGCCGATTGCTACGACTTAAAGCAGCAAATCGAAGCCCTTATCCGACAAGGGAAGCTGCAGAAGTTCGTCAACAAGGGGAGAACGGATCAACCCCCACAAGAACAACACCCCCGCCGAGAAAACGAGCGACCAAGACCCCCATTAGGGGACATAAGAATGATAATCGGAGGAACTGCTGCGGCCGGATCGTCAAAAAAGGCTCGCAAAACATACCTTCGGATGGTACAGAATGTCTAGCTGGCGGGCACAGTGCCAAAGATAGCAAAAAGAGAAAGCCCTGTTGTTGGGTTCTCGGAAGAGGATGCACGGCGCCTACACCATCCACACGACGATGCCCTCGTCGTCAGCATGCGGACAGGAGACTACAACATGCACCGAGTGTTGATCGACAACGGCAGCTCGGCCGATATCTTGTACTATCCGGCATTCCAGCAAATGAGGATTGACAGGGAGCAGCTAATACCGACAAACGCCCCGCTCGTTGGTTTCGGAGGGAGTAGGGTATTCCCTTTAGGCGCGGTAACGTTGCCGGTGATGGTAGGGGATTACCCCCAACAAATAACCAGGAACGTGACGTTCTTGGTGGTCGATTGCTCGTCCGCCTATAATGCTATTCTTGGACGACCTACGCTCAACTCGTGGAAGGCGGTAACATCAACTTACCACCTAATGATCAAGTTCCCAACGGAGTATGGGGTAGGAGAGCTACGCGGAAGTCAAGTTGCCGCACGAGAATGCTACGTAGCTATGATGGAGATGCAAGACCAAATCCAGGCCTTAAACATAGAAGAGCACCGAACGATGGCAGAACCCACAGAGAAGCTGGAGGAGATAACTCTTGACAGTTCCAATTCGGACAGAACAACCAAGATCGGAACGCTTGCCAAACCCGCAATCCGTCAAGAACTCGTAGCTTTCTTGAGGAGCAATAAGGATGTGTTCGCCTGGAGCCATGACGATATGCCGGGAATCGATCCCTTGGTCATGGTACACAAATTGAATGTACTGCCCTCATTTCCACCCGTTCGACAAAAGAAGAGAGTGTTCGCACCGGAACGAGACCAAGTAATAGCGGAAGAGGTCCACAAACTCCAAGAGGCAAGCTTCATCAGGGAAGTCTACTATCCCGATTGGCTGGCGAATGTGGTAATGGTGAAGAAAGCGAGCGGCAAGTGGCGGATGTGCATGGATTTCACCGATCTTAACAAAGCGTGCCCTAAAGATAGCTATCCCCTTCCAAGGGTCGACGTCCTAGTAGACTCGACGGCTCAACACCAATTACTAAGCTTCATGGACGCTTTCTCGGGTTATAACCAGATCCGCATGCACGAGGCCGATCAGGAGAAGACTTCGTTCGTAACCAGCTAAGGACTATTCTGTTACAAAGTAATGCCATTCGGCCTGAAGAACGTGGGGGCAACATACCAAAGGCTAATGAACAAGATGTTCGCGCAGTAAATCAGGAGGAATGTCCAAGTCTATGTCGACGACATGCTGGTGAAGAGCCGAAAGGAGGAAGACCACCTGGAAGATCTTAAGGAAACATTCGGTACGCTTCGATCCTACAACATGAAACTCAATCTGGGAAAGTGCGCATTCGGCGTAACGGCAGGCAAATTCCTTGGGTTCATGGTATCCCAGAGGGGAATTGAGGCTAACCCGGACAAAATCCGAGCCATAGTAGAGATGGCCCCCCCGCGAACTGTGAAGGAGATACAAAGCCTTAACGGTAAGATAGCGGCATTAAATAGATTCGTGTCGAGAGCCACGGACAAGTGCTTGCCCTTCTTTCGCACATTAAAGAAATCCTTCGAGTGGACGGACGAGTGTCAGCGAGCGTTCGAGGAGTTAAAGGCATACCTATCTTCACCACCCCTATTGAGTCCCTCGTAACCTGGTGAAGAACTTTTCCTCTACTTGGCTGTCTCCTCTGTCGCCGTCAGCGCGGCCTTAATTAGAGAAGAGGATAATGCACAGAAGCCTGTATACTACGTCAGCCGGGCGCTCCGCGGTGCCGAAGAAAGATACCAACCTATGGAGAAACTTGCTTTTGCCTTGGTCACGGCGGCTCGCAAGCTCAAACCCTACTTTCAAGCCTATACCGTGAACGTAATGACCGACAAGCCCTTGCGAAGGGCACTGAGTAATCCTGAAGCCGCAGGTCGACTGACGCTGTGGGCAATAGAATTGAGTGAGTTTGATATCAAGTACCGTCCACGTGTGGCCATTAAAGGGCAAGCTGTAGCCGACTTCATAGCAGAGTTTACGCGTGACGAGGACAAGGGGGCAGAAGAACACCCCCAGTGGAGCATCTACACCGACGGATCATCCAATCGTCGAATTGGAGGGGCCGGCATAGTATTGCTGTCACCTGAAGGAGACAAGATCGAATGTATGGTCCGCCTCGACTTCCCCATTACCAACAATGAAGCAGAATACGAAGCGGTGATGGCAGGACTCGACCTAGCCAAAGCCGCCGGAGCTGAAAGTGTGGTTGTTTATTGCGACTCTCAAGTCGTGACCAATTAAGTAAACGGAGATTATGAATGCAAGGGGGAAAGGTTAAAGAGATATCTTGATCAAGTAAGGGCGAGAGTCAACGGGCTAAAAGCGATGGTCCAAATCCCCAGGGGAGAAAATGAGCTCGCCGATCGGCTAGCCAAAGCCGCTTCAGCAGAACATATGATGACGACGGGTAATGTACTTTCCTTTGTTCAACTCTTTCCACTAATAGACCCCGACAACATGCAGGAGATACGCTCCGAAAGAAACTGGACTACATAGATAACTTCATACTTAAAGGACGGGTTACTGCCAGAAGAGAAGGGGGCAGCGAGAAAGCTAAAAGTCCAAGCGGCAAGGTTCGTCTTGATAAAAGACATTCTTTACAAGAGAGGTTTCTCCCGCCCTTATCTAAGATGCCTCGGGGTCGAAGAGGCAGACTACGTAATGAGGGAAGTACACGAAGGGATATGCGGGAACCATTCTGGATCGCGGTCGTTGGTGCACAAACTGGTACGAGCTGGATATTACTGGCTAACCATGCAGAAGGATGCCGAGTCTTACGTTAAAAGCTGCGACAAATGCCAGAGGTTCAGCAATTTTATCGGACAGCCAGCTGAGGGGCTGACCCCTATAACGGCTCCATGGCCGTTCGCTCAGTGGGGACTAGACATCATGGGACCTTTCCCAACGGCGGTAAGGCAGCTAAAGTTCCTGGTAGTGGGTATTGACTACTTCACAAAATGGGTAGAAGCGGAAGCCTTGGCCACCATTACAGAAAAGAACATTAGAAGTTTTATCTGGCGGTGTATCGTATGCAGGTTTGGTATTCCTAGAGTCCTTGTCTCAGATAACGGGAGGCAGTTCGACAACGGCCACTTCCGAGATTTCTGCACACAGCTAGGAATAAAAAACCACTACTCATCGCCCGCCCATCCTCAGGCTAATGGCTAGGTTGAAGTCACGAACCGATCCCTGTTAAAGATTATCAAGACTCGGCTCGAGGGGGCAAAGAGCATATGGCCCGAAGAATTGTCGATCATACTATGGGCATACAGGACAACGGCGAGGACTCCAATAGGAGAGACGCCATTCCGACTGACATACAGGAGTGAGGCGGTCATCCCAGCAGAAGTTGGGCTCACAAGTTACAGGGTTCACAACCATGACGAAAGCAGGAACGACGAATCTATGAGGCTACAGCTGGACCTGATAGATGAGGTAAGGTCGGCGGCGGAGCAAAGGATCGCTAGATACCAGGATCGCATGGCCAGACATTACAACTCCCGGGTCCGACACAGAAACTTCCAAGTAGGAGACCTCGTACTCAGGAGGGTCATAGGCGCAACTAAAGACCCTACACAGGGAAAACTCGGCCCCAACTGGGAAGGACCTTATAGAGTCATGGCATGGAAAAGGAAAGGAACATATCACCTGGAGACAACAAATGGAGAGAAGCTACCGCATCCATGGAATGCCGAGCATTTGAGAAAATACTACCAGTGATAGTAACACGGCGAACGGCAACCAATTTTCTTTTTGGTTTTTTAAGTTTTTTATAAGTTTTTCTTTTAACTGTTTTTTTCTTTTGCTACAATCTTGTCGTGCCTTTTTTAAGCTAAAGGGGGCAGGCACTTTTCCTTTACGTATCTCTATAATTAGATACAATTATATGATCTTCTACTTAGATGTCATTGCAATTGTCCACAAAGTTAACGAAAGCTAGTTAAAAGTCCACGAGACGGACGAATGCAAAATGAAGTCCATAAGATGGACGGGGCATCCTAAAGGGATGATAACATCCTACGGGGATGACAACTTAAAATCCACAAGGTGGACGGATCACCCAAAGGGTGGCGGATTAAAGTCCTCGAGGTGGACGGTTATCCTACAAGGATGTTCACTTTAAGTCCACAAAGTGGACAGATACAAAATAAAGGCCACAAGCTGGACGGATCACCCAAAGAGTGATGGCTTAAAGTCCAGTAGGCGGACAGTTATCCTACGAGGCTGACCGCTCGAATTACCACGGGACAAACAAAAGTAAGTCCACGAAGTGGACAGCTCGCCCTACAAAGGTGACGAATGCAGTCCAAAATGGACGGATAAATACGACGGTAAAATAGCCGTCCACAAAGTGGACGGACCACCAAAACGATGAATAATTTCACAAGTCCATAAAGTGGACGGTATAGCCGCCACAAAGTGGACGGATCACCAAAACGGTGAATAATTTTACAAGCCCATAAAGTGGACGGTATAGCCGCCACAAAGTGGACGGATCACCAAAATGGTGAATAATTTTACAAGTCCATAAAGTGGACAGTATAGCCGCCACAAAGTGGACGGATCACCAAAATGGTGAATAATTTTACAAGTCCATAAAGTGGACGGTATAGCCGCCACAAAGTGGACGGATCACCAAAACGGTGAATAATTTTACAAGCCCATAAAGTGGACGGTATAGCCGCCACAAAGTGGACGGATCACCAAAACGGTGAATAATTTTACAAGTCCATAAATTGGACGGTATAGCTGCCACAAGGTGAACTGATCATCAACTCGATATAAAATTGCCCACAAAAGTGGACGGACCACCGAAACGGCTAAAATTCTTACTAGTCCACGAAGTGGACGACCATATTAAAGGTCAGCCACCACAAAGTGGACGGATAGTATATCCTATCCGTAATAGACGGGTCCGAATTAACACTTAACATACAAGGAGATGGAGAGAAAAATACTTAACGGATACAAATACTTAACCAGCAACAAAAATATGTATAAATATATAGTGAAAGAAAAAACATTGTTCGGTAGAAAAGCTAACTTAAAACAAATCGTCTTCAAAGTACTAAAAAAAAAACATATAAAAAAGGAGGATGGATCTTCCTCAAAATTTACAAAAGATTAATCTGCTTTCTTAGGGTCGGCAACATGAACCTCCTTCGGCACAGCGGACTCTCCGTCACCCTGAGCTGCTTCTTCTCTGAAGAGGTCCTCCGTATTTTCGGAAGCAACGGGAATTGCAGAGGTCTGGCCTTGGTCGTCCACTTTGATCATTGATACATCCAGCTCAGGATAGATCTTCTTAACCTGACGAAGCGATTCATCAAAGCCTTGCAGAAAAGAGTCCGCTAGCTCGCTCAGCAAGGAATTTGAGTCTCTGTACTCCTGGACGGCTACTTCCTTAGCGAGACGGATCTCCTCCTTCAACGCTTTAATTTCCTTCTCCTTCTTCTGCAAGACCGTCGACGCCTCGTCCGTCTTCTGCTCCAGCTCTTTTCTTACTTGTTCAGAGAGCTCCAGCTTCTTCTCCATGTTGGACTTCCATTTATGGAGTTGACCAAGCTCTTCCTCCGTCTGGTCTGCCTTTGCACGAACTCGGTCCAAAGCATTTTCACGGTTAAGGCATCGATCCAACAATCCCTTCATCATGACCATCGACTACAAACCGACAAGAGAGTCTGTCACGTAAAAAAAAACAAAAAAAAAAAAGGGAGAAAAAACATAATCGACGGGCAAAACTTACTTGAGCAACGGCGAAAAGGCCCGTCTCTCCCATAGCCTCCGTCGAGTGGTTCCCCAGATCTTCATAGTCTTCCGCCGTGATAATAGACGACAGCTTCTCCAACGCATACTTGGAGTCGTCACGGAGGAGGGGAGGAGGTCTCTCTTGTTTAGAGTCTGGTCCCGTCATGAAACCTTTTCCCGTCCCAGGCTTGGCTGGGGTGATGGCCTTGGCACCCTCAGCCATCAAGCCAACCACGGGTTCAAGAGAGACCTTGGGTTGCTTAAACGGACGGTCAGATTTTGATGTCGGTTTCCTCTTCGGGGCTGAAGCCGAACCCTTAGGCACCACCTCGCTGGATTCCTTCTTCTTGACGGCTTGAGATTTAATTAAAGCTCTTCTTTTTGCATCTTCCATCTTTGCAAATAATGACGGGTGAAATTAAACTAAGTAAAGTTGAAAGAATGGCAAAGTAAAGTCGACGGGCTTACGTCTATGAACTCGCTCGTCGTATCTAATAGCCTCTTGGGTGGGCTCAGGACTGTCACAGTACCAATGAATGGTCCTCGGATTCACCAATTTAGCCCAGGTCCTTTCCTCCGGCTTAGTTTTTCTGCAAACCTTTTCAAGGAAAGTAAATTCCTCGAGGCTAACTTGCGGGCGCCGTCTACCTGCAGAGAAAGACGATTAAGATATACTCATACAAATGGACGGATATGAAAAACACTTAAAAATGGACGGATATGAAAAGCATTGAAAAATTAAGACGGGTGCATACACGATTGATTTATTATTGCCCAGGTTGTGTCAACGGGCAGGTACTCCGTCTCCCCTGGACGGTTCATCCATCTGTCACCCTCCAGGAAGAAATAACGACTCTTCCAGTCTCTATTTGAGTCTGGGGTCTCAAAGATCACCTTCAACAAGGGGCTCTGACTAGCAAAATTATACATCCCCCTTGACCCAGAAATCTCGTCTGGATGATAACAGTGAAGAAATTCACGGACCGTTAGTCTCCTTTCTCCGTTCGACATTGCACCATAAAGAATCTCCATGGCTATGAAGACCCTCCAGGCATTAGGAGATATCTGTGTGACGGACAACCCTAGATAGTGCAAAAGTTCCCTATGAAGTGTAGAGAGCGAGAACCGAAGTCCAGCCTTCAACGCCTGCTCGTACACTCCGACACCTTCTACCCCTTCATAGTAACACTTCTCCGACACATATGGTAGACGGATGGAAACGTAGTCCGGGATCTGGAAGTTGGTTCTAAGAGTGCTAAAATGTCTCTCCCTGATGACGGATGTGAACCTATGCACTGTCTACTCTGGCAACATGATGAACTGCCTTAGTCCATCAGCACCTACAACAGACTCCAGTGCTTGATTCCCGTCGTCATCAGAACCCTCTATTTCAACTATCTCCACATCCTCATCTGTTGAGGACGAAGAGGAGGCAGACGGACTCCTATCTTCGTCGGGGCTCTCTTGGTCTTTATGATCGGACGGGTATACACTCTCGTATTCCGCCCCGTCACGAACCACCGACTGGTTACTTGACGCACTAGACATTTCCTACAATTGATGATGAAACCTAAGACTGACGGGTTTGAAAGCATTGACGGGTATAGTAATCCTAACAACAATGCAAGGACGGAAATGTAACTTGATTATGGTATTAAAGTAAATACTTACCACACTTAGCTGAGGATGGGTGACGGTTGTTGTAATCGGTAGATGCTCGTCCTTGACGGAGTGCTCTGACAAGGTTGATGGCTTCACTCTGACAAACGATTTCTGGTTGAAAATTGTGAAAATGAGAGTGAGGCGCCTTATATATATATATAGGAGATGCACGGAAGACGAAGCGACGCTTCGATCCTATACAACGGCCAATCAGAGATTGACATGTGGCATGCTCAATAAATGTTGACAACCTGTCAGTACGCATCAACGAATTGTACCCTTCATGTAACCGTCAACTTGATGAATCTTCTTCTGACGGGTTGATTCATCTGGAACCGTCATCCTATCTTGCATGAATCCGACAATCAGTTTAAACCTTCTTTTTGTCTCACGGGTGTCATTCCGTCATAAAAATACCCATCACACCCCTACGTTAGGATCGTCACCCCATTGATCCTTTGACCTAAAAGCGGACGGATCACTGGGGTGAAGGGGGCAACTGAAGATGATAAAATATAGAGCCTGATGGGCCTACGTTAATGGGCCTGACGGGTTGAAACTGTTGGGCCTGTGTAAAAATAGTCCCACGCACTTCGAAGGCCCATCACTGACAGACATAGTGAGGGCCCATGATCCGAAATCCCTATCACCTAGAAAAGCCCTAAAAAGGGAAATCCTTGCTCACCACGCTTTGGAGAATTTGTATTAGAGTCCCACATTGGAAAGATTTGGAAATCAAGAAGAAAGGCCAACTCTCCACCACTATAAAAGGACTGACACTCTCGCAAACCAAGGTACAATGAATTGACCCTCTCTAACGCTCTAGAGTGAAGATACGAATTCTGACTTGACTTTCGGAGAGCGTTTGGCCAGCACCACACCGGTGCTCTCTAAAGGTTTTCTTTCGATCGTTCTTGTTGTGCAGGTTCGCTTTGAGTCGCGAGTACGGTGTGACCTATTGGTGGCAATTTTCAACGTCATCATACATCTTTGAAACTTCTTCCCTATAGGTTTGCAGTAACCCATTGAATCATTGCATCCCATTAGGGGTGGCTTATCCATGAGGCCATTACCTAAAACCCTAAAATGGAAGAAGGGTCCTCTAAAAAAAAAATATATATATATATATATATATCTCTCTCTCTCTTATAGTATTGCGAGAAAAGAAAAAGAAAAAGTAAGACCTCTCACTTAGCCCAAAAAAAAAAAAAAAAAAAAAAAGCCTCTACTATTGGCCAACAAAATGGCTTGGCTATTTATTGATCTTATAATGTAAAATCTTCAATTAAGGTCCAAAATTTAATGTATAAAATTTATTTTCAAAAGCATTATATTCTTTTTGAATGTTATGCATTTTATTAATATGTTTTAATATGTTTGCGGTCGTCTAAGAGGTTAAAATTTTTCATTTTTCCAAAAAATTTATTATTCTTTTCTCTCTCTATCCAAATTAAAATTATCATTAATAGTTTTCCTGACAAATTCATTATTAATTTTTATTATTCAATACTTGAAGTTCAATATCGCCAAAAGAGACTCTAACTGTAGGGGTATTGGGTCTAGGAGCTTGTTATCTATGTATATACTGAGTTTGGGGTCAAATTAGAGGACAAAAATTTGTCCGAGGAGGAGTAAACATTTATAAGGGAGTTCGTGTTAGTAAAAGAGAAAGTTATTTTTGGTCATAAGGGCCCACGAGAATGGGCCGAGGATGAAGGCCTCCTTGGCTGACCAAAGTTGAGATCTGAAGAGATGGTCTCCTGTTCAGGGGAATATTCCAGAAATTCTGTTGGTACGGATAAGTATTACAGAAACGTAGGACAGGGGGGAGTCCTAAAATATCTAAGGAGAAAGCTACTACCACTGCATTAAATGCTTTACAACTAAATCTCTGGCCGCATTAATGTGGAGGTGATACCTAAACAGTAGTTTTCAGCCTTACAGCTATTACATATAGACTTAAGGAAGGTGCTGATGGGAAAAGTATCAACACCAACCATCTTGCCTGGACGTGAAGGGTAAAGATGAAAGGGGAAGGGAGTATAAAAGGAGAGAGAGGCACTGAGAGAAGGGGATCAAAATCAACAGAGAAACACTGTAACAATTAGGAACTAAATTTGTAATCAAACTTGTGAGAAATATATAAGAACTGATCTCCTCGAATTATGCCGATGACAATTTTCTTTAGTTTAAATCAATCTATCTTCCTGTTCTTGTCATTTGAACCTACTTTATCTGTTGTCCAACTCATTTTAGCCCAGTTTTCAAATCCACTCTCTACAAATTCATTGTTTTGAACTTTTTGGGCCTGAGTCCATCCATCTTTTGGGCTAGGAACTCAAATCTGGTCCTTACAATTGGCGTCGTCTGTGGGAAATTCTAGTGTTATAGTGAGCCTGACGTCCAACTATGGTAGGTTTAGGTTCACACTAGGCAGAATCTAGAGGGTCCCAACGTGAAGATCATTTTGTCAATCTTAAGTGAAGAAGAGATCGAGAGGGGAGTGTGCATACTACCCATACTAGTAGGAGCCATTCTTGGGGTGGTAGCCACTTCTCTCATGAGAAAAATACCAAAGCCATGTAGCAAGAGATTGATCATTTAAAGAGGAAGTTGCACCACGAACGGAGAAGGAGAACTCCCTCCATTTCTGATTTCTCTTCTGACAATGAAGAGAATGGTAGTTATAGGGAGAGATCAAGGACTTCTTCTAGTGAGTTTTTCTCGTATGATAAGGACTACCACCATGAGCACATAAACAGAAGCTCATCTTCCAAAGGCCTGGGGAATGATGCGATGAGTAGAGCACTCAAACAAATTTCTAGATCACCTTTCACACGTAGGATTGAGGAAGGGAGACTTCCTCGACGATTCACTTAGCCCACATTCACCATGTACAACGGTCGGACAGACCCTGTGGAGCACGTAAGTCACTTTAACCAGAGAATGGCTGTACACTCCAAAAATGAGACCTTGATATGCAAGGTATTTCCATCCAGCTTAGGGCCTATGGCGATGACGTGGTTTGATGGTCTAGGTGCAGGTTCTATTGACTCCTTCAAGGAGCTCACACGAGCATTTGGGTCTCGTTTCATTACATGTAGTAGGGTTCCTCGGCCTTTAGATTTTTTATTGTCCATGTCCATGTGAGAAGGTGAGACCCTGAAAACTTACTCAAACAGGTAGTGGGAGATGTTTAATGAGATTGATGAGGATTTTGATTATGTGGCTATAAGGACATTCAAGGTCAGATTGCCCACCGAGCATGATTTGAGAAAATCCTTGCCCAAGAAGCTAGTAAGGAGTGTTCGTCGGCTTATGGATCGAATTGATGAGTACAAGCAGGTCGAGGAAGATCAACAACAAGATAAGGGGAACAGTAAGGTTATCCCTCAAGAGAGGAGGGATTTCAGGTTGGACAGATACAACAATAACAGACCCCGAAGGGATTTTGTAGGATAATCTGGATTTGCGGCTCCTCAAGTGGTTAACATTGTGTTCCGAGAACCAATGCATCAAGTTTTGGAAAAGATCAAGAACGAGCCATACTTCAAATGGCCAAACAAAATGGGAGGAGATCCCTTGAGGCGCAACCAGAGCCTCCATTGCCAATACTACCAGGAGCGGGGGCATACCACTGAGGATTGTAGAACTCTGTGGATTCATTTGGAGCAACTAGTCAGAGAGGGAAGGTTACAACAATTTTTGTATTAGCCCAATGGACAGGGAGACCAATCAAGGTCAGGGGCTTAGGGGAACGCTTCTTCAAGGCCCCTATTAGGCACAATTAATGTCATCTTTGCTGTGCCTATGAGGACTGGTTCTCATCCTTCTAGGGTGATGTCTGTAGCTTGGCTACTAGCTGAGGACCCTGATTTTGAGTTAAAGAGGGCTAGAGTGGAGAACTAACCAGTGCTAAGTTTTTCGGATGAGGACAAGATGGGAGACATCTAGCCACACGATGATGCTTTGGCGGTCACCCTTAGAATAGGGCGGTATGATGTGTAGAGGGTGATGGTAGACCAGGGCAGTGGTGTAGAGATTATCTATCCTAACTTGTACAGAGGGTTGAACTTAAAGCCAGAGGACCTCACAGCCTATGATTCACCTTTGGTGAGTTTTGATGGGAAAGTTGTCATCCCAAAGGGTCAGATTAGGTTGCTCGTGTAGGCAGGTTCAGAAGTGGTTGAAGTGGACTTCATTGTGGTGGATGCATACTCTCTTTATACAGCTATTGTGGCCAGACTCTGGCTTCATGCCCCGTGAAGTATCCATCTGGGGACCGGATTGAGGAGCTCATGGGGAGTCAATTCATGGCTAGGTAGTGCCTTATGGTTGCAATTATGCATCAGCTTGTGGCTGAGTCCTCGGCCTCTGCTAAAAGGTGCTTATAGCAGTTAAAGTCTCCGGTGTTACCTGTCAATGGGCCAGTCGAGGAGGTGAAATGTGAGGATTTAGAGAAAATTGTTGTATGTGATGACCCAAAGAAGTTTTTTAAGATTGGAGCTCAGCTGCCTCCTTAGGAGAAGGAAAAGCTAATAGAATTTCTCAGGAAGAACGTTGATGTGTTCAAAAGTGCAGTGCTTACGAAGCTCCGGGGGTGGATTTGAGCTTCATCTGCCATCATTTGAATATCATTCCATCTGTCACCCCCAAAAAGCAACCACCTCGGTGCTCATCTAAGGATCGTTATGATGCCGTCAAAGACAAGGTAATGAAACTCAAGTAGGTTGGGGCTATAAAAGAGGTATTCTACCCTGAATGGTTGGCTAATACAATGGTAGTAAAGAAGAAGAATGGGAAGTGTGTAGATTTCACATACTTGAACAAAGCCTATCCAAAGGACCCCTTTCCCATGCCTTGGATTGATTAGCTAGTGGACGCAACTGTAGGCCATCCTCGGATGAGCTTTTTGGATACCTTTCAAGGATACCATCAGATACCTTTAGTCTTGAAAGATCAAGAGAAAATAGCTTTTTTAACTCCTATTGGAAACTACCATTATAAGGTGATGCCTTTTGGATTGAAAAATGCAGGGTCTACCTATTAGAGGATGATGACTAAAATGTTTGAGCCACAATTGGGCAAGAATATTGAAGTCTATATAGACGACATGGTGGTCAAGAGTAAGTTGGAATCTAAGCACGTTAACGACCTCAGGAATATCTTTGAGATCTTGAGGAGGCATAAGCTATGATTCAATGCTTCTAAGTGTTCTTTTGGGGTTAGATCAGGGAAGTTCTTGGGGTACATGGTTACATACCACAGAATTGAAGTTAACCCTGACCAGATTAAAGCAATCAACAATCTACGGCCACCTCGAAATTCCAAAGAGATCCATAAGCTAACAGGGATGACTATTGCTCTAAATTGATTCATTTGTCAATCAGCAAATAGGCGTAGACCTTTCTTTCAATTGTTAAATAAGTGGAAGGGATTTGAATGGACCGAGGAGTGTGTCCTGGCTTTCTAGCAGTTGAAGGAATATCTTTCCCGGTCACCCATTATGTCTAGAACTGAGGTGGATGAGGTTTTGTTTGCCTATATTACTGTGGCTTCCCATACAGTAAGCTTGGTACTTGTACGGGTTGATAGTGGTGTATAGAGGCTTGTCTATTATATGAGCAAGTCACTGTATGAGGCTGAGGTCCGTTACCTACCCCTAGAGAAGGCCATTTTGGTAGTTGTGCATGCTACGCACAAACTCCCCCACTACTTCCAATCACACACAGTTGTTGTCCTGACCTAGCTTCCACTCAGATCTCTACTTTGGAGTGCTGATTACACAGGAAGGATTGCTAAGTGGGGTACGATCTTAGGGGCTTTTGATATCAAGTACATGCCTCGCACCTCTGTCAAGGGTCAAGTCCTTATCGATCTTGTGGCCGATTTTGCTAAAACCCCATTAAAAGAGAGAGTAGAGAAGCAGAACATGGATGAAAAATTGGTTGGTGCAATCTCCTTACAAGAACCTTTGTCCTGGAAGGTGTACGTTGATGGTGCAGCAAACCACAGAGGATCTAGAGTGGGGCTAGTTATGATATCTTCAGAGAGGATCACAATTGAGAAATCCTTGAGATTGGACTTCTCGGCCACAAACAATGAGGCTGAGTATGAAGCTCTATTGGTAGGGATGACCATGATTCAGAAGATAGGTGAAAAAGTAGTGGAAATCTTCTCTGATTCAATGCTGGTTGTGGGTCAAGTTCAAGGAGATTTAGAAGCCAGAGATCTCAGAATGCATGGATATTTGAACTAGGTAAGACACTTACAGTTTGGATTTGAGTCTTTTAATTTGTCACAAATCCCTAGAAATAGAAATACACATGCTAACTCTCTTGCCACGTGGCAATGTCCTCGACACAAGGTTCACCTCGGGTGATCCTTATAGAAGACTTGTGTAAACCTACTAACGTAGAGGGAGATGAGATTCATGTTCATCAAATAAGGGTAGGTCCTAGCTGGATGGACTCTATTGTGCTATTCCTTAAGGAAGATGTCTTGCTTGAGAGTAAGTCCAAGGCCGACAAGGTACGGAGGAAGGCTCCTCGATTTTAGTTATCCGAGGACCAAAAGTTGTACAAGAGATCTTTTTCTGGCCCATATTTGCTATGCATACACCTTGAAATCGTTGAGCTACTCCTAGAAGAATTACATGATGGGATTTGTGGAAGCCACACAGGAGGCAGATCTTTGTCTCATAGGGCCCTCACTCAAGGATATTGGTGGCCAAATATGCAGAGAGAAGCACAAGAGTATGTGAAGAAGTGCAACCAATGTTAAAGATTTGCACCAAACATTCATCAACTAGGAGGAATCCTTAATCATTTGTCCAGCCCTTGGCTTTTTGCTTAATGGGGCTTGGACATTGTAGGTCCTTTCCCTAAGGCAGCAGGGAATAAGAGGTATTTGTTGGTCGGCACGGATTACTTCACCAAGTGGGTTGAAGGTGAACCATTGGCAAATATCAAGGATGTGGATGCCAAGAGATTTGTTTGGAAAAATATTGTCACTCGGTTTGAAATCCCTCGTACCCTCATCTCGGACAATGGTCTTCGGTTCGATAGCAAGGCCTTTAGGAGGTATTGCTGTGACCTGGGCATAATAAATAGATATTCTACCTTGGCATATCCACAGGGGAATGGACAGGCTGAAGTTGTCAATAAGGTCATAGTGAGTGGGTTTAAAAAGAGGCTGGACGACACAAAGGGAAAATGGGTAGAAGAGTTGCCACACGTCCTTTGGACATACCGAACTACACTTTAAAGGTCCACTGGGGAAACCTCCGTTTCAATGACTTATGGAGCCGAGGCTGTTATCCCTCTAGAGACTGGATTCCCAACACTGAGAACGAGTTCTTTCACTCCAAGCAACAATGACGAGCTGTTAGGAAAGAGCCTAGACTTAATTGAAGAGTGAAGAGAAAATGCCATGGTCCAATTAGCCTATTATCAACACAAGCTCAAGCAAGGGTATGATGCTAATGTGAAGTTAAGGCCATTGTCGCCTGGAGATTTGGTGTTATGAAAGGCTCTGGGTACTGCAAAGAACCCAGCATAAGGAAAGTTAGGGCTCAATTGGGAAGGGTCATATCGTATCACCTCGGTGGTTGGAATAGGTGCATATCATCTTGAAGACCTAGATGAGAATGTTGTACTACGCCCCTAGAATGTAAATAACTTGAAGATGTATTATTATTAATGAAAGTCCTCCTTGTCACATTCTCGTTTATTACATTATCTGTTAAGCTTTATATTATTGTTATTCTAAGCATCAAACAGAACCTTGGTCATGCCTCACTTCTCGGGACCACATACCTTGGGTAAATTGATATGTTAAGTCATTTTCCTGAGTATTAAATAGAACCTTAACTATGCCTGGTTCCTCGAACCACATACTTTGGGTAAATTAATACTTAATGACATCTTTCTAAGTATCAAACAGAACCTTGGTCATGCTTGGCTCCTCGGACCACATACCTTGGGTAAATTGATATGTTAAGTCACTTTCCTAAGTATTAAACAGAACCTTAGTTATGTTTAATTTCTTGGACCACATACTTTGGGTAAATTAATACTTAATAACATCTTTCTAAGTATCAAACAGGACCTTGGTCATGCTTGGCTCTTTGGACCACATACCTTGGGTAAATTGATATGTTAAGTCACTTTTTTTAGTATTAAACAGAATCTTAACTATGCCTGGTTCCTTGGACCACATACTTTGGATAAATTAATACTTAATGACATCTTTCTAAGTATCAAATAGAACATTGGTCACGCCTGGCTCCTCGGACCACATACCTTGGGTAAATTGATATGTTAAGTTACTTTTGTGAGTATTAAATAGAACCTTAGTTATGCCTGGCTCCTCGGACCACATGCTTTGGGTAAATTAATACTCCTTAACATCCATCTAAGTATTAAATAGAATCTCAGCTATGCTTGGCTCCTCGAACCACATACTTTGGGTAAATTAATACTTCCTATCATTTTATCAAGTGTTAGGGCAAAGCTTTAGTTATTTCAGACTCCTTGGACTACATACTTAAGGTAAATTAGTGCTTCTTATTGATTACTTGAATGTCAAAAATGATCAACCACTCTAAACAGCAAAGATTTTCACTGTGATAGCAGGATCAAGTGGATGCTCATGAGCATTACTTAAAGCATTTACAGGCATACCTGTATTTTTTTGAGAATTGATTATCCCTATGGTCCTTTAAACTTGCTAATGAGTAGGGAACAAAGTAAGTTAAAACCTGTATGTAGGCTACATTACTATATATGTCTTTAAAGTTAAAATTATGCTTTGTTGAGATGATGGACTTAGTAGATTGAACTTGTTTTGTTGCTGACCATATGAGATGGGATAACTTTTCTGTTACTTATGTAGATTAATGAGAAGAGTTTTACCTTATTACTACGTTTATTAAGTGTTAGATAAGATAGAAATTATGTCAACACCAATATGAGAATCATAGGAAGAAAGAAAATATGCATAAACTTTCATTAATTAAAGCCTTAAAGCAAGGCAGATTGAGTACAAAAGGGGCAACTTAGTTATAAACTTTGAAAACCAAAGCAGAAGTTGAAGAAAAACAAGAAGAAAGAGGTATACTAAAGTCTACTTCCTTTTTATTACAATTTTTCCTTGGGGCGGGGCCTTGGACTGGGAAATTGCAACCTTTGAGGATCCCTGATTTGTGCCTTTAGGGTCACCTTTGGTAGATATTGGAAGACTAGCAAGGACAATCTCCATCCTGGGTGCCTCCTTGTCTTTGGTAGAATCCTGGGGAGCAGCCGAGACTAGGTGGCATTAGGGGCCACTCCCTTAATCACCTCAACATCCTTTCCATTCACCCTAGGCTGCTCGATCACTTTTGGAGGGCTGCCAGAGGAGGGAGGGACCACATTGGGGCTACTCTTCTTAGGATTTGCAACCTCGGGAGGGGTGTTTGCCTTGGAGCTGCTGGAGGAGGAGGCACGAATGGCTGGAGGGTAGTAGACACTCTTTGCCTTCCTAAGTACAGATGAGGCCTCAACCCTAGTTTGGTTGAGAGCTTCATTCCATACTTGGAGGCAGTAGTTCCTACACACCCTTGAGACCTCGGCCCTAAGGGCATCCTCGATCTTAGCCACTCCGATGCCATACCCTTACTGCTCGGCCTCCTCCTTGGCTTTCTCTGCCTCCTTCCGGGCCTTCTTTGCTTGATCCTTGGCCTTTTTGACCTCCTCCAACATTTTCTTTAGGGCAATGATTTGCTCTTTGGAGGTGGCCAGCTGGTCCTCGGTATTGTGAAGAAGCACCCGTTAGCCTTCAGCTTGCCTCTTAGCACTGTCCAAGGCAATTACAACACTTTTCCTTTCCTTCTCTTCATCCAGCAGCTTGTTCTTAAGCTCTTGGTTACTCTTCTCAGCCACGTGGAAGGCGTCCATGGCCGCTATCCTTCTCCCCTCCTCTTCCTTCATCTTTCAATGGGAATAGTTCACCATCTCCTCGGCCCTAAATGTGGCTTGGATGGCATGGAAGGGAAGAGAAGTACAGTTAAAAAAAAAAAAAAAAAAAAAGACTTACCATAGCCAGGTCCCTCTTTAAGTCGAGGAAGACCTTATGCTGCCTCATGGATCTGAGGTCAGCCATGTCCTTGGGCAACAGCAAGGAGTGCTTTACCGCATTAGCAGCATACCTAGTTGTGCCTTGTCGGTAGTCTCGGATGGAGGCATTGTTGAGAAGAGGAGCTCCATCTAGCTCCATGCATGGGGCCCAGGCTAGGGCTGTAGCTCGGTGGTCACCCTTCCTTTCTCCCTTGTTGGCTGGCCTCGTCTGCATCCTTCTGGGTTGCTTGGCCCCCCTTTGAGGCTCAATCTCTTAGGAAGGCTGGGTCCTCCCAGTTTCTACCATTTCCTTGCCCTTGTCCTCCCTCTTCCTCTTAGGATCAATTGGATTAGCTCTGAGGGATTGGGTGGGTGGACGAGTGGGAAGCCTGGTCTAGGATGCCTTCCTAGGTGCGTGTCCCTTAGGTTGGGATTCTAACAATTATTGAAGGGTAGACCTTTGCTTACGTTGTATCCCCATTTCGTCTGAGGTGTTAGCATCTTCTTGGTGAGGGCTGGATTGGGCTAAGGAAGGAGAGCTGAGGTCACTAGGTGAAGCTTCTGGGGACAAAATTTGGTTGAAGACGTTGAACTCGTCGCCGGAATCGAACACTTCTACTTCTTCTTCTTATTTTTCTTCTTCTTCCTTTATGATGGCAGGATGAGAAGAAGTTCCCTCCTTGGTTGTATGTTGTTATGGCATGGCAACCTTTAGGATGCCTTCTGGTATCGGATTAGTGGTAAGTGTGCCCTCTGGGATTGGACCAGTGATGAGGAACCCTGGAGTAGCAACGCTGATCCGTTGCAAACACGGGTCCCTTGCCTTGATTACACACTTCAGCGCCTGGAAGGTCTTGGAAATCAGAATGTAATCCAAGATCAAGTGGGCAGCCCTTAGTTGTCCGTTTGTGTGGACAAACACCTTGGCCTTCAAGATTTTGTCCAAGCTTTGCTAGTTCACTAGACTGAAGCTGGGAACGGCAACTCTCTTATCTACAAAACCATTAAGAGAAACAAAAAACATCATTAGCAAAGAACAACTCAAGTCAAAGGAATTTTCAAGTACAAAAACAAACAAAGGAAAAAGAAAAGGGAGCAACTTAGAAATTGTAAACCTAGACCTAGAGCCCCACTTGGTTTCCCTTCTCTTGTCGGGTAGGGGAGGCCATCGTGCCACTCCCCTGATATGATCAAGAAATCCTTATTTAGGCCTTTATTGGAGTCGGGGAGGCATTGGATAAGCTTGACCTCAGGGTACCTAGATTTTAGGTAATACCCCTGCCGCTTTAAGTGATGAAGGTTGTAAACCCAATTGACGTCGTGGTGTGTGAGGTTTAAGCCCATTCTCTCGTTAAGGGCATCTATACTACCTAAGATTCTAAACATGTTGGGTGCACACAGGGTGAGAGCTAACCTATGGGCTCTAAAGTAGTCCTTAGTAACTGTACCCATGGGGATTCTCATTCGTCCCTCTATAAAGGAAATCATCAGGATTACTACTTCTCCCTCTTGCCTATCTTCGTGCCATTGCCCCTCTTTACAGTATCTAATGGCTACTCCTGGAGGGATTTTATACTGAGCCCTAAATTTCTCTAAACCCTCCTCAGAATCTACTAAAGGGGTGAATCTACCCATCCCTAAGGAAAGTTTGGGGGAATTAAGAAGATAAAGAGATGGAAAAAGAGCTGAGGAGGAAAAGACACCAAGAAAAGAAGAGTGTACTAGAAAAATAAAGAGTAAAGGTTTAGGAAGACTTACAAAAAGAATAAAAGTGTCCTCGGACAGGCTTTTGGTATTTGTAAGGGCACAGTGAGTTGGGAAAGTTTGCAGGTTTAGAGTATGTGCGCTAAAATGAAATCAATACTAAAGTGAGATGAGTGATTGATTTGAGTGGTATTTATATCAAGGAGGGAGTTAGAAGCGGGAAAATTCTCGCTTTGATAGGCTACAAACTGAATGACCTCTTGTGATAGAAATTAATTAATTAATTAGCCAAATTATTAATTAATCAATTTATCATGCAAACGCGTGGTAGCATAAACAAATCACCAATAAACTAATAACGCAACGGAAAATAAATAACATAGTGATTTGTTTACGAATGGGGAAAACTTAATGGCAAAAACCCCAAAGGGTGATTTTTAGGTCACCACTCCCGAAACTCCATTATTATCACAACAAGTGGTTACAAGTAAAGGAATCCCAAGTACCTTACCAACTTACAGTTGAACCCTTACCCCAATACCCAATTGTTCTGTAGTGATAGTTCCCCTTTCAGATGCACAACTCCCAAGTTCGTGACTAACCAATTGCGTGAATCCCAGTACGCGACTTCAATCACCAACTAAGAAGGTTGTTGGTTGTAAAGTTCTTCAATTCATCCACAAGATGAAGATCAAGAAGATGCTTGGTCATAAAACCCTACGGTGCACATACACAGCAACTTCTTCAAAAGAAAGAGATGAACTAGGGCAAGAACTTCGTCTCCGGTCACAATTTGCTTGAACAGAGCTTGCTCAAAGCTTGTGCAACTTGTGAACTATTTGACGGCCCTTAAAACAATCCTTTTATATGTCTAGGGTTAGGAGAAAAGAAGGCCCAAGACATATTCACGGATCCCAAGAAAATCATATTTGAATTCGGAAAATCTTAAATCTCGACAGATAGGAGGTGTCGAGCAGCTGTCGAGTAGGTGTGGAGCACACTGAACTTTGAATAACTTTCTTAAGCTAGATAGATATAACTGTCGAGGCAGCTGTCGAGTTTTAATGAATTTGCACTATTAACTTGTTTTCTTGGACAGACTTGAAGGCTTCAACACTTGATCTTGAAACATGGTTTCTTTAAGTATTTAAACACATCCTAAATCTACCCAAATACAAGTAAAGTTCGTTTTGTCAAAGGATAAGCCAATTACATAAAGTCATGACATATGTTCTTAACATGTGAAACACATATGTCCTAACAATCTCCCCCTTTGGCAATCCGTGACAAAACCACAACAAACAAATGAACATATGAGAGAAGTCATAAATCACTCAACTCATATTCATTTGTTAAATACAATAAAATCTATCCTAACACAAACTCCTGAAAAACTTTGCAAGAAGAGAGTTTATGGCAAGTAGACTTTGACAACCTGTATTTCTGAAACACTTTAAAACAAAACTCGTCAAGACATCTTTGTGTGAAACAGAAATAATAGATTGCATACAAGTATAAGAAACATGTGTATTAAGGGAGAAAAGAAATAACACATGAAGGGGTAGGTGAAAGAAAAACATACATCAATATAAAGAAAGAGATAAGTACAATGTATGTCTATAAATGGTCACAAGACCTCATGTACAAGAGTAATGTATCTAAAAGGAAAGAAAAGAAAAGATACATACTATCCTCACTACATCCCTTAAAATGTATCAACACTCCCCCTAACAAAAATGGTCATATACTAACTCTCCCCCTAAAATTGACTACTCTCATATCAAAACTACTCCGCCTTTTTGTCACAAGTGACAAAGGGTAAGAGTGTTAAGTAGATATCTCATTGGTAGAGCTAGCACCTCCATCAGCATCATCGTCATCACCATCAGCATCATCCTCATCTTTAGAATCAGAGGCAACGGGAGAAGGTGGTGAAGGAGTAGCCTCAGGAGCAAAACCACCCATGGACGCCTGTCGTCGTGCAATATGACCGACACGAACGTTCACCTGATACAACTCCGTAGAGAGTGTATCTAGGCGAGCATCCATGCGCTGCAGCTGCGCCATGATGTCTCCAAAAGTCACATTGCCCAAAGAAGAGGGAGGAGCAAAATGGGATGGAGCTGAATGGGAGGGAGGAACCGTTGAATCCAACTGCCGTGACCAAAGCTGGGCCTCGCTACGTTTAACGGTAGTGTAATCTATGGCACACATGACAGTGAAATGGTCGGAAGAGGGAAAAGGAATGGAAAAATGGCGTAAGATCTTTGTGATAGCGGAAGAAAAGATGAGCTTATCATGGGACGCCGAATCTAGATGAACATCTTAAATAGACAGAATGAAATGAGAAGGGAAATCTATAGTAAGATGCTCAACAAGAGTAACAAAAATCGAGCACGAGGCTCTATAATGGAGTTATAGTGAGAGAGTGGATGCAAAACAAAGGTCATCACCATGTTCATGAATCTAGGACCTTTAGCAAAAGGTCGACATGGTGTAAACAGACACTCACCCCAAGTAGAAGGGCGCTCATAAAAAGTAGACATGAGCTCATCCCTAGACACAGGCCTCAGACGCTCACAACTAGGATAGTCAGGAAACTCTATTCTAAGGACCCGAAGCACATCCGCAACAAGTTGCGGTGTGATAGAAATGTGCATACCTCAAACGTGAGTGAAGAAAAGAGGTACTGAACGATCAATCCCGTGCATGTTGGAGTAAAACTCCTAGATAAGCACAAGAGGACAGGTGACCGAGACATCACACAGTGACTACCATCCTCTACTGTGAATGACAGAGGGAAGGTCAGTGTCTGCAAAGTCTGACAGAACGATTTGGTGTTCCCAATGAATGCCTCATCTAGAAAACTTCTCTAAAAATGCCTTAAAGGCATCATCATCATGGAACTGAATATGAGATAGAGTAGGATTAGATGATGAAGAAGCTCTGAAACGAAGAGGGTTATGGGCTGGAGTGGATTTACGCTTAGGTGCCATAGACACGACTAACGTAAATAGAAAGAAAGGGAGAGAAAGAAAGACAATCAGAAAAGTCCTAAGCAATTTCAAGTATAACAAAGTATATTGAAAAAGAGTATGTATACATGGGAAATGCATGAACATGTGACATGCAAAAGAAATTACATCATGGGCTCAGCCCAATCCAAACCTATCAGCACACAAACAGATAGCACACATCTAAATGCATGACAATATCATTATAATGCTAATGTGATGCAATGTATGAGGTTTTAAACTCATTTAAGTAAAAACCCATCCCAAAATTTCAATAAAAACTCATCAATTTTGAAAAACCCCAAAATTTTTTCAAAAACCCCAAAACCTAGGTTTCAAAAAATGAAATGCATGAATGTGAAAGGATTAGAAGCTTACCAAGTGAAGAAAAAGCTTGAAGAAACCTTGGGGAATAGTTAAGGGAGTGAGATGAGAGAGTTTGGGAGAGAAATTTGAGACGTATCGAGAGAGAGATCGAGTAAAATGAGAGACGGATCGCACAAGATGTTTAAATAGTACCAACAGTAAATCTCGACAGATGCAGGTATTAAGAGGTATTGAGATATTTGTCAAGGAGGTGTCGAGAAAAATGGTCGTCGATAACTGAGGTATCGAGGAGGTGTCGAGGAACAATCCAATAGAACGAAGAACAGAAGTTCGATCGATCCACCAGGTGTCGAGAAGCTATCGAGGATGCAAAACCATTCTCGATCGATCCACTAGGTATCGAGAAGCTATCGGGATTGCGATTAGAAAAAGCTAAAGAAGCTCAACAGACAGCAAGGTATCGAGGAGGTCTCAAGCCAACATTTAAAATCAGTTTTTCGAGATGTGAAAAAACAGACATGAATGCAATCCAACAAGTAACTCAACCAATGATCCACTCAACATATTAAGCTCTCAAAATCATCTCTCAATAATAATCACATGTAAAATCTTGTGATGGCCAAATCACATTGTACCTGCACATGTATTAAGAATTGTAAAGAATATTGCGTGTTGTGTGTGAAAAACATCGCAAGATTGCATAAATGTATACATATTATGACAATTTGAGATATGAGAAAATTGATTTAACTCACACACAATCATAACTGCTTGATGGGGACTATCACTTTCGAGGTACATCCAATAACTCCCACATCTCCTAGAATACACGCTTGTAATCATTTTTAAAGCATTTTTGATCTTTTTGCTTTTGATTTTTCTTTGCATATTTTTCTTTTAAGCAAATCATGCATGGGCATATTAAAGAGAGAAAATAAATACCCAATGATATTTGACATTTCAATTTTGCTATGCCTAAGCACACAAATGTCATTAAAACTGCACTTTTGCTATGCCGAAACATACAGGTGTCATATTATGATTGGCGGGCAACAGTGGTGAGATGGTTATTAATGCCTTTCTCTTAGGATTTTTTAGTCATTCCTGTCAAAAAGAGTGATATGAGTGTTAAGTACAAGAGACAACTTAATCTTACTCATCACAAACAAGAGCCACAAAGCTCACTTGCTTAGTTGTGCATAGAGATGCTCATCTAAGCTACAAATGATTCAAAGTTTAGAAGACTTTGTTTTAATGGCCATTCAAGGTACACAAGTACCAATATGCACAAAACACACACTGTTTTTGTATTTTTCTGATTTTTCAATTTATTTATTTATTTTTATATGAAAAAAAAAACAAAGCAAAATTGAAAAATAACCAAACAAAAACATGTTAAACAACCAAAGCATAAAAACTAGATGCAGATGCATGAGGAAGAAAGAAAAAGAAAGGAAGATTGTCCCATGGAGATAACACCAATGTTCTGACGAAGGAATTTGAAGCGTTTACTGTCAAGAGATTTGGTAAACAAGTCAGCCTTTTGATCATCGGTGTGAATAAACTCAAGAGTGAGAGTACCATCTTCGACAAGCTCCCTAATGAAGTGATGTCGAATCTCTATATGTTTGGTTCTAGAATGTTGAACCGGATTCTTAGAGATGTTAATGGCACTAGTATTGTCACAATAGATAGTGAGATGTTCTTGACAGATACCATAATCATGGAGGAGTTTTTGCATCCATAGGAGTTGGGTGCAACAGCTACCAGCAGCAACGTACTCAGCTTCTACAGTGGATAATGAGATGGAGTTTTGCTTTTTACTCATCCAAGAGAGAAGATTATTACCCACATAGAAACAACCCCCTGAAGTACTCTTTCTATCATTAGCATTCCCAGCCCCATCAGCATCAGAGTACCCAGCTAGGACATCACTTGTGTCCTTGCTGTACCACACACCAAACTCAACAGTGGTTTTGACATACTTTATAATTCTCTTTAAAGCAGTCATATAGGACTCTTTGGGATTAGCCTGATGTCTAGTACACACTCCAACACTGTAACTAATGTCAGGTCTACTAGCAGTAAGGTAAAGAAGACTACCTATCATGCTTCTATATAGAGAAGGATTAACACTTTTACCTAAAAAGTCAATAGTGAGTTTAACATTTAGGCTCATAGGGGTTCTGATAGAACTAGCAGATTCTAAACCAAAATTTTTCACAAGATTCTTAACATATTTAGATAGAGATAGGAATATACCTGAATCTTGTTAACGAATCTGCAACTCAAGGAAGTGAGTCAGCTCTCCAATCATGCTCATCTCGAACTCGACCTGCCTGAGTTTTGAGAAACCATGAGCAAGTTCATCCTTAGTCGATCCAAAGATAATGTCATCAACATAGACTTGGGCAACTATCAGCTCGCTATCTTCTCTTTTGATGAAAAGAGTCTGATCAGCCTTTCCTCTTGTGAACCCAAGTATTGTGTAAGCCGATCATACCAAGCTCTGGGGGCTTGCTTTAACCCATAGAGTGCCTTCTTGAGGTACAGTACATGATCTGGAAAGTGTGGATCAATAAATCCATTTAAGAAAGCAGTCTTCACATCCATCTATTAAAGCTTAAACTT
Organism: Quercus lobata; assembly: GCF_001633185.2. Taxonomy (NCBI): domain Eukaryota; kingdom Viridiplantae; phylum Streptophyta; class Magnoliopsida; order Fagales; family Fagaceae; genus Quercus; species Quercus lobata. The sequence goes on from NC_044904.1 coordinate 48,604,278, forward strand.
TAATTGACAAGCTGGTGCAAGGAGAATTCTGATGGACTCCATACAGGCAATCGGAGCAAATGTTTCATCATAGTCTACTCCTTCCATTTGCGAGTATCCTTGAGCTACAAGTCGAACCTTGTTGCGGATCACATTGGCCTCCTCATCAGTCTTATTGTGGAATATCCACTTTGTACCAATGATGTGTTCACCTTCCGGTCTAGGTACCAAGGTCCAAACATCATTCCTCTGAAACTGAAGTAGTTCATCATGCATTGCTTCGACCCAACTTTCATCTTGAAGAGCTTCCTCAACTTTTGTGGGTTCAGCCTGTGACAAATAACAAGAGTAAGACACAAAGTTAGCAACGCATTTATCAATAGTTCGTTTCCTTAATGTGAGTTCATTCATATTTCCCACAATAACTTCTGGAGGATGATTTAATTTAACCCTGGATGAAGGTCTTTTCTCTTCATGAGACTCAGAATCTGGTGAAGTGGGTATGTCTGTAGAATCTTCCAAAACACTGGGAGTACTAGGAGCACTTGGAGATGCAGGTTCTTGTTCAATAAGTTCTTGAACTTCATTAGGCTCAGGAGGAAGAATTTCTTTGGGTAACTCCTCAATTTATTTCTGAGAACCAAAATCTGAAGACTCATCAATAACAACAGTCACTGTCTCCATTACCTTCATAGTTCTCTTGTTGTATACTCGATAGGCCTTGCTTGTAGAGGAGTAGCCCAAAAATATACCTTCATCACTCCTAGAGTCAAACTTTCCAACATTCTCTCTATCCTTGAGGATGAAACAGGTGCTTCCAAAGATCTTGAAGTACTTCACATTTGGCTTCCTTCCTTTCCATAACTCATATGGAGTCTTCTTGGTACCGGGTCTGAAATACACCCTATTAACTGTATGACAAGCAGTGTTAATAGCTTCTCCCCACAAGTTTCTGGCCAAATCATTTTTGTATTGGCTTTGGCCATCTCCTGAATAACTCTGTTCTTTCTTTCTACCACACCATTCTGCTGAGGAGTAATAGGAGCAGAGAATTCTTGAGATATGCCTTATCTTTGGCAAAAGGACTCCATATATGAGTTCTCGAATTCTTTACCATGGTCACTTCGAATTCGATCAATCTTCAGGTTCTTCTCATTCTGCAATCTTGTGCATAAGGCTTTAATGTGCTCAGGAGCATTAGACTTGGATCGTAAGAGAATGACCCAAGTGTACCTAGTGAAGTCATCTACCACAACCATGATGTATCTCTTACCACCAAGAGACTCGGTTCTAGTTGGACCCATAAAATCCAAATGTAGAAGCTCCAATGGCCTAGATGTAGCTGATGTCTAAGTGCTTGGATGCTTAGCTTTTGTCTATTTCCCAAGCTGACATGGTCCACACACCACATTGTTCATTTTACTAAGCTTTGGTATTCCCAAGACTGATTCATGCCTAGATACAATAGAAAGATGTTTGTAACTAGCATGTCCCATCTGTTGATTCCATAAATCTTCATTTGGCAAACGAATGCTGTTGCACACAATATCAGCATCAGGAACCAATCCATAACAGTTGTCTAAAGTGCGAACACCATTTATGAGGTTCTTTCTAGACTCATCCATGACAAGACATTTTCCCTTTGAGAATAGTACCATGAAGTCTTGATCATATATTTGACTTATGCTTAACAAGTTCACCCTTAGACCTTCTACATAGAGGACATTTGCAATGTCTGGTAGTCCAGGTAAAGAAATAGTTCCCTTTCCTTTAATTTGAGATTTGCTCCTATCACCAAAAGTGACATTGCCACCATTTTTAGACTCGAAAGTATTGAAGAGAGATCTGTCTCTAGTCATGTGTCTTGAGCAACTGCTATCGAGATACCACAAACATGTGTCCATAACTTTAAATGCGGATTTCATCATAAAACACACTTCATGTTTAGATGACAGATCAGTGGGAATGGTGCTTTCTCTCATTTGCCTTTTTTGAGCTAAGCCTTTAACTTTTACTCTTCTCAGATAAACCCCTTTGCACATTTTCATTCTGAGACAGTCTAGTTTCTTCTTAGCCAAACTTAGATCTTTTTCAATAGTCATCATAAGAGAATTCAAATAACTTTTAGACTTGTATTTTCTGAAACATTCAATCAAAAAGAGATTAGAAAAATAAGATGTATTTGAAAACAAAGATCTCTTTAATCCGGTTACAACCATGACAACAGGGGTCAATGGATCAATACCGTAAAGATTAAACCTTAATCAGAGTGTGCCTGCTCTGATACCACTTGATAGGCCACAAATTGAATGACCCTTTGTGATAGAAATTAATTAATTAATAAGCCAAGTTATTAATTAATCAATTTATTATGCAAACGCGTGGTAGCACAAACAAATCACCAATAAACTAATAACGCAATAGAAACAAACCCCATCGGGTGATTTTCAGGTCACCACTCTCAAAACTCCATTATTATCACAACAAGCGGTTACAAGTAAAGGAATCCCAAGTACCTTACCAACCTACAGTTGAACCCTTATCCCAATACCCAATTGGACTTGTTCTGTAGTGACAGTTCCCCTTTCAGATGTACGACTCCCAAGTACGTGACTAACCAATTGCGCGGATCCTAGTACGCGACTTCAATCACTAACTAAGAAGGTTGTTGGTTGCAAAGCTCTTCAATTCATCCACACGATGAAGATCAAGAAGATGCTTGGTCACAAAACCCTACGATGCACATACACAGCAACTTCTTCAAGAGAAAGAGATGAACTAGGGCAAGAACTTTGTCTCCGGTCACAATTTGCTTGAGCAGAGTTTGCTCAATACTTGTGCAACTTGTGAACTGTTTGACGGCCCTTAAAACAATCCTTTTATATGTCTAGGGTTAGGAGAAAAGAAGGCTCAAAGACATATTCACGGATCCCAAGAAAATCAGATTTGAATTCTGAAAATCTTAAACCTTGACAGATAGGAGGTGTCAAGCAGCTGTCGAGTAGGTGTTGAGCACACCGAACTTTGAACAGCTTTCTTAAGCTTGATAGATACAGCTGTCGAGCTTTAATGAATTTGCACTATTAACTTGTTTTCTTGGACAAACTTGAAGGTTTAAACACTTGATCTTGAAACATGGTTTCTTGAAGTGTTTAAACACATCCTAAATCAACCCAAATACAAGTAAAGTGCGTTTTGTCAAAGGATAAGCCAATTACATAAAGTCATGACATATGTTCTTAACATGTGAAACACATATGTCCTAACATGCTTGATTCCTAGCAAAATCCACAGCCATTTGATTTGCATCACACCATAGAATGTGGGGGATAGGGAGCCGTAAAAATTTAATGAAGACAAGTCTCAAATGCCGAAGCACCATGAGTGTGCCTTAGGCAGTTAAAAAGGCATCTTCGCAATTAGAGGTGGGATGCGATGAGCACAAAGCAACTATCATTACATCAAAATCCTCCTTTCTTCCTTAGGAGCTAGAAAGAAGAATCTCAAGGGGTTATTGTAGGGGTATTAGGCCAAGGAGCTCATTATCTATGTAAATATTGGGCCTGAGGCCCAATCCGAGGGTGAAAGGTCGTCTGAGGAGGAGTAAACATTTTTAAGGGAGTCCGTGTTAGTAAAAGAGAAAGTTAGTTTTGGTCATAAGGGTCCACAAGGATGGGCTGAGGATGATGGCCTCCTCAGTTGACCAAAGCTGAGATCCAAAGAGATGGTTTTCCGTCCAGGGGAACGGTTTAAGAAATTTTGTTGGTACGGATAAGCATTACAGAAACGTAGGATAGGGGGGAGTCCTAAAATATCTAAGGAGAAAGCTTCTACCGCCACATTAAATGCTCTGTAGCTAACCCTCTAGCCACATTAATATGGAGGTGACCCTCTGGCCAATTTAATAAGGAGCTCGTTATCTATGTAAATATTGGGCCTGAGGCCCAATTCGAGGATGAAAGGTTGTCTGAGGAGGAGTAAACATTTTCAAGGGAGTCCATGTTAGTAAAAGAGAAAGTTAGTTTTGGTCATAAGGGCCCACAAGGCTGGGCTGAGGATGACGGGCTCCTTAGTTGACCAAAGCTGAGATCCAAAGAGATGGTTTGCCATCCAGGGGAACGGTCCAAGAAATTTTGTTGGTATGGATAAGCATTACAAAAATGTAGGATAGGGGGGAGTCCTAAAATATTTAAGGAGAAAGCTTCTATCATCACATTAAATACTTTGTAGCTAACCCTCTGTCCACATTAATATGGAGGTGATACCTGAACAGTGGTTTTCAGCCTTACAGCTACTACATATAGACTTCAAGAAGGTTTTTGATGGGACAAGTATCAACACCAACCATCTGGCCTGCATGTGGAGGGTAAAGATGAAAGGGGAAGGGTGTATAAAAGGAGAGAGAGGCATTGAGAGAAGGGGATTGAAATCAAGAGAGAAACATTGTAGCAATCAGGAACCAAATTTGTAATTAAACTTGTGAGAAATATATAAGAACTGATCTCCTTATTTGTGGATCATCTTAATAGACTAATAAGCAATAGCAGTTGGATATCTCAAGAAATTAATAAGATTTGATTTAAATTTTAAAAATTTAAAACTAATGTCAACCTAAAATAAATGGTTAATCAATGTTTTTAACTTAAAAATTGCCCAATACCATATAGCCGCACACCAGAAAAAAAAAAAAAAAAAAAAAAAAAAAAAAAAAATTTGAGTCAAATTTGGGTATCCGCTAGTTAGAAATCCAGGAAAAAGATTAGGTACATGTAGTAGCTAGGTTTCAGGGTTTGGATATCCATGGGTAAAAATTTTAGGTCGGGTTTGGGTTTACCTAGCATGGCCTTCCAACAACCTATCTTAAGGGTTTTTTTTTTTTTTTTTAATTTTTTAATTTTTTTTTTTAAAGTTGAAATGATAATAGACTTTGTTCATTCAAAATCATGCTATACAATGGGAAAGAGTAAAAATAAGCATTCTTATAACCAAAAAATGATCTCTTTTTTCTCTTTTACAGCACTAGTAAGAGCTAGAGCAACACTATTACATTTTAAGGAAATATTAATAAAGGTGTGGGGACGCAGGCCCAAATATATATTGGGTCATGGGTCTTGTTCGAGGAGCCACAGTGGTCTGAGAATAGATCAACAATATAGAAGGAGTGAGACTTTGAACTTCACAAGCGAGTTATAACTGTAAAGGCTGAGAGAGGTAGGCCGAGGAAGAATATCTCCTCAGCTAAACGAAGAAGGGGTCAAAAGGTGAGTTCTATTATCCAGAGTGACGTTTTAAGAAGTTCTATTGATACAGATATGCACTGTGAACATACAGGACAAAATGAGAGCTGAGAAATATCTAAGAAAAAGCTACTATCACCGCATTGAATGCTCTGCAGCTAACTCTTTGGCTGTATTTATGTGGAGAAGACCCCTGAGCAGTGCTGCTTTGGTCACCCCAACTCAAAGAGGGCTTATGAGGGTGTCTGATGGGACAAGCACTCAAGTGATGGCTTGGACGAACAACAAGTGGAGGGCCAAGATCATACAAAGAGAGATATATAATGTAAGAGATCCCTGATGAAAGAGGGAGATTGAGAAATAGAAAGAGAAACATTGTAGCAATCAAGAACTGAACTTGTAATCCAATTTGAGAATTAATATATAAGAATTGATCTCCTCGGACTGTGCCAAGAACAATTTTCTTTAGATTAAACTAGTCAATCTTCATTTTTCTTGTCATCTGAATCCACTTTACCTGTTGTTCGATTCATTAAAGTCCAGTTTTCCAACCCACTTTCTACAAATTCATTGTATTGGGCTTTTTTGGCCTGAGTTCATTAATCCTTTGGGCTAGGGACTCAAATCTGGTTCTTACAATTGGTGCCGTCTATAGGAAATTCTTGTGCTTTAGTGAGTTTAATGTTCAACTATGGTAGGTTCAAGTCCAAACTAGGCAGAATCTATGGGGTCCCAATGTGAAGACCATTTGTCAACCTTGAGCAAAGAAGGGACCGGGAGGTCAGTGTGTATACCACCCATACTAGTAGGAGCCAGTCCCGAAATGGGAGCCAATCCCGAAATGGGAGCCACCTTTCTCATGAGGAGGATACCAAAGCCCTGCGACTGGAGATTGACCATTTAAAGAGAAAGCTACGCCAAGAGCGGCGAAAGCGAACTCCCTCCAATTCGGAATTCTCTTCTGACGGTGAAAATGATAGTACTTATAGACGCAGATCAAGAACTCCTCCTAGTGAGTCTTTCTCGTATGTTAAGGACTACCACCATAAGCGTAGAAATATGAATTCATCTTCCAAAGGCTTGGGAAATGAAATGATGAGCAGAGCGCTTAACCAAATTTCCAAATCACCTTTCATGTGCAGAATTGAGGGAAAGAGACTTCCTCGACGGTTCACCTAGCCCACGTTCACCATGTACAAAGGTCGAACAGACCCTGTGGAGCATGTAAGCCACTTTAACCAGAGAATGGCTGTACCCTCCAAGAATGAAGCCTTAATGTGCAAGGTGTTTTGCTCTAGTTTAGGGCCTTTGGCAATGAGGTGGTTTGATGGCCTAGGTGTAGGTTCCATTGATATCTTTAAGGAGCTCACTCAGGCCTTTGGATCCCGCTTCATTATGTGCAGTAAGGTTCTTTGGACCTTATATTCCCTACTGTCTATGGCCATGCGAGAAGGGGAGACCCTGAAAACGTACTCAGACAGATACTAGGAGATGTTCAACGAGATAGACAGTGACTTTAACGATGTGGCCTAGGACTTTCAAGGTCCTCTTACCTGCCGAGCATGGTTTTAGGAAGTCTTTGACTAGGAAGCTTGCTACCAGTGTACGCCAACTCATGGATTGAATTGATAAGTACAAGAGGGTCGAGGAAGACCAACACCAAGGGAAGGGAAAGGCTAAGGTTGCCCCTCAAGAGAGGAGGGACTTCAGGTTGGACCGATACAACAATAACAGATCCTGAAGGGATTTTGCCAAGCAATCTAGGCCTATGGCTCCTTAAATGGTTAATACAGTGTTTCGAGAACCAGTACATCAAGTCTCGGAGAAGATCAAGACTGAGCCACACTTCGAATGGCCAAATAAGATGGGAGGAGACCCAATGAGGCGCAACCAAATCCTTTGATAGGTCAAAAACGAATTGACCCTTTGTGATAAATTAACCAATTAATTTAGTCAAGTGAATTAATTAAGTTAATTACATACAAAGTGCGTGATAGCACAAAAAAATCACCAATTAAACTAAGTGCAACGGAAATTAAATTGACATGGTGATTTGTTTACAAATGGGGAAAACCAACACGGCAAAAAACCCCATCAGATGATTTTAAGGTCACCACTCTCGAGAATCCACTATTATCAAAACAAGTGGTTATAAGTAAAGGAATCCCAGTACCTTCTACCAACCTACAGTTGAACCCTTACCCAATACCCAATTGGACTTGTTCTGTAGTGACAATCTCTCATTTTGAATGCACGACTCCCAGTACGTGACTAACCAATGATGCACGGATCCTAGTATGTGACTAACTCCATAGCAACCCTTTGATTATTGCAGTTGATTTATAGTAGCTTCACATAGAAACACCAATAAGATCTTCAATGTTGGTGCAAGAGATTTTGCTTGGTTACAAAACCCCAAGGCGTACAAAAAATGCAGCAAGAACTCTTTATTTTGTAGGAGGAGCCTAGGGTTTCAAAAAGAAAACCTTATCAAGCTCTCTAGGGTTAGGGTTTCTTTTTTCACCTCCTTTAAATAGGAGCTTAATGGGCTCTCCTATTCCAAATAGGTCTACGCAAACCTTGGGCTTTCCTAGTCTAATAAGGATTATACAAACTCACAAACCTTGGGTTTTCCTAGTCCTATGAGGATTATACAAACCCATAAATAAATAGCCTTTTAGAATAAAAACATTGCTAGCTATAGTCTGAATCCCGTAGGCTCGATAGATCGAGACATCTGTCGAGCTTTAATAAATCTCGACAGATCGAGCTTCTTTCGAGGAGGTATCGAGACCTACGGATTGCACTTTTCTTGAGTAATCTTCATGTCTTCAATTTAACCACTTGTAATGATCATCTTTAACCTTTTTAGACTTACCCAAATACAAGTAAAGTGTGTTTTGTCAAAGGATATACCAATTACATAAAAATATGTCCTTAACATCCTTCATTGCCAATACCACCAAGAGCGAGGACATACCACTGAGGACTGTAGAACTATGTGGAATCATCTGGAGCAGCTGGTCAAAGATGGAAGGTTAAAACAGTTTTTGTATCGGCCCAATGGGCAAGGAGACCAAGCAGGGTTAGGGGCTCAAGGGAATGGTTCTTCGAGGCCCCCTTTGGGCACCATCAATGTCATCTTCGCGGCTCCACGGAGGACTAGCTCTCACCCCTCTAGAGTGATGTTTGTAGCCCGAATACCTACCGAGGACTCAAAACCTGAGCCGAAGAAGGCTAGACTGGAGAACTAGCCAGCGATGAGTTTCTCTGAGGAGGACAAGGTAGGAACCATACAGCCGTATGATGATGCCTTGGTGGTCACACTTAGGATAGGGGGGTATGATATTAAGAGAGTGATGGTGGATCAAGGCAGTGAAGTAGAGATTATGTACCCTGATTTATACAACGGGCTAGCCTTGAAACCTAAGAACTTGACTTGACAGCTTATGATTTGCCTTTGGTGAGCTTCGACGGGAAAGTTGTCACCTCCAAGGGCCAAATTCGTTTGCCCGTACAAGTAGGATCAGAGGTGGTGGAGGTGAATTTCATTGTAGTGGATGCTTATTCCCCCTACACAGCTATTGAGGGAAGACCCTGGCTTCATGCCCTATGGGCCATTTCCTCCACTCTGCATTTAAAGGTAAAATATCTGTCTAGAAACCTGATTAAGGAGCTAGTTAGGAGCCAATCCAAGGCAAGGCAGTGCTTGATCGCTACAATAACACGTTAGCCAGGAGTGGAGTCTTTGGTCTCCGCTAAGAGGAGCTTATAGCAATCAATGACTCCGGGGTTACCCATGGAGGAGACAGCCGAGAGGGCGAAATGTGAGGACTTGGAGGAAATTGTTGTAGGTGATGATTCGGAGAAGTTTTTTCAGGTCAGAGCTCAACTACCTCCTCAAGAAAAGGAAGAACTGATAGAGTTTCTCAGGAGGAACATTGATGTATTTGCATGGAACGCTTATGAAGCTCCTGGGGTGGATCCGGACTTCATTTGCCATCATCTAAATGTTAACCCAACTATTCTCCCTAGGAAGCAACCACCTCGGCGCTCATCTAAAGAGCATTCTGACGCTGTCAAGAAGGAAGTGAACAAGCTTAAACAGGCTGGGGCTATTAAGGAAGTTTTCTACCTTGAGTGGTTGGCCAATACAATGGTAGTGAAGAAAAAGAATGGGAAGTGGTGGGTATGTGTGGACTTCATAGATCTCAATAAAGCCTGCACCAAAGACCTTTTTCCCATGCCTCGAATAGACCAGTTGGTGGATGCCACTGTGGGCCATCCTTGTATGAGCTTCCTGGATGCCTTTCAAGGATACCACCAGATACCTTTAGCATTGGATAATTAGGAGAAGACAGCTTTTGTCACCCCTGTTGGGAATTACCACTATAAGGTTATGCCCTTTGGTCTAAAAAACACAGGTTTTACTTATCAGAGGATGATGACTAGGATGTTTGAGCTGCAGTTAGGAAAGAACATTGAGATTTATATGGATAACATGGTGGTTAAAAGTAAACTGGAATCCGAGCATATTAACGACCTTGGGAATATCTTTAAGATCCTGAGGAGACATAAGCTGCGACTTAATACTTCTAAGTGCTCTTTTGGTGTTGGATCAGGGAAATTCTTGGGATATATGGTTACCCACCGTGGAATTGGAGTCAATCCCGACCAAATTAGGGCAATCAACAACTTACAGCCAATTCAGAATCCTAAAGAGGTCCAGAAATTGACAAGAATGACTGTTGCCTTAAATCGATTCATCTCTCAGTCGGCAGACAGGTGTAGGCCTTTCTTTCAGTTGTTAAATAAGTGGAATGGGTTTAAATGGACCGAGGAGTGCATCCTGGCCTTCCAGTAGTTAAAGGAATATCTTTCTCAATCACCCATCATGTCTAGGCCCGAGGTAAATGAGGTCTTGTTTGCTTACATTGTTGTGGCTTCCCATGCTAGCCTGGTGCTTGTACGGGTTGATAGTAGTGTGTAGGGGCCAGTTTATTATGTGAGCAAGTCACTACATAAGGCCGAGGTCCATTACTTACCACTAGAGAAGGCCATTTGCAATGGTGCATGCTACGCGTAAGCTCTTCCACTATTTCCAATCACATACAGTTGTTATCCTTACCCAACTTCCACTTAGATCTCTCCTTCGGAGTACTGATTACACAGGTAGGATTGCCAAGTGGGGTACGATCCTAGGGGCTTTTGATATCAAATACATGCCTTGCAGCTCTGTCAAGGGTCAAGTCCTCGCTGATCTAGTGGCTGAGTTTACTGAAACCCCATTTGAAGAAAAAATTGAAAAATTGAGAGACAGAGCATGGTTGGAAAATTAGTTGGCATGGTCTCACTGCAGGAGCCTTTATATTGGGGGTATATGTTGATGGTGCAGCAAATCAAAGGGGATTCGGAGTGGGGCTAGTTCTAATATCTCCTAAGAAGATCACTATTGAGAAATCCTTAAGACTAAGTTTCTCGGCCACCCACAACGAGGCTGAATATGAAGCTCTATTGGTGGGGATAGCCATGGTTCAAAAAATGGGTGGAAAGGCAGTGAAGATATTCTTGGATTCAAGATTGGTCGTAGGCTAAGTGGGAGGAGAGTTAGAAGCCAGGGACGTGAGGATGCAAGAATATTTGAATCAGGTCAGGTACCTGCAGTCAGGATTCAAGTCTTTCAGCTTGCTACATATCCCTAGGGGTGGAAACACGCATGTTGACTCTCTGGCCACTCTTGCAACCTCCTAAGCACAGGGTTTACCTCGGGTCATCCTTGTTGAAGACTTGTGCAAGCTTATTGAGGTGAAGAGAGAGATGGTCCACACCTATCAAATTGGGGTGGGACCTAGCTAGATGGACCCTATAGTGCTATTCCTTGAGGAAGCTATTTTGCTTGAGGAGAAGTCAGAGGCTGACAAGGTGCAAAAAAAGGCTCCTCGGTTTTGGTTGTCCGAGGACCAAAAATTATACAAACGCTCTTTCTTTAGGCCATACTTACTGTGCATACACCCTGAAGCATCAAAGCTACTTCTAGAGGAGTTGCATGAAAGGATTTTTGGAAGACACACAGGAGGCAGATCCTTATCTCACAGAGCCCTTATCCAAGGATATTGGTGGCCGAACATGCAAAAGGATGCATAAGAATATGTGAAGAAGTGTGACCAATGCCAAAGATTTGCTCCAAATATCCATAAACTAGGCGAGGTCCTTAATCCTCTGTCCAGCCTTTGGCCCTTTACTCAATGGGGATTGGATATTGTTAGACCTTTCCCTAACGCAGCAGGGAATAAGAGATATTTACTAGTTTGCACAGACTACTTCACCAAGTGGGTTGAAGCTGAACCATTGGCAAATATCAGAGACATAGATGCCAAGAGATTTGTTTGGAAAAACATTGTCACTCAGTTTGGGATCACTCATATACTCATCTCGGATAATGGACTTCAGTTTGATGGCAAAACCTTTAGGAGCTATTGTTATGACTTAGGAATTATGAATAGGTATTCCACAATGGCTTACCCACAGGGGAATGGACAGGTCGAGGTTATTAATAAGGTCATAGTGGGTGGACTCAATAAAAGGTTGGATGACGCGAATGGAAAATGGGTGGAAGAGCTGTCACACATCCTTTGGACATATTGGACCTCACCTCGCAAATCAATAGGAGAGACACCCTTTTCAATGACTTATGGAGCCAAGGCTGTTATTCCTCTAGAGACTGGATTCCTATCACTAAGAACGAGCTCTTTCACTTTAAGCAATAATGACGTGCTATTGGAAAAGAGTTTAGATCTAATTGAAAAGCGAAGAGAAAATGCTATGGTTCACCTGGCATACTATCAACACAAACTAAATCAAGGGTATGAAGCCAACATGAAGCTAAGGCCTTTAGCAACTAGGGATTTGGTGTTAAGAAAGGTTTTAGGTACTACAAAGAACCCGACTTAGGGAAAGTTAGGGCCAAACTTTGAAGGGCCATATCACATCACTTCAGTGGCTGAAATAAGTGCATATTATCTTAAAGATCTAGAGGAAAACATTGTACCACGCCCCTGGAATGTAAGCAACCTGAGAAGGTATTATTATTAATGAAAGATTTCTTTACTACATTTTGGTGTATCACGTTATGCGTCACACGTTCTACTACTTTTCGAATATCAAACAGAACTTTGGTCATGCCTGGCTCCTCAAACCACATATGTTGGGTAAATTGATATTTTATGACATCTTTCTAAGTATTAAACAGAATCTTAGTTACGCCTGGTCTCTCGGACCACATACTTCGGGTAAATTAATACTTCAGCTCATTTTCCTAAGTATTAAACAGAACCTTGGTCATGCCTAGCTCCATGGACCACATACCATAGGTAAATTGATATATTACGTTACTTTTCTAAGTATTAAATAGAACCATAGTCAATCCTGGCTCCCCAGACCACATACTTTGGGTATATTAATACTAAATGACATCTTTCTAGGTATTAAACAGAACCTTAGTCATGCCTGGTCTCTCGGACCACATACTATGGATAAATTAATACTTTAGCACATTTCACTAAGTATTAAACAGAACCCTAGCCATGCCTGGTCTCTCGAACCACATACTTTGGGTAAATTAATACTTCAGTTCATTTTTCAAAGTATAAAACAGAACCTTAGTCATGCCTGGTCTCTTGGACCATTTACTTAGGGTAAATTAATACTTCAACACATTTCACTAAGTATTAAACAGAACCTTAGTCATGCCTGGCCTCTCGGACCACATACTTTGGGTAAATTAATACTTTAGCACATTTAACTAAGTATTAAACAGAACTTTAGTCATGCCTGGTCTCTCGGACCACATACTTTGAGTAAATTAATACTTTAGTTCATTTTTCTAAGTATTAAACAGAACCTTAGTTATGCTTGGTCTCTTGCACCACATACTTCGGGTAAACTAATAATTCAGCTCATTTTCCTAAGTATCAAACAGAACTTTGGTCATGCCTGGTTCCCTGGACCATACCTTAGGTAAATTGATATATTAAGTTACTTTTCTAAGTATTAAACAGAACCATAGTCATGCCTGGCCACTCGGACCACATACTTTGAGTAAATTAATACTTCAGTTCATTTTTCTAAGTATTAAACAGAAACCTTAGTCATGCTTGGTCTCTCGAACGACTTACTTTGGGTAAATTAATACTTTTAGCAGATTTCACTAAGTATTAAACAAAACCTTAGTCATGCTTGGCCTCTCGGACCACCAACTTTTGGTAAATTAAAACTTCAGCACATTTCACTAAGTATTAAACAGAACCTTAGTCATGCCTGGTCTCTCGGACCACTTACTTTGGGTAAATTAATACTTCAATACATTTCACTAAGTGTTAAACAGAATCTTAGTCATGCCTAGCCTCTCGGACCACATACTTTGGGTAAATTAATACTTCAGTTCATTTTTCTAAGTATTAAACAGAACCTTAGTCATGCTTGGTCTCTCGGACCACTTACTATGGGTAAATTAATACTTTAGTAGATTTCACTAAGTATTAAACAAAACCTTAGTCATGCCTGGCCTCCCAGATCACCTACTGTTGGTACATTAAAATTTTAGCATATTTCACTAAGTATTAAATAGAACCTTAGTCATGCCTGGTCTCTCGAACCACTTACTTTGGGTAAATTAATACTTTAGCACATTTCACTAAGTGTTAAACAGAATCTTAGTCATGCTTACAAGCCCAAGTCAGTCACAAATAAACCGAATTCAACTTGGAATATAAATAAACCGAATTCAACTTTAGGTAAATTAATACTTTAGTTCATTTTTCTATGTATTAAACAGAACCTTAGTTATGCCTGGTCTTTTGGACCACATACTTCGTGTAAACTAATTTTGGGTAAATTAATACTTTAGTTCATTTTTCTAAGTATTAAACAGAACCTTAGTTATTCCTGGTTTTTTGGACCACATACTTCGGGTAAACTAATACTTCAGATCATTTTCCTAAGTGTTGAATTGGGCCGTGTGTGTGGCTTGAATTGCCACAATCCCCAGTCAGTCACAAATAAATCGAATTCAACGTGTGTGTTGTACAACCATAGAGATTATTCTAATTAACCTAGTGAGCAGCAATCGCATAAGAAGAAGAATAGATTTTTCTTGTCTTGTGGGTAAGAGAGAGAGAGGAAGTTAGGGTGTAATTGGGATTTGGGTTTCTTGAGAGTGTTCGTGTGGACTATTGTATCTCCCTATTTTTTATAGTGAAATTTCTCCTTCGTCTCCATGGAGGAAGGCAATTTGCCAAACCACGTAAATTCTTGTGTTCTTTGTGTGTGCTTTTTATTTGATTTCCGCTTATTTACTGTTATTGATTTGAGTCCTGTGGTGCTGCCTGCACAACAAGTGATATCAGAGCCAGGTTAGGATTGTATCCTCTGAATACAGTAAAGATGTCAAACACAAAGTATGATGTAGAGAAGTTTTGTGGTAAGGGAAATTTTTCTCTTTGGCAAAGGCGGATGAAGGATCTCCTAATTCAACAAGGAGTTCACAAGGCCTTACTTGGGAAGGAGAAGAAACCAAAAACGATGAAGGATGTAGAATGTGTAGAGATGGATGAGAAAGCAGCTAGTGCTATTCGTCTCAACCTAGGTGATGAGGTCATTCACAACATCCTAAAAGCAAAGACCGTAAAGGAGGTTTGGGAAAAACTAGAAGGTCTTTATATGAGAAAGAATCTGACGAAGAAGTTGTACCTGAAGAAGCAACTGTATAGTTTGCATATGAAGGAGGGTTTTGATCTGTTGGATCATCTCAACACGTTTAACATGTTGAACACCCAACTGTTGAGTTTTGGGGTAAATTATGAGGACAAAGATAAAGCGTTACTCTTATTAGCGTCGCTTCTTGCTTCTTTTGATCATTTAGTGACTACGTTGATGTACGGGAAAAAGACTATAGTACTTGAGGAGGTGACTAGTGCTCTCTTGTCACACATAAAGATGAAGCAAGATGGTGATGGTTCTCAGGTTAATGGACTTATTGTAAAGTCTGAGTCAAGCAATAGGGGTAGAAGTAGGTCAAAGGATGGAACTCCAACAGGAATAGATCATAGTCCAAATCACGTGCAAAGAAAGATGTAGAGTGCTTTTATTGTCACAAGAAAGGGCACTACAAGAATCAGTGTAAAGAGTTGAATGAGCATCTAGAGGAGAAGAAGAATGGAAAGAAGCCCTAAGAATCAGCTAGTGTTGCTGAAGAAACATCAGATGACAGTGAAATTGGTGCAAATTTACTTTCAATTTCATCAAGTAACAATGTTTTATTGGAATCTTGGGTTTTAGATTCAGCATGCTCATATCATATAACTCCAAAGAAAGATTGGTTTGACACGTATAAGCCTTACAACGGTGGTATGGTCCAAATGGGTAATGATGCTACATGCCTAGTTATTGGAATTGGTACCGTGAAGATCAAGATGTTTAATGGAGTTGTGAGAGTTCTTAGTAATGTCAGACATGTTCCAGATCTTAGAAAGAATTTAATTTCTTTAGGAGTATTAGATGATTTGGGCTATTCATACTCAACAAAGGGTGGAATCATGAAAATTACCAAAGGTTCTTTGATGGTGATGAAGGGACAGAAAGTAAGCACGCTTTATATATTGATTGGGAACATAGTTGTAGGAAGAGTTGTAGTCACCACTCCGGTGGAGTCTAGTACTGATGACACAAAATTATGGCATATGCGACATGGCCATATTGGTGAACGTGGTATGTTAGAGTTGCACAAGAGAAATTTATTGAAAGGGGTGAAGACATGCAAGCTAGACTTCTACAAGTATTGTGTGTATGGGAAGCAGCATAGAGTCAGTTTCAAGACAGGCTCTCATACAAGTAAAGGTGTTCTTGACTACATTCATTCAGATGTTTGGGGTCCAATATCAGTTTCTTCTCATAGTGGTGCTTAGTATTTCATC
The DNA here is from genome assembly GCF_001633185.2 of Quercus lobata. Taxonomy (NCBI): domain Eukaryota; kingdom Viridiplantae; phylum Streptophyta; class Magnoliopsida; order Fagales; family Fagaceae; genus Quercus; species Quercus lobata. The sequence continues at coordinate 48,620,464 of NC_044904.1, forward strand.
AGTTTCATTGATTAATACTCTAGAAAGGTATGGATTTATTTTATGTAGCATAAGAGTGTTTGGCATATTTAAAAAGTGGAAAGCACAGGTTGAGAATCATATTGGCAGGAAAATAAAATACCTTAGAACAGATAATGGACTAGAGTATAGAGATAAAGAATTCATAAGATTTTGTGAATTAGAAGGCATTACTCATCACTTCACAGTTAAAGGAACTCCATAGCAGAATGGGGTTGCAGAGAGAATGAACAGAACCTTAGCAGAAAGAGCCAGATGCATGAGATTGAATGTAGGTTGCCTAAGGTGTTTTGGGTAGAGATAGTTAACACAACAAGCTTCATTATTAATAGATCTCCATCATCAGCCATTGATTTCAAGATTCCAGAAGAGGTTTGGTCAGGTAGACCAGTTGATTATTCGAGTCTAAAAATCTTTGGTTGTCCAGCTTATGTGCACGTGCAGAGTGGAGAGCGTTCTAAATTGGATTTGAAGTCAAGAAAATGCATATTTCTTGGTTTTGAAAAAGGTGTTAAAGGCTATAGGCTTTGGGATCCAATCTCAAAGAAAACAGTGACTAGTAGAGATGTCATATTTGATGAAGCCTTTATGTTGAACCAAAATGAAGCGGAGACTTGTGATGATAGTACACAGGAGAAATTAACTGTTGAGGTGGAGTTTGACGAGAATATCTCACCTAGTGATAAGGGCGATGTTGAGATTGATTCACAGCAGCAATAAGAAAAGCCTTATTCAATTGCTAAAGGTAGAGAGGAGCGGGTTCACAAAGCACCACAAAGATATGGCCTTGAAGGAATTGACAATAGGAAAGATCCATTCACTTTCAAGGAGGCTACAAATAGGAAGATCCATTTGCTCTCGTAACTTTTGGTGGAGATCCATTCACTTTCAAGGAGGCTATAAATAGGAAAGACAATACAGAAGAATAAGGCTTGGGAATTAGTGAAATTGCCCAAGGGAAAGAAGGCTATTGGTTGCAAGTGGATATTTCGCAAGAAAGAAGCATTGCCAGAAAAGGAAGGTGAAAAATTCAAGGCACAGTTAGTGGCTAAGGGTTACTTACAGAGAGAAGGAATTGATTATAATGAGATTTTTCCACCAGTTGTGAAGCACACCTCAATTCGAGTAATCCTAGGATTTGTGATAATGCATGACATGGAGTTAGAGCAGCTAGATGTAAAGACCGCATTCCTCCATGGAGATTTAGAAGAAGAGATTTACATGCAACAACCCGAAGGCTTCAAAGAACCTGGCAAGGAAGATTATGTTTGTCTATTGAAGAGATCATTATATGGCTTGAAGCAGTCTCCCAGGCAATGGTACAAACGGTTTGATTCATTCATGGTCACACATGGGTACATGCGCTATGAGTATGACTGTTGTGTTTATTTTAGAGTTCTTGCTGATGGCTCTTATATATTTCTTGCTCTATATGTTGATGACATGTCAGTAGCTGCAAAGAGTAAGCAAAAAATTGTGAAGTTGAAGTCTTTGTTAAGTAGTGAATTTGACATGAAGGATCTTGGAGCTGCCAAGAAGATCCTTGGGATAGAAATTCACTGAGATAGAGGGGTTGGTAAATTATGGTTATCTTAGAAGGGATATCTTAAGAAGGTGTTAGAGAAGTTTAGTATGCTTGATGCAAAACCTGTTAGTACAATGCTTTCTGCCTATTTTAAATTGTCCTCATAGTTGTGTCCAAGTTCAGATGAGGAGTCAAAGGATATGTCTAAAGTGCCATATGCAAATGCAGTTGGGTGTCTCATGTATTTAATGGTGTGCACTAGGCCTGATATTTCTCATGCAGTCAGTGTGGTTAGTAGGTATATGGCAGATCCAGGCAAAGAGCATTGGAATGCAGTGAAGTGGATCTTTAGATATCTTACAGGCACTCGTGATTTCGGTATCCTAATTGATCAGAGAGCTAGTACAGAAGTTATGGGTTATGTGGATTCTGACTATGCAGAGGACCTTGATTCTAAAAAGTCCATGACAGGCTATGTGTTTAGGTTTACTGGTAGCCCAATTTGCTGGAAGTCTACATACAAGATGTAGTTGCTTTATCCACTACAAAAGCAGAATATATGGCAATGACAAAGGCAGGAAAAGAAGCCATTTGGCTTAGTGGACTGGTTAATAAGCTTGGTTTCAAGTAGGATAGCACAGTGCTACATTGTGATAGTCAGAGTGCAATTTATTTGGTGAAGAATCAAGTATATCGTGCAAGAACAAAGCATATTACTGTGCGGTATCACAAGATCAGAGAATGGGTTTTGTCTGGTGATATTTCTTTGTCAAAGATTCTCACTAGTGAGAATGCCTCTGATATGTTAACAAAGCCAGTTCCAACAGATAAGTTCAAGCATTGCTTGGACTTGATTGGTGTTTATAGCTTGTGAGCCCTAAAGGGCTAAGGTGGAGGTGATGGAGGAGTTTGCTCGTGTAGCTTGATCAATTCAAGCCAAGGTGGAGATTCGTTGAAGTGGGCCGTGTGTGTGGCTTGAATTGCCACAAGCCCAAGTCAGTCACAAATAAACCGAATTCAACTAGGAATATAAATCCTAGTACAGTTGACAAATGACATATATATAAATACATATATTAGGTTTGTGTTGTACAGCCATAGAGATTATTCCAATTAACCTAGTGAGCAGTAGCCGCATAAGAAGAAGAATAGAGTTTTCTTGTCTCACGGACTGCATACAATGGGAAAATTAATACTTCAGTTTAGTTTTCAAATTATTAAACAGAACCTTAGTCAAGCCTGGACTCTTGGACCACTTACTTTTGATAAATTAATACATTAGCACATTTCACTAAGTATTAAACAAAACCTTAGTCATACCCGGCCTCTCGGACTACCTACTTTGGGTAAATTAATACTTCAGCACATTTCATTAAGTATTAAACAGAACCTTAGTCATGCCTGGCCTCTCAGACCACATACTTCGGGTAAACTAATACTTCAGCACATTTCACTAATTATTAAAAAGAACCTTAATCATGCATTGTCTCTCGAACCATATACTTTGGGTAAATTAATACATTAGTCATTTTTCTAAGTATTAAACAGAACCTTAGTTATGCCTGCCTCTTGGACCACATACTTCGGGTAAACTAATACTTCAGCTCATTTTCCTGAGTATCAAACAGAACCTTGGTCAAGCCTGGCTCCCCAAACCACATACCTTAGGTAAATCGATAGATTAAGTTACTTTTCAAAGAATTAAACTGAACCATAGTCAAGCCTAGCTCCCCGGACCACATGTTTTGGGTAAATTAATATTTAATGTCATATTTCTAGGTATTAAATAGAACCTTCGTCCTGCCTGGTTTCTCGGACCACATATTTTGGGTAAATTAATACTTCAGCACATTTCACTAAGTATTAAACAAAACCATAGTCATGCCTGGTCTCTCAGACCAATACTTTGGATAAATTAATACTTTAGTTCATTTTTCTAAGTATTAAACAGAACCTTAGTTAAGCATGGTCTCTTGGACCACATACTTCTGGTAAACTAATACTTCATCTCATTTCCCTAAGTATGAAACAGAACCATGGTTGTGCTTGGCTCCCTGGACAACATACCCTAGGTAAATTGATATATTAAGTAACTTTTCTAAGTATTGAATAGAACCAAAGTCATGCCTGGCTCCCCGGACCACATGCTTTGGGTAAATTAAAACTTAATGACATTTTTCTAAGTATTATACAGAACCTTAGTCATGCCTAGTCTCTCGGACCACTTACATTAGGTAAATTAATACTTTAGAACATTTCACTAAGTATTAAACAAAATCTTAGTCAAGCCTGGCCTCTCAGACCACCTACTTTAGGTAAATTAATATTTCAGCACATTTCACTAAGTATTAAACAAAACCTTAGTCATGCCTGGCCTCTCGGACCACATATTTTGGGCAAATTAAAATTCAGCACATTTCACTAAGTATTAAACTGAACCTTAGTCATGCTTGGTCCTTTGGACCACATACTTCGAGTAAACTAATACTTCAGCTCATTTTCCTAAGTGTCAAACAGAACCTTTGTCGTGCTTGGTTCCCCGGACCATATACCTTAGGTAAATTAATATATTTAGTTACTTTTCTAAGTATTAAACAGAATCATAGTCATGCCTAGCACCCCGGACAACATGCTTTGAGTAAATTAATACTTAATGACATTTTTCTAAGTATTAAATAGAACCTAAGTCATGCCTAGTCTCTCGTACCACTTACTTTGGGTAAATTAAAATTTTAGCACATTTCACTATGTATTAAACAAAACCTTAGTCATGCCTGGCCTCTCGGACCAACTACTTTGGGTAAATTAATACTTTAGCACATTTCACTAAGTATTAAACAAATCCTTAGTCATGCCTGGCCTCTCGGACCACATACTTTGGGTAAATTAAAACAACAGCACATTTCACTAAGTATTAAACTGAACCTTAGTAATGCTTGGTCTCTTGGACCACATACTTTGGGAAAATTAATAATTTAGTTATTTTTTCTAAGTATTAAACAGATCCAGAGTCATGCCTGGTCTCACAGACCACAAACTTTGGGTAAATTAGTACTTCAGCATATTTCACTAAGTGTTAAATAGTACCTTAGTCATGCCTAGCCACTTGGACCACATACTTTGGGCAAATTAATGCTTCTGTTCATTTTTAAAAATATTGAACAGAACCTTAGTCATGCCTTGTCTCTCAGACCACTTACTTTGGGTAAATTAATACTTCAGCACATTTCACTAAATAGAAAACAAAACCATAGTCATGCTTGGCCTCTCAGACCAGATAATTTGGGTAAATTAATACTTCAACACATTTCATTTAGTATTAAACAGAACCTTATTCAATCGTATTCTCTTCGACCACATACTTTGGATAAATTAATACTTTAGTTTATTTTTCTAAGTATTAAACAGAACCCTAGTTATGCTTGGTCCCTCGGACCACATATTTCGTGTAAACTAATACTTCAGCTCATTTTCCTAAGTATCAAACAGAACCTTGGTCATGCCATGCTCCCCGGACCACATACCTTAGGTAAATTGATATATCAAATTATTTTTCTAAGTATTAAACAAAACCATAGTCAAGCCTGGCTCCCTAGACCACATGCTTTGGGTAAATTAATACTTAATGACATTTTTCTAAGTATTATACAGAACCGTAGTCATGCCTAGTCTCTCCGACCACTTACTTTGGGTAAATTAATACATTAGCACATTTCACTAAGTATTAAACAAAACCTTAGTCATGCCTGGCCTCTCGGAACACCTATTTTAGGTAAATTAAAACTTCAGCCCATTTCACTAAGTATTAAACAAAATCTTAGTCATGCCTGGTCGCTCTGACCATATACTTTGGGTAAATTAAAACTTCAGCACATTTCACTAAGTATTAAACCGAACCTTAGCCATGCCTGGTCCCTTGGAACACATACTTCAGGTAAACTATTACTTTAGCTCATTTTCCTAAGTATCAAATAGAGCCTTTGTCTTGCTTGGTTCCTCGGACCTCACACCTTAGGTAAATTGATATATTAAGCTACTTTTCTAAGTATTAAATAGAACCATAGTCATGCCTGGCTCCCCGGACCTTATGCTTTGTGTAAATTAATACTTAATGTTATCTTTCTAGGTATTTAATAGACCCTTAGTCCTGCCTGGTTTTTCAGACCACATATTTTGGGTAAATTAATACTTCAGCACATTTCACTAAGTAATAAATAGAACTCAATCGTGCCTGGTCTCTTGGACCACGTACTTCGGGTAAACTAATACTTCAGCACATTTTCCTAAGTATCAAACAGAACATTGGTCATGCTTGGCTCCCTGGACCACATACCTTAGGTAAATTGATCAATTAAGTTACTTTTCTAAGTATTAAATAGAAACATTGTCATGCCTGGTTACCCGGACCACATGGTTTGGGTAAATTAATAATTATTGACATTTTTCAAAGTATTAAACAGAACCTTAATCATGCCTAGTCTCTCAGACCACTTACTTTGAGTAAATTAAAACTTTAGCACATTTCACTAAGTACTAAACTAAACCTTAGTTGCGCCTAGCCTCTCGAACCAAATACTTTGGGCAAATTAAAACTTCAGCACATTTCACTAAATATTAAACTGAACCTTAGTCATGCCTGGTCTCTCGGACCACATACTTTGGGTAAATTAATAATTAATTAATTTTTCTAAGTATTAAATAGAACCTTAGTCATGCCCGGTCTCTTAGACCACTAACTTTGGGTAAATTAATACTTCAACATATTTTATTTAGTGTTAAACAGAACCTTAGTCTTGCCTAGCCACTCGGACGACATACTTTGGGTAAATTAAAACTTCAGTACATTTCACTAAGTATTAAACTGAACCTTAGTCATGCCCGGTCTCTCGGACCACCTACTTTGGGTAAATTAATAATTTAGTTAATTTTTATAAGTATTAAACAGAACCTTAGTCATGTCTAGACTCTCAGACCACTTACTTTAGGTAAATTAATACTTCAACATATTTTACTAAGTGTTAAACAGAACCTTAGTCTTGCCTAGCCACTCAGACGACATACTTTGGGCAAATTAATACTTCTGTTCATTTTTCTAAGTATTAAATAGAACCTTAGTCATGTCTGGTCTCTCAGACAACTTACTTTGGGTAAATTAATACTTCAGCACATTTCACTAAGTTGGAAACAGAACCTTAGTCATGCCTGGCCTTTCGGACCACATACATTGGGTAGATTAATACTTCAGCACATTTCACTTAGTGTTAAACAGAACTTTAGTCATGCCTTGTCTCTTCGACCACATACTTTGGGTAAATTAATACTTTAGTTCATTTTTCTAAGTATTAAACAGATCCTTAGTTATGCCTGGTCCCTTGAACCACATACTTCGGGTAAACTAATATTTCAGCTCATTTTCCTAAGTATCAAACAGAACCTTGGTCATGCCTTGCTCCTCGGACCACATACCTTAGGTAAATTTATTTATTAAGTAACTTTTCTAAGTATTAAACAGAACAAAATTCATGCCTGGATGCCCTGACCACATGCTTTGTGTAAATTAATACTGAATGACATCTTTCTAGGTGTTAGACAGAACCATAGTCATGCCTAGTTTTATGGCCACATACTTTGGGAAAATTATTAATTCAGTTCATTTTTCTAAGTATTAAACAGAACCTTAGTCATTCCTGGTCTCTCAGACCACTTACTTTGGGTAAATTAGTACTTCCGTGCATTTCACATAGTGTTAAATAGAACCTTAGTCATGCTTGGACACTCGGACCACATACACGGGCTAAATTAATACCTCTGTTCATTTTTCTATGTATTAAACAGAACGTAAGTCATGCCTGGTCTCTTGGACAACTTACTTTGGGTAAACTAACACTTCAGCATGTTTCACTAAGTAGTAAACAGAACCTTAGTAATGCCTGGCCTCTCGGGCCACATATTTTGGGTAAATTAATACTTCAATACATTTCACATAATATTAAACAAAACCTTAGTCATGCCAAGTCACTTTGACCACATACTTTGGGTAAATTAATACTTTAGTTCATTTTTCTAAGTATTAATCAGAACCTTAGTCATTCCTGGTCTCTCAGACCACTTACTTTGGGTAAATTAATACTTCAGCACATCACACTACGTGTGAAATAGAACCTTAGTCATGCCTGGTCTCTCGGACCACTTATGTCACGACCCAAATCCATGGAACATGAATTTAGATGCATGACTAACCTGCTAAACTTATAGAAATCCATAAACATAATTAATCTAAAATAAATGAATACTCCAAAGAAACAGTACTCTTAAAAACCTCTTACAAAAATCTAAACTCCACAAATGGGAGATTAATCTCCACCATAACAAAAACATGAATCACAAAATAAAGGTAACTAAATTCTATAAGTCTTCAATTCATACTGAAGTCGCCTACAACTTCCATGCTCTACCTTGCACCTTACAAAGCGACCCAACGGTTCTACATTCCCAACTATACTTTAATCTGAGAAATAGTAATTGATGCGATGAGCCACACATCTAGTAAGTAATTATATAGAATACACAATGGAATAGAGTCAAGCAAAGCACGAGTATTTTACTTTTTCACAAACTCATTCAATGATATCAAAAATAATTATTCCACAAAGCATATAATGAATCACTTAATACATATGTAATCACATCTTAAAATCATTTGAAATCACATGCATAAAATTGATCAGAGCACAGTTTTACATATACACATCACATATTCTCACATACAATCCTGTGAGCGGATACCAACATCTAACCCCTGCTGGTGAGAGATCAACACATATTCTCACATACAATCCTGTGAGTGGATTTACACATATATCTGATTTATCTGATCAATTCTAAAAACACTTATTTTGAGTCACATATCACAAAAGCAAAGTTTTTACAAAATATAATAATTTACTTGATGTTAACAATTATTCCAAACACAGAGGCATATCAAAGATCACAATATCAAATAGAACATAAATCAAAGGATGCTTGACTCTCAAGGAGAACGAATAGAAATTGAGGAGTTTATATAAATATATTACAATTCTTGAGTAAACCTGAAAATTCAATTTACTAAAAGAAATATTTTAAATACCATTTGGAGAATAGGAATATGACTTTGAAATCACTTGGTTTAACAAATTTAAAGAACAAGAACCTTTTTAGAAAACTTACATTGAAACTCAATTATTTACGGAAAATAGTTTAGTTTAGAAATCATCTTTTAAATGAGATTTGGACATTCAAAACTTATTTAAAATTCAGAGTATCTCTTTAAAACATTATTTAATAGTCGAAATTTCTCTTTCAATGATACCAAAATACTTTTGACAAACTTTAGAAAATATAAGTTTGAAATACCACACTTTTGAAAACTTTTAACTTCTAAGAACCTAATGGACAAAACTTGTGCATATTATGTATAATTACTTACAACACTTGAATCACTCTGAAAGTCTAGCTAAAACACCCTCCAAATAGTCTCAAAATACTCTTAGATAGGACCTAGAATCAATCATGAAAATTACTTAATATCCTCCACAAAATATAAATTTTATTGACCTAAACAAATTGACTCACTAAAATTAAACGTGCTGAACTAAATGATAACACTGTTGCAAAACATCTCTACCCAAGAATATGTTTCCTTGAATTATCAAAACTCAGAGCCAGCAGCCAATACTTTAGGATTTAATATATGTCCTAAACAAAAGTAAAACCTGAAACATGAATTTAGGCTCTATAACTGAAACTTGTTCTAAAATGCACATTATGGGCAAACCTAGGATTTAATATATAACCCCAATGAAGACCGTGGGCCAAAACTAATATGACTTGTTCATGGACTTAATATCATTGGCCCTAATGTATTAAATATCTAAGCATTATTTGAGATAAAAAAAATAGAATTTGGGTAAAAGAATAAGTCTGCCATTAACCTTTGAAAGAATTGAAAACGTGTTGATCTCTAATGGTTCATTGTAGTCAAAGTCTAGGCAAAGACTAACTTTATCCATCTCTAATGATTCATTGTAGTCAAAGTCTAGGCAAAGGCTACCAAGGCCATCACTTTATCCATCAGAGAAACTTGAACTTTGACAAAATGTGAGCAAGCTAGTGCAAACACTATGCAACCTTATTCATGGTTTAATAGCATAATCCCAACGGCAAGGAAAACGGTGGCAGCAATTGTTGACATATTAATTAATTAATTAATTAATTAATTATATATATATATATATATATCCTAATGAAAACGTAGAAGTCATGCCTTTGTTCATGGGTACACAGCGGCAATCTAACCGTACAATATAAGGAGAATTTTAGGACCAAAATCAAACTTATGAACAATCTAACATCACAACTGATTCCAAGATAACCTTATAAACTTTTAATTCTTTGTTTCTAATGGTGAGAAATCATACCTTGAAAAATCTGATCGCCTCTTCAATTGTATGTGCTCTAACTCCAAGGAAAACCTCTTAGCCTCTTTGATAAAACCCTTTCTATGAAAACCCTAACGGTCTCTTCCTCTACCCTGTAGTTTTAATTAGAGATGTGGGCTTAGTGGGGTAGCGGGCTGCAGTTACTAATAAAAAGAATACCTACGGCCCATCAATTAAATTTAAAAGAAATTTAGTAATAACCTCAAATAAAAATATGTGGGGTATTACAACTTACTTTGGGTAAATTAATACTTCAGCACATTTCACTCAGTATTAAACAAAACTTGAGTCATGCCAGGCCTCTTGAACCACCTACTTTGGGTAAATTAATACCTCAGCACATTTCACTAAGTATTAAACAGAATCTTAGTCATGCCTGGCCTCTTAGACCACCTACTTTAGGTAAATTAATACTTCAGCGCAGTTCACTAAGTATTAAACGAAACCTTAGTCATGCCTGGCCTCTCGGACCACATACTTTGTGTAAATTATAACTTCAGTACATTTCATAAATATTAAACTGAACCTCAGTCATGTCTGGTCTCTCAGACCACATACTTTGGGTAAATTAATAAATTAGTTAATTTTTCTAAGTATTAGACAGATCCTTAGTCCTGCTTGGTTTCTCGGATCACATATTTTGGGTAAATTAATACTTCAGCACATTACACTAAGTATTAAATATAACGTTAGTCATGCCTGGTCTCTCGGACCACATACTTTAGGTAAATTAATAATTTAGTTCATTTTTATAAGTATTAAACAGAACCTTAGTTGTGCCTGATCTCTTGGACCACATAATTCGGGTAAACTAATAGTTCAGCTCATTTTCTTAAGTATCAAACAAAACCTTGGTTTTGCTTGGCTCTCCGGACCATATACCTTAGGTAAATAGAAATATTAAGTTACTTTTCTAAGTATTAAACAGAACCTTAGTCATGCCTAGTCTCTCAGACCACTTACTTTGAGTAAATTAAAAATTTAGCACATTTCACTAAGTATTAAACTAAACCTCAGTCATGACTGGCCTCTCGGACCACCTACTTTGGGGAATTTAATACTTCAGCACATTTCACAATGTATTAAACAAAACCTTAGCCATGACTGGCTTATCAGATCACATACTTTGGGTAAATTAAAACTTCTGCACATTTCACTAAGTATTAAACTGAACCTTGGTCATGCCTGGTCTCCCAAGCCACATACTTTGGGTTAATTAACAATTTATTTTATTTTTCAAAGTATTAAATAGAACCTTAGTCAAGTCTGGTCTCTTGGACAACTTACTTTGGGTAAATTAATTCTTCACCACATTTCACATAGTATTAAATGAAACCTTAGTCTTGCCAAGTCTCTTCGACCACATACTTTAGGTAAATTAATACTTTAGTTCAATTTTCTAAGTATTAAACGGAACCTTTGTTATGCCTAGTTCCTTAGACCACATACTACGGGTAAACTAATAATTCAGCTCAATTTCATAAGTATCAAACTGAACCTTGGTCATGCCTTGCTCCTAGAGCACATATCTTCGGTAAATTGATTTATTAAATTACTTTTCTCAGTATTAAACAGAGCCATATTCGTGCCTAGCTCCTCGGACCACAAGCTTTGTGTAAATTAATACATAATGACATCTTCCTAGGTATTAGAAAGAACCATAGTCAAGCCTGGTTTCTCGGCCACATACTTTGGGTAAATTAATACTTCAGTTCATTTTTCTCAGTATTAAACAGAACCTTAGTTATTCCTAATCTCTCAGACCACATATTTTGCATAAATTAATACTTCAGCACATTACGCTAAATGTTAAACAGAACCTTAGTCATGCCTGGCCACTTAGACCACATACATTGGGTAAAGTAATACTTATTTTCATTTTTCTAAGTATTAAACGGAACCTTAGTCATGCTTGATCTCTCGGACCATATACTTTGGGTAAATTAATATTTCAGCACATTTCACTAAGTAGTAAACAAAATCTTAGACATGCCTGGCCTCCCGGACCACTTACTTTGGGTAAATTAATACTTTAGCACAATACACTTAGTGTTAAAAAGAACCTTAGCCATGCCTGGCCACTCAGACCACATACTTTGGGTAAATTAATACTTATTTTCATTTTTCTAAGTATAAAACAGAACCTTGTCATGCCTGGTCTCTCGGACCACTTACTTTGGGTAAATTAATATTTCAGCACATTTCACTAAGTATTAAACAAAACCGTAGTCATGTCTGGCCTCTCAGTCCACCTACTTTGGGTAAAATAATACTTTAGCACATTTCACTATGTATTAAATGAAACCTTAGTCATGTCTGACCTATCGGACCACATACTTTGAGTAAATTAAAATTTCAGCACATTTCACTAAGTATTAAACTGAACCTTAGGCATGCCTGGTCTCTCTGACCACATACTTTGGGTAAATTAATAATTTAGTAAATTTTCCTAAGTAATAAACAAAACCATAGTCATACCTGGTCTTTCAGACCACTTATTTTGGGTAAATTAATACTTCAGTACATTTCGTTAAGTGTTAAACAAAACTGTAGTCATGCCTAGCCACTTGGACCATATACTTTGGGCAAGTTAATACTTCTGTTCATTTTTCTAAGTATTATACAGAACCTTAGTCATGCCTGGTCTCTCGGACAACTTACTTTGGGTAAATTAATACTTCAGCACATTTCATTATGTGGTAAATAGAACCTTAGTTATGCCTAGTCTCTCGGACCACATACTTTGAGTAAATTAATACTTCAACACATTTTACTTAGTATTAGACAGAGCTTTAGCCATGCCTAGTCTCTTTGACCACATACTTTGGGTAAATTAATACTTTAGTTCATTTTTTGAAGTATGAAACAGAACCTTAGTTTTGCCTAGTCCATTGGACCACATACTTCGGGTAAATTAATACTTCAGCTCATTTTCCTAAGTATCAAATAGAACATTGGTAATGCCTTGCTCACCGGACCATATACCTTAGGTAAATTAATTTATTAAGTTACTTTTCTAAGTATTAAAAAGAACCATATTCATGCGTGGCTCCTTGGACCACATGCTTTGTGTAAATTTATACTTAATGACATCTTTCTAGCTATTAGACAAAACCATAGTCATTCCTAGTTTCTCGGCCACATATTTTGGGTAAATTAATACTTCAGTTTATTTTTCTAAGTATTAAACAAAACCTTAGTCATTCTTGGTCTCTTGGACCACTTACTTTGGGTAAATTAATACTTCAGCATATTACACTAAGTGTTAAACAGAACCTTAGCCATGTCTGGCCACTCGGTCCACATACATTGGGTAAATTAATACTTATGTTCATTTTTCTAAGTATTAAACAAAACCTTAGTCATGCCTGGCCTCTCGAACCACCTACTTTGCATGAATTAATACTTCAACACATTTCACTATGTATTAAACAAAACCTTAGTCATGCCTGGCCTATCGGACCATATACTTTGGGTAAATTAAAATTTCAACAGATTTTACAAAGTATTGAACTGAACCTTAGTCATGCCTGGTTTCTCGGCCACATACTTTGAGTAAATTAACACTTCAATTCATTTTTCTAAGTATTAAACAGAACCTTTTTCATTCTTGGTCTCTTGAACCTCTTTGGGTAAATTAATACTTCAGTACATTTCACTAAGTGTTAAACAAAACCTTAGGTTCGCCTGGTCACTCTAACCATATACTCGAGGTAAATTACTACTTCTATTCATTTTTCTAAGTATTAAACAATACCTTAGTCGTGCCTGGTCTCTCGGACAACTTATTCTGGGTAAATTAATACTTCAACACATTTCACTAAGTAGTAAATAGAACCTTAGTCATGCCTGACCTCTCGGACCACATACTTTGGGTAAATTAATACTTCAACACATTTCACTTAGTATTAAACAGAACTTTAGTCATGTGTAGTCTCTTCGACCACACACTTTGGGTAAATTAATACTTTAGTTCATTTTTCTAAGTATTAAAGAGAACCTTAGTTATGCCTTGTCCCTTGGATCACATACTTCGGGTAAACTAATACTTTAGGTCATTTAGCTAAGTATCAAACAGAACCTTGGTCATGCCTTGCTCCCCGAACCACATACCTTTGGTAAATTGATTTATTAAGTTACTTTTCTAAGTATTAAACAGAACCATATTCGTGCCTGGCTCCTCGGGCCATACCTTTTGTGTAAATTAATACTTAATGACATCTTTCTAGGTATTAGATAGAACCATAGTCATGCCTGGTTTCTTAGCCACATACTTTGGATAAATTAATACTTCAGTTCATTTTTCTAAGTATTAAACAGAACCTTAGTCATTTCTGGTTTCTCAAACCATTTACTTTGGGTAAATTAATACTTCAGTACATTTCACTAAGTGTTAAACAGAACCCTAGTCACGCCTAGTCACTTGGACCGCACACTAGGGGAAAATTAATACTTCTGTTCATTTTTCTAAATATTAAATAGAACCTTAGTCATGTCTGGTCTCGCAGACCACTAACTTTGGGTAAATTAATACTTCAGCACTTTCACTAAATAGTAAACAGAACCTTTGTCATGCCTATTCTCTTCGACCACATACTTTGCGTAAATTAATACTTTTATTCATTTTTCTAAGTATGAAACAGAACCTTAGTTATGCCTGGTCTATTGGGCCACATACTTCGGGTAAATTAATACTTCAGCACATTTCACTAAATAGTAAACAGAACCTTTGTCATGCCTATTCTCTTCGACCACATACTTTGAGTAAATTAATACTTTTGTTCATTTTTCTAAGTATGAAACAGAACCTTCGTTATGCCTGGTCCCTTGGACCACATACTTCGGGTAAACTAATACTTCAGCTCATTTTCCTATGTATCAAATAGAAATTTGGTCATGCCTTCCTCCCCGAACCACATACCTTCGGTAAATTGATTTATTAAGTTACTTTTCTAAGTATTAAACAAAACCATATTCATACTTGGCACCTCGGACTACATGTTTTGAGTAAATTAATACTTAATGACATCTTTCTAGGTATTAGACAGGATAGTCAAGCCTCGTTTCTCGGCCACATACGTTGGGTAAATTAATAATTCAATTCATTTTTCTAAGTATTAAACTGAACCTTAGTCATTCCTGGTCTCTCGGACCACTTACTTTGTGTAAATTAATACTTTAGTACATTTCACTAGGCGTTAAACAGAACACTAGTCATGCCTGGTCACTCGGACCACACACTCGGGGTAAATTAATATTTCTGTTCATTTTTCTAAGTATTAAACAAAACCTTTGTCATGCCTGGTCTCGTGGACCACTAACTTTGGGTAAATTAATACTTTAGCACATTTCACGAAGTAGTAAACAGAACCTTTGTCATGCCTCGCCTCCCGGACCACTTGGTTTGGGTAACATAACACTTCAGCAAATTTCACTAAGTAATAAATAGAACCATAGTCATTCCTGGTCTCTCGGACCACTTTCTTTGGGTAAATTAATACTTTAGCTCATTTCACTAAGTATTAAACAGAATCTTAGTCATGCTTGGTCTATTGGACCACATACATTGGGTAAATTAATACTTCAGCAAATTTCACTAAGTAGTAAACAGAACTTTAATAATGCCTGGCCTCTCGGACCGCATACTTCGGGTAAATTATTATTTTAGCACATTTCACTAAGTTTTAAATAGAACCATAGTCATGCTTGGCCTCTCGGACCACCTACTTTGGGTAAATTAATATTTTAGCACATTTCACTAAGTATTAAACAGAACCTTAGTCAAGCCAGGTCTCTTGGACAACACACTTTGTGTAAATTAATACTTCTGTTAATTTTTCTAAGTATTAAATAGAACATTAGTCATGCCTGGTCTCTAGGACCACTTACTTTGGGTCAATTAACACTTCAGCACATTTCACTAAGTGTTAAACAGAACCTTAGTCATGCCTGGCCTCTCGGACCACATACTTTATGTAAATTAATACTTCTGTTCATTTTTCTGAGTATTAAACAGAACCTAAGTCATGGCTAGTCTCTCGAACCACTTACTTTGGTTAAATTAATACTTCAGTACAATTCACTAAGTATTAAACAAAACTTTAGTCGTGCTCGGCCTTTAGGAACACATACTTTGGGTAAATTTATACTTCAATACATTTCACTAAGTATTAAACAGAACATTAGTAATGTCTGCTCTCTCGGAACACACACTTTGGGTAAATTAATACTTTAGCACATTTCCCTTAGTATTAAATAGAACCCTAGTCATGCCTAGTCACTTGAACCACATACTTTGTTTAAATTAATACTTTTTTTTTTTTTTCATTTTTATAAGTATTAAACAGAACCTTAGTTATGCCTGTTCTCTTGGACCACATACTTCGGGTAAACTAATACTTCAACTCATTTTCCTAAGTATCAAACAGAACCTTTGTCATGCCCGGCTCCCCGGACCATGTACCTCTGGTAAATTGATATATTAAGTTACTTTTCTAATTATTAAACAGAACCATAGTCATGCCTAGCTCCGCGAACCACATGCTTTGTGTAAATTAATTCTAAATGTGATCTTTCTTGGTATTAAACAGAACCTTAGTCATGCCTGGTCTCTTGGATCATATTCTTTGGATAAATTAATGCTTCAGTTCATTTTTCTAAATATTAAACAGAACCTTAGTCATGCCTAGTCTCTCGGACCACTTACATTGGGTAAATTAATACTTTAGCAAATTTCACTAAGTATTAAACAAAACCTTAGTCATGCCTAGCCTCTCTGACCACCTACTTTGGGTAAATTAATACTTCGGCACTTTTCACTAAGTATGGGTAAATTAATACTTTTGTTCATATTTCTAAATATTAAACAGAACCTTAGTCATGCCTGGTCTCTCGAACCACTTATTTTGGGTAAATTAATACTTCAGCACATTTCACTAAGTATTAAAGGGAACCTTAGTCATGCCTGGCCTCTCGGACCACATACTTTGAGTAAATTGGTACTTCAACTTATTTCACTAAGTATTAAACAGAACATTAGTCATGCCTAGCCTCTCAGACCACATACTTTGGGTAAATTAATACTTTGGCACAATTCACTTAGTATTAAACAGAACCTTAGTTGTACCTGGTCTCTTGGACCATATACTTCGGGTAAACTAATACTTCAGCTCATTTTCCTAAGTATCAAATAAAACCTTGGTCATGCCTAGCTCCCCAGGCCACATACCTTAGGTAAATTGATATATTAAGTTACTTTTCTAATTATTAAATAGAACCATAATCATCCCTAGCTCCCCGGACCACATGCTTTGTGTAAATTAATACTAAATGAGATCTTTCTAGGTATTAAACAGAACCTTAGTCATACCTGGTCTCTTGGACCACATACTTTGGGTAAATTAATGCTTCAATTCGTTTTTTTAAATATTAAACAGAACCTTAAACATGCCTAGTCTCTCGCACCACTTACATTAGGCAAATTGATACTTTAGCACATTTCACTAAGTATTAAACAAAACCTTAGTCATACCTGGTCTCTAGGACCACTTACTTTGGGTAAATTAATACTTCAGCACATTTCACCTAGTATTAAACAGAACCTTAGTCATGCCTGGCCTCTTTGACCACATACTTTGGGTATATTAATACTTCAGCACATTTCACTAAGTGTTAAACAGAACCTTAGTCATGCCTGGCCACTCAGACCACATACTTAGGGTAAATTAATACTTCTATTCATTTTTCTATGTATTAATCAGAACCTTAGTCATGCCTGATCTCTCGAACCACTTAATTTGGGTAAATTAATACTTCAGCACATTTCACTAAGTATTAAATAAAACCTTGGTCTTGTCTGGCCTCTAGGACCACATACTTTGGGTAAATTAATATTTCAGCACATTTCACTAAGTATTAAACAGAACCTTAGTCATTCCTGGTCTCTCGAACCACATAGTTTGGGTAAATTTATACTTCTGTTCATTTTTCTAAGTATTAATACTTCAATTCAATTGGAACACATATTTTGCCTAATTTGGACTTAAATTGAGAGAATTGTGACTGTTGTATTCATTCCGTCAGAGCTATTAGAATTAGGGTTTTTTGGGATGCATGCGTACGCATACACAAACCTAGGTATGTAGGGTCCATTACAAAACCTCCAAACCTCAGTTTTTTGGCCCCAAGGCCTCACTCTTTAATGAGGCCTAGTCCCTAGACCCTTTGGAACATCCAAAACCCTAAAAAAAAGTCCTGAAAACCCTACTTTAAACCTATAAATACATTCTTATGCCTCCAAACTAAAATGCTTGCAAGAGAGAGGTGATTTTTCACCTAAACTTCTCCAAAACTCTTTTCTAACTTTTATTTTTCTTCACATCAAGCACTAAGCACGTTTTTGGCTTTTCAAAACCTCTCTCTATTACTCATTATTGCAGAAAGTATTTTCTAATCTAAATCAAAAAAACCTTTTTCAAACAATCTTTTCAAGAACATCTTTTATTTTGAGTTGTGATTACCTATGAACTATTGAATATTTTGATTCCCTTGATTATCATTGAATTTTGTTGTGTAGGCACTGAGGAGCCGGTTAAATATCAAACAAGTTGTGTTCCATAAGCAAGGTGAGTCACTCTTCATGGCTCCTCCTTAATTTTGGTTTTGTATAACTTGTGTTCTTGTTGTTCATATTTGATTTATATATTATATGTTCTTAGAGATATGTTTTGTTTTGTTGTGTCTCATCATGTTTCGATTAGAGAGTTGAATGATTTGATATATTGATGAGCATGATTTTTTTTTATGTTTTTCTTGTTTGTTGTTAGATCTAATGCATGTTTAGGAGTAGATTTTATTTTTTTTGTCTCTGATATTTTTGTTGTTAGTTTAGGTTGTTTAGTTTTATATCAGAAGCACGTTAGGTTTGGTTTGATTGTTGTTTTGTTGCTTGCTTTAAAACTGTGTTTATGGGTGTGTATGTGTGCGCATACATATGTATGCATACGCATACTCATGCCAGAAATGCAGATTTAGGGTTCTTGCAATTTTGATTGTTTTGCTTAGTTTTAATCATCTATTTAAGTCTTTCTGAGTCTAGTTTTCACTTGTTTAGATCTAGGGTTAGTATAGTATGGTTTAGGAACATGCATTTGATTGGGATGATGAGCATAATATGGTTTATGAACATGAAAATAGTAACATGCTAGGGTTTATGTTATGCCATGCTAGATGTATGCTAGGTTGGTTTGACATGTATGCTAGATAAATGTTCGTAGATGCCATGATAGATGTATGCTAGGGTTTTGGTGTGATGATAAGAATGATAGATGTATGGTTAGGGATGTTTGATGCCATGTTGATTGTTAGATGAATGCTAGTATGTGTATGAGTTAGAATAACAATATTGAGTGTACCTTTAATTGGGTTAAGACATAAGACACAATGAGAGGAAGCCAACCTTAGGGTTGAGCAGTTTTGGATGCTTAACACCTTCCTAAGACCGTACCTCAACTCCAAACCCATATCTCTAGTAGTAAGATCAAAAAAGGTCCTTCCTTGAGAGGACGCTATATATATGGTTCCTAGACCATTGCAAAAACTAGGTGGTGACTCCTCGTTGTGTCCACAATGGAGGATACCACTCCTCCATAGTTGGTACTCAACGTCAATCATCGTGAGTGTAACAAGCATGAACGGAGGAGGATCCATCAGAAAGAAGATGATAGTGGCTGCCTCTAGACCTGGGTCAATGACAAGAGGAATACCTACCTATGGTCCCTAAGTGATCTGTAAAAGCATTCATGGTTATAAAGAAAACTTTTGCGACATGCGATGATTGCTAAGAGAGAAGACTTTTACTTACATCATTACAAGAGAGGTTGTTAAGGTGAGCTTGAATTGAAGGCAAATCCTTCAGGTCCACATCTACACTACGAGCGATGAGGCCATAGTTCAAGGCTCAATGCAGGAAGGAAAAGAATACATAATAGTTTGCAAGATGATATTTTACAAGATAACATATAATAGTTTGCAGGATGATAGTTTGCAAGAATACAAATAACAGTTTGTAAGATGACAGTTTGCAAGTAGAAATCACGATACAGATGATAGTTTGCAAGTAGAAAGCACGATACAGTTTGCAAAATAGAGCATGGATACAATTTGCAAAAAGCATGAGATGCAGTTTGGTAAACTTAGATGGCATATGAATAAATATAGTTTACAAGAGTATGAAGTACAACTTGTGAAATTACAAGAGAAAAGGAAAAGAGTTTAACCTTAAGAAGCTTCAAAGGCCTCATTAGCTAGCGTAGAGTCCCCCAGCTGAGCCCCAATTTGCCTCCCGTGCATACTCAAAGTTGTGGAAGAGAGTGAGCCATCACAAAGACACCGTCTACCCTCCATTGGCCAAGTGGAATGCCCTCAGCAGAAACAACAAGAACGCCTTAGCTATCCAAGCACAGTCATTAGGCGTTGCTTGAGAAAGAGGTTTGTAGTCCATCTCCAGGTCGAAGTAGCGAACACACTCACTCAAGTACCTACGCCCCAGTAGGTCTATGTCTAGCTGAATACCCGACTCACCCTCCAAATCAACTATGGGCCCATCGAATCTTAGGCCGGTCATCTGGTAGAAGTCATGGAAAGTCATCGTCATCTCCCTCTTAGCAACATGGAAGGTATGGGTAGTATCCCACCACCTCTCAGCTAGTGCCTACATTAAGATGCCACTGGTAGCACCCTCCAGAAGCAAAGGTATGATGGGCTCAAAGCTAGCCACGTGCACCAAGGCCTTCGTATCTTTTGTTAAGGCCTTATACCATGAAAAGATACGGCTAGTACTATCCCTACCCGTGAAAGGCAGTATGACCTGCAAAAGATGAGAACAAGAGCATGAGGATCATGTTGGATAAGAGAAAAAAGTGAAAAGAATTTGAAATTGGACAAAATTGGAGTTTTTGAGTACCAACATGCGTATGCAAAACTTGTGTATATGTATGTAGGGTCTCTACATGCGTTTGGATGAACTAATGAACATGGATGTGTATGCATGAAGAGTGGATGCGTACACATGAAGCCTAGCCACGCACACGTGCATGACGTATGTGTATGCAAGAACATAGAAAGAACGGGTTCTTTGACAGTTTTAACCTACCATGAATCAAAACTCATCCTAAACATGTTCTTACCCTTCCAAGGACATCAGGTTTTCATCTAGACCCATCCCACAACAAAACTCAAGCATTTACAAGTCCAAAAATGGATTAAAACAGATGATTAGAGCAAACTTGAAAATGAGCAAAGTTTGAAAAACTTACTAATCTAGTTTGTGCACCCTTTGAAAGGTGGTTTTGTGGCCTGAAAGTCAATGGAGGGGACTCCGTTAGCCTTATGGCTTCATCCTAATGGCTGAGATTAAAGACTTCGCAAGAAATCATATAGGAGGTTTTCTTAATCTTAGATGTCATTGGAGAAGATGAGAGAGTTTGGGAGAGAATGAGATTTTCTAATTCTATGAGGGATAAAGAAATGAAGAGAGGCAAAAAGCTTTTGTAGAGAGAAAAGGGAAGTTGAAGAGTTAGAGAGAATGTGAAGAGATGAGGAAGATGAAGAAGAATAAGAAAAAAAAAATAACGGTTGGTAGCCATTGAAGAAAAATAAAGAGGCAGGAAGATGTTTGATGACTAAATTACATGTAGTTTAGGCCTCCCACTAAACTACGTGTAGTTTAGCAAAAAAAATTAGAATATCCCCAATGGACTCCAAGGAGATGGGAAATGCAAGAAAAATTCCAAAAACATCCCCAATAGGTCAAGAAATATCAAGAACGCTACAAGGACGCACCGAAATGACAAAAACACCCTTAGTAGATTGAAAGACATAAAAATCCTAAAAGCACTCCCTAATGGAATGGAAGGCCTAAGATTCTTCTCTAGCAGATTAGAAGTCACCAAGGAAACTCCATCTTGAGTTAAAACCATCAAGGAATTCCCCATAGGTCTAAGATACAAAGACTACCATTAAGGTTTTTTTCCCCAGTAGGTCAGAGTCCTCAAGAATTTCCCCGTAGGTCCAAAGCATCGAGACAACTCCCTCGTGAGTTATGAGAAAAAGAATTCTCCCCAAAAAGTTAGGATCATTGACAAAATCCCCCAGAAGAATTTTCCCCAGTGGATTATATACCATTAAGGACTTCCTTGTAAGTCAAAAGCTATTAATAAAACTCCCTTGCATGTCAAATTCACCAAGATCACCACCATACTTGTACACATATCCTGTGGGAATTGAATATGCGGGCACAAACCCCCAAACAAGAAAAGAAAAGAAAATACAGAACTTGAGTACATATCCTTCCTAGAATTGAACATGTACATCAGAATTGAGGCGCAAGCCACCCAGAATAGAAGAAATTGAGATAGAGGCAAGGGCCACCTAGAATAGAAGAGATTAAGATACAAACAAAAATTACTCAAAGGCAAGAGCCCTAGATGGACACCTCAGAGATGTATCTTTTTAGCATGTAAGAGCACCTTGTTTGATTGGTTGATGGTTTAATCTGTTAGCCGTGTTTGATTTTCTCTTTTTTAGTAACTCTAGGATAGTGTGTCACTTGCCTTTTGCTTGCAATTGGTAAACCAAGATCTTGGATAGTAAACCTAACATTACTCATTTCTAGGTAACACCTATAGGACTTCAGGCATACGAATCCAATGCAACTCTACGGAGTTGCACCCCACCCTATATATGCGTGTTATTTGCCATGTGCATGGGTTGGGCTCGAGCTGTACATCGAAACAAAATGTTTTGTTTCTTATTCTTTTGATTTTAACAATGGAGCTCACGAATAAAAAAAGGGGCATCTGTAGACACCGCATTTTTTACCCTTTACGATTCGAGCCCCCATTCTCCAATGATGTTATAATTCTAAAGCTCAAGGTTGGTTTAGAGCCCAATCAAATGAAATTTGACTTAACAGAAGTATTTATGGAAAATATAACTTATTTTTGGAACAAATAAACTATTTTTGGAAAACAAAGGCCATGGAAACCCTAGGGCGTGTGCACACATACACACATATGTGTACACATGCACAAGCTCCATGTACGTATGCTTCATGCATGTGTACATGTTCACATGCATGAATACACATGTAAGACAACTTTTTTGCATTTAAAACTTGGTTTGGAACGAAGCCTACATGGTCTGAGAGTTGCCCTTAACCCCCATTTTTCAACTATATAAAGCCATAAAAGGTTCTTTTTCAAAGAGGATAGATTCCTGTGGTAAAACACCTAAGATTCACTAGAAAATAATCAATCAAAGAGGGAGTTTTTCACAAAACATCCTCAAGTCAATTTTATTTTATTGGGACCTTTTTTGGCCTTGATCTTTGCGTTTGAAGTTTACTAACTCATCTTTGATTTGGTTGTGAATAGATTGATTGAGGGAAAAGGTCAAAATTAAGCTTTGAAGAGTTCTAGTGTTGAGATAAAGTTTCTAACTTTGGCTTTTCACTTTTCTTTGGTTTTCTTTGTCTCTTTGTGTTTTTATTTGATTTTATGTGTTCATAATATGTTTGTTTAGTCTAGGTTTACTTTATGTTTGTATTTAAAGCATGTTAGGTTGCTAGATTCCTTCTTTCTGTGTTTTTGTTCTACAGTTTCTGGATTAGCGTTCTTGGGTGTCGATGCATGCATATGCTGCTTGCATGCATACGCATACATATGGGTTTTGTACGCATGCCCTATGTATGCACATGCATACTCTTGCCCAGAAACTCAAATTCACTTTCTATTTGTTTAACCTATTTTTTCTATCCTTAAGTCTCTGTCTCTTTGTTTTGTTTTGTTTGCTTTATTTTATTCCTTTTGTGCTCATTCGGGTTTTAGGTTGTTTTAGTGTCATGAACATGCATATGAATATGATCATGCATTGATGTATAGGTGTTGTGATGTAGTGAGGTAACTGAGGTAAGCCATGCATTGTCACATAAAAATGCAGTTGGTTGATGAATATGATATGGGTGATGAACATGTTATGCTTAGTTGAATCCCATGTTTTGATGTTTAGATGCTATAACATGCTTATCCTAATTTTCCTTGTGATGTTTTGCCTTAGGAGATATATGCTTATATGCCGTGATAGATGAATGCTAGGTTTGGAAATGATTATGCATTGTTGATTGCTTTAGATGCATGCTAGAATGTGTGTGTGTGAGTTAGAATAACATGTTAAATTTGCCTTTAATAAGATCAAGAATTGGAACACAATGTGTGGAAGCCGACCCACAGGTCAGGTGGGGTTGGGTGCCTAACACCTTCCCATCCCCATACCTAAACTCTAAACACGTGCTTTGGTAAAGATCAGTCATTCCACGAAAGGGTGCTATATTTATGGTTCCTAGACCTAAACTAGGTGGGGACTCCATTTTACACCCTTCGCCATCGTCCACCCTAGGCTAAGATGTACTTCCCACAAGGAAAGGATGACCCACGTCATGGGCACTTGTGCCCACAATTCTCAATCATGATGACTAAGTATCCCACATTGATAACAAAAGATAGGCAGCTTCTCATATTTAAAAAATACCCAAAATTCATCAAAATCTTCAAGATGTATCATTTTACCTCTCATAAAAGGCTTTTTGATGTCAATATTCATCTTAAGGCAAAGAAAATGACCCCAAGGAAGAACACTTTCTGAAGCATCAATTGTAATAAGAGAATTAATCTCATTGGCTATGCGAGCTCCAACTTCCTTATTCATACTTTTAATAGGGACATTGAAAATCTAAATCCAAAACAGAGAGTATTGAAAGGTGATTTTACATGGGCTAAGATCTCTATGAAAATGCTTCATTAGGATTAGTCTTTTGT
This sequence comes from Quercus lobata, assembly GCF_001633185.2. Taxonomy (NCBI): domain Eukaryota; kingdom Viridiplantae; phylum Streptophyta; class Magnoliopsida; order Fagales; family Fagaceae; genus Quercus; species Quercus lobata. Next base: position 48,645,360 of record NC_044904.1, read on the forward strand.
CAAAAGTCTAGGGGCTTCTATTAAGTATTTCCTTTCATTTTTTTTTTTTTGGTAACAAAGATAGCCAAAAATAAATTGGCAATAACTTCTTTGATAGTCAAACTATGAGAATGGTGCCAAAGTTGATAAATGGTGGATTTGAAAGCTTCTTTGTTAAATTCTTTGTTGGTTTGCAATTTGAAGAGAATGCTGACCTAGGCATGCTTTTTAGAAAGAGCCACTTCATGAGATTTGATTTCGATCACACCTTTTTCTTCCTTTGAAAGGCAAAAACAATTCCAAATTTCTTCCATGGATGAATCCATTTAAAAATAAAAGGTTAAAGGTAGGAATGATAATGGGAAGGAATGGATTAGGGTTGCACGGACACATGAAATTTGGCCAAGTCCCCTTGTCGGATACGTGTCAAGCTTAAGTACTAGTAAGACATGCCCAGAATAGTACCAAACATGTATCAAAGAGAAGAGAAAAAAAATTATTTCAGGTAGGGTCCGGACATAGTTAGGCCACACTGGGTACATCCTAGACACAACAAAGGTGGGGGGGGGGGGGAACCAGATATTTAGCCTCCTTCTTGTTCTTATATGAGTTTTCCCTCTCACAAAGCCATTCCTCCGTAAATTTTTGCAGATCAATGACCAACAAAGCCATTTGACCATCGCCAAAGCGCTGCCAATAAGCTTTAATATTTGAATTGATTTTGAGTTTTGGTCGTGGTAAAGAGAAAGAGAGAGAGAGAGAGAGAGAGAGAGAGAAAGGAAAAGCAATAAAGAACCACTGCCTGTGGTGGTGGTGGTGAATATGGATGAGCAGCAAAGCACACAACTCTTTGCCTTTTTGGTATGGTCTTTGTAGAGAAAGAGAGAGAGATGCCGATGCCATGCCTCGCCTCGTGGCACGCCTTTCGACCACCCATCTTAGCATCGCTCATACGAGCCTGTCGGTAGGCTTGGGGAGCTTGGGTGCTTTCTTTTTTGTGTGAAAGAGGGTTGTTATACCCCTGGTACTTGACTGGAATCTAGGTAAATTTTAAGGGATTACCAAAGGTAAGTAAATTCGCCACCAATCATTGGGTTTTTCTAAGGTGTGATTAGTCACTTGACTCTATTTGATTTTATTACTGATCCTAGGCTAAGAAAAAGGTCGTTTTTCCTAATCTAATATGGATGGGCAAAAAATCTTGACTCTTGAGTTTGGAAGTCTGGCTACGTGTGGGGAAGGTGTTAGGCACCCCATAATGCCTGTCCAAGGACAGTCCTTTGTTTTGGTAAAACCTTAATTTTTGGAGATTGGCAATTGAAAATAGGACATTGACAATAGCTTTCAGGGCTTTGAATGTGTTGGGCTTTGAGGTTTGGTTTAGGAATAGTTATAGTCCCAATCAATGTTTTCCTAGTGTATTCAAGATTTGGTGCTAAATTTCCATGGTGAAAATTCGGTAGCATTTTGCCTTGTTTTCATGGCGAAAATTTGGCGGCACTTCGCCTTAGGTGCATCATGTTGGGAAATTTAGACCCTGATTAATAGAATTAACAAGTGTTAAACCCAATTGTTAATTAGATTTATTATGAATAAACCTTGTTAAAACACACTAACATCAATATCATGTCAAAATCATGCAGCAGAAAAATAAATAAGACAAGATATGATGACTTAGGAAAACCAATGAAACAAACTAGTTTCACAGTAAAAAACCTGGGGGGAAACCTTCTCGAAAAGCAATCCACTATAGTAAAGAGAAGTTTCAGATCTAGTACAAAACCTTTGTCCCTAGACTCTACAATCCTCGTAGTTGAACTTACTGCAGAAACCTTCTACCGCTTCAAAACCTCTGAACTCTTCAATATATAAATGCCACCATTTTTGCACGGATCCTAGTACGTGACTAACCAATGATGCACGGCTCTCAACACGTGACTAACACAGTAACTTGAAGAAGATGTTGGCTGCAAAGTTCTTCTCTTCATCAATAATGAAGATCAAGAAACACTTAGTTACAAAACCTTAAGGCGCAAAGACGTAATAGCTTCTTTCAGAGAGAATAAGGCATCGGTCACCTTTTGCATATGTTTTCCTTGTATTCTCTTATGTGACAGCCTCTAAAATAAGCCTTATATATGTCTAGGGTTGTGAGAAAAGAAACCCTACTCAAATACATAAGCATGGGTCGAAAATCAGATCTAGAAATCCGAATTTCTTAATTCTTGATAGATAGTATCTGTCGAGCCTCATTAAACCTCGATAGATAGCTATCTATTGAGCAACTGTCGAGCTATCTGTCCGTAGTTGTTAAGCTATCTGTCCAGTTTTAGTGAACAGCTTTTCTTCACTTGTTTCTTGGTCCAATCTTCATGGCTTTAATACTAGACTTGAACAACATGTTTCTTGAAGTATTAAACACATCCTAGATCTACCCAAATACAAGTAAAGTGCGTTTTATCAAAGGATTAGCCAATTACATAAAGTGTTGACATATGTTCCTAACATGAATCACATATATCCTAACATATCATAGAACATAAAACACTATTCTCACCAAGTTTTTGCTGTGAGAATATGGCAACGGAGGTGCCCCATTTTCACAGCGAAAATCTGGTAGAGTTTCGCATTTGGTGCGCTATGGTGCATTGCAAGGTTTCATGTTTGTGTATACCACGTGTATTGACATGCTCATACCCAAACGAACCGAAGCCCTTCAAAGCATCAAGCATGTTAATGCATGTCACATACACAGGGAAACCAATGTCACTCAAGTGACATGGATTGGGACAATCACACTACGATGACCGTGCACACAATATAGCATAAATATGCACCTACAGCAAATACCTTAAGCACATACCCACACTACAAGGTCAGGAGTGCTCGTGGTCAGTAAGGGTCGCTCGTGTAACTATAAGAGTCCATCATACAAAGCGCACAATCACCCACACATGCGCAAGCGCGCACACACACATACACACACATACATACATCATGCACAATGCTATCATGTAGAGCAGAAAAGTAAAGCAAGCATATGCTGATGTCCCCTAGGTGTGGCCCAGTAAGGTATAGGAAAAGTAAATCATACATTGCCACACCCAAGGAACACGGCCCAAAGCAAGGTGTGGGAAAGATAAGAGATACATGCCTACATCCCTAGGGTATGGCCCAACAAGGTGCTGGAAAGATAAATCAGATATCACCATACCCTAGGAATGCGGCCTAAGAATGGTAAATGGAGGACAAGCCTATACAATGCTCTAGAGAAGAGGCTAAGAGTGGGGGGTAGAAATTTATAACCGCTCGGGGAGGCTAGGCCTCTAATCTACTGAAGATTGCCCTTTTTGGGCTTGTGCCTTCATGCTTGCGTCTTTGCCCTTTTTGCTTGCACTTAGGAGGTCGTGCCCTCGCTCCAAGCATCCTTTGCTCCATGCGTGTACATGCAAGAAACACGGAAACAAGCCAACAAACAAGCCAAGAAAGAAGCAAAGAAGATAGAAAGCATGCAAAAAACATACTAACAAAAGGGTCAAACGGGGGCAAACAAACATGCTAAGCACACGGAGGGGCAAGCAAACATGTTATCAAACAAAAGGTGGTGTCCTAGGAGGACAAATGTAATTTTGGATCGAGTGTCCATAATTCCATTGTGTTGAAGTATGGACGACACAAGCATGCCATCAAGCAAAGTTCCTGAAGGGACTTAGGGTCTTGTGTATCAAAGACGGGAGTGAACCTACATGAGATAGTAGGAACTAGGCTTAATGACACAAGCAAGCAAGAATCATGCATGAACATGTAAGCAAGCGTGCAAAGATGCATAGAAATAAAGAAAGCCAATAGGGGCTCAAGCAAGCAAGGCAAGCATATCATCACATGGAGCGGAGAAAGGATATGCATAGAGTAAACCGGCATCACAAAGATGCTCACAAGTGGTTACACCTGAACAAAACCACACTAGCGTTGGATGTAACCATACAAGATCAAACCCACGGAGGGCACTAAGCATGGCAAAGCCTAGAACTAGAGAGGCAAACATGGACACAGAGCATAAAAGCAAATAAGCATACACATGCATATAGGGGAATGATCCAAACCCTTTAATGTAGGCCTAAGTGTGTAGATGTAGGCCTAGACCATGGGATCTAGATCTACAAGCCACCAATATGGGCCAAAACTCAAGAAAGAGAGATATTAAGGACAAAAGGGCTACAATAGCACATGGCATAACAACCAAATATGTAGACCCAAACATAGGCAAGATACAAGACCTAAAAAGACAAATCCAAGCATAGACATGACACAGAGCACATAAAAGCATAGATCTAAGCATAGGCATGACAAAGGCACATAAAAGCATAGATCTAGCCATAAACATGGAAACAAGCATGGAAACATGTAGGTCTAAACATAGGCATGGAAGCAAGCGTAGAAACAAGTAGATCTAAACATAAGTATGGTATTTAGACATATTTTAGCCTAAGAAGCCAGGCCGACAACATCAAAGAAATAATTCATGGTAAAAAGCTAATAGCCAATCTAGGAAAGCAATAAAATATGTTATTTAAGCAAGAAAATCTAGAAAAAAAAATCTTGATGAAGCTTTGTAAAGAAAGGGGTGTGGATTGTAGTTAAAAAGCTACATCCACACTCCTAAACCTTAAATCCAAGGTATGAAACCAAGGAGAGAAAGATTGGGTGAAAGAACACTACCTTGTAATTTTAGTGAAAAGAGAAGAATCAAAGGTGTTTTGATGTGTTTGGAGGTGTTTTTGGAAGAGAAATATAGAGAAAAGAGAAAGAAAAATCCCTAGAAAATGATCTAGCTACCCAAGGTAGTGTTCTTGGAGGTGTTTGGATGTGTTTGATGTATTTTTATTTTTATTTTTATTTTTGTGCAAAATTAGGGGTCTAGGTGTATTTATAGGCCAAAACTAACCCTTCAGTTTTCGGCAGACACTGTATGTGTTCTAGGTCAGGCTGGCAGCCACTGTATGTGTGCCGGGTCAAGTTGGCAGCCATTGTATTTGCACCGGGTCGGGTTCGGTTGAAGTCAGTAGTTTCATCTTTTTCCAGCTTTTCAGTCTTGACTTTGGTCGCGTATTTGAAGATCTTTTCGAAATCAGATTAAGCTAATCTTTATGTCTCTAGAAATCTCTGGATGTTTAATTTTCCTATCACTAAAGAAATTAAAAATCCAACAATCGAATCAAAAGTTATGGCCTCGAGAAGCGTATTGACATGCTTTGCATAGTTTTCTATATATCTCAATTGTTTTAACTCCGATTTCGACTCATGAATAGTCTTCGGAAAGGGATTTTGATAATCTCCACAATGGCGGTGGTATAACCTCGTTTTGATGGTCAAATCAAAATTAGGGTTTTTGGGGCCCACCAAGGATCAACTTCGGGTCAAACTTGGTGAAAGTTGACAAAAGTCTCTAAGTAGCTCGAGTTTGATGTGAAACCGCGAAAAAATATTGTTTTGGGAGGATTTTGACCTCTTTTGACTTTTGGTCAACCTAGGGTTGACTAGGGGCATTTTGGCCGAAAAAGGCACTTTGAGTGCTCCAATGCCCAAATGGATTGTGCCATGTTGATTTAGATGTTTCCGCGGCCCCATGGAGAGAAAATAACATTTCTGGAATTTTCAAGGTCCAGCACGCAAATCGAGGCGGATAAAATATGGTGTCTACATGAGAGAGAGAGAGAGAGTTGAGAGAGATCTAGATTAATTTTTGGGTTTAAACATTAAGATGGTGTAGGGGTATATTTTTGTAATGGTCTTGGCTTAAGTTTGGTCAAATTTCAATCTTGGCTTTAGTGTGAATAGGTTGGGTTGGTAGCTAAACTTTAAACCCAAAATGAAATCTACTAAATAAAAATGCCCAAGCCCAAAATAAAAATTTCTTAACTAAGAAAAAAAAGAGATTAGGAGCACATAAATATTTAGAAAAATACCCCAAAACTCCTTAAATAATTAATATAGGGTAAATTTCTAAATTAGTCCCTATCCTTTACACTATATTTCAATTTGTTCCTTAACCTTTTAATTGTACCAATTTGGTCCCTAACATTTTTAGTGATGTGTTAATTTAGTCCTTGCCATTATATTTTAAATGGAAAAAGCTAACATGTCGGCATTAGTATCGTCTCACTAAAATTCCCCTCTCTTGTTAGTCACTAGTGTAGACACCACATTTTGTACCCTTTACAACTTGGGCTCCCGTTCCCTAATGATATTAAAATCCCAAAGTCTAAGGTTGGTTTAAGACCTAATCAGATTGAAATTGAATTGAGGAAAGTATTTTTGGAAAATATAACTCTTTTTATAAATTAGATAAGCTATTTTTGGAAAGTAAGGACTATAAAAACCTTAGGGCATACATATGCATTCACGTGTATATGCATGCATGTTCAAGCTCTACATATGCATGCTTCATGCATGGATACGCATACACAGGCATGTGTACGCATGTTAGGGCTCCAGAAACTATGAAATGCAATTTTTCTGCATTAAAGTTTGGGTTTTGGAACGAATCTCACATCATCTGGGAGCCATTCCAAACCCCCATTTTCGAACTATAAAAGGCCATACATAGTAGCTTTTCAAAACACACTAAAAATTCTAAGGGAAAACATAATATTCATTAGAAATAGTGAATCAAAGAGGGAGTTTTTCACAAAACACCCTCATGTTAATATTTTTTTGACTGAGGCCATTTCTAGCCTTGATCTTGGAGTTTTAAGATTACTAATCACTTCCTTGTATGATTGTGAATAGATTTAACTGAGGGGAACAGTCAAAATCAAGCTAAGGAAGTTTGTGTTTTGAGGTATATGTTCTAAGTCTTTTTCCTTTCTTTTATTTCTTTCATCTTTCTGTTTTCCTTGTTTAGTTATGTTATAACATGTTTTTTAAGTTTAGGTTTTCTTTATTTTATTGTTTTAAGCATGTTAGGTTGTTAGTTTTTAGTTTTTGCTTTGTTTTGCTCTTGCTTTCTGGTTTAAGGTTAGGGTGAGTATGCGTACGAATGCTCGTGCCCAAAAACCCTAATCCAACCCTTTTTGCTTTTGTTTCTTTATTCTATTTACACAATATGCTTTTGTTTTGCCTTTTCTTCATGCCTATAAGTCTCTACCTTCCATGTTTTCTTATTATTTGCCATCACATGTTAGATTAGGGTTTCTTCTCTCCTCTTTGGTTGATATGCCATGAACATGCATATGATATGACCATACATTGATACATAGGCGCCGTGGTGCAGTAAGATAAGTGAGGTAAGACATGCATTCACATGGACATGCATTCAGGTGTACCTTAATAATAAGTATGAACATGCTTGGTTGAATGCTTGGATACCTATCACATGTTTGTTTAATACCATGCTTATGTTCCTATCTTGATGATATATGCTCTTTTGTCTGTTGCCTTGGACATGGTTTGATATGAAATGCGTGATAGATGTATGCTAAGTTTGTGATGTGATATGCCATGATAGATTTATATTAGGGTTTTGGGATGAAAATGCCATGTTGATTGCTAGATGTATGCTACTGTGTGTGTGTGTGTGTGTGTGCGAGTCTAGAATGACAATATTGAATGTGCCTTTAATGAGACTAAGACATAAGATACAATGAGTAGAAGCCAACCTACAAGTCGGGTGGGGTTGGGTGCCTAACACCTTCTCATCCCCATACCTAAACTCCGAACACGTGCTCTAGTAGAAGATTAGTCCTTCCACAAAGGGTGCTATATTTATGGTTCCTAGACCTAATCTAGGTGATGACTCCATCTTTTCTCCACCCTGGTTCACTCACCTGAGGCGTACTCTCTCTTCCATTGCGCCCACAATGTCGACTTCACTAAGGATAGAGAGTTTGATTCTAGTGTGTCTTATTTCTTAATCTTGATAAAGGCTTGTTCAATATTTGTTTGCATACAATTCACTTGGTTCTTTTGTATCTTTCACCCCAGTTGGTGATAAGTGGGAAGATGAGTATGCCTCATTCATGAGTGGGAACATGTACCTTTTCTTCTTCTTCTTCTTCTTCTTTTATTTTTGAAAAGCTTCCAAATACAAAGGTTTCCTCACTTTTCCTGCCATCACCTTCCTATTTGAGGTAAAGCTTGGTTCTAGGATTGTATCTACAATGAAGATATTGAGGCCTTTGCAAGAGGTAATTGGTTTCACCGAAGCTTGAAGGGATTCAAATAAGGAATATAAAGTTAAGCTCACCAATAGCTTCTTCAAGACCATCGATTTGGCCTTGTTTGAGTTCGATGTTTTTGAAGCTAGCAGTCATAAGTCCCATAAATGATGGGCTCTCATTCTATACCCTATGAATTTTTATGGTCTATTAAATTATTAATGTTTAATCTCCATCTTCTTACCCAAAAAAAAATCAGGTTGTAATATTTTTTTTTTCCTTTCAGTTTATGGGCTGCCAAACACATCTAAAAATTGCTAGCAACCACAATCTACTTATGAAACTACACATCTAAAACTCAAATCAACACACCATTGACCAAACCCACGAATCTACAACCAACCCAAAACCCCATTTTCCAAACCGAGCCACTGTTAACCACCATCGACGATGATTATCCCAAAGAGCATATCAGCGTTCATCTCACGACAACCTTTGTAGCTTAGTCTCTTTTGTGTTATCTTCACCTTAACCACATCAGATCTATTGAAAAGACGAGCAGATTAGCAACCACCATTAAAATTTTATTGTTTTTCCCAAAATCCTTTTTTTTTTTTTTTGGGTTTCAGATATTTGAAAATTTTGCAAATTTGAGCAAACTGTATGTTCGAAAATTGTGGATTTTCTTCATATATTTTGAGTTCTTTGTCTTGGCCTTAGGTACTCTGATCAATCGTGCATATTTTTATTTGGTTTTTCTTTTTAATAATTTGAGTTGACAAATGATGTGGCATGAAAAACAATTTTTTATTGTTCTATTTGACATATCAACTTTTTTCATCCATGAGATAACAGCAGAAATTAAATCAACATAACAATGAAAAGGTAAGGGACAAAATTGAAAGTTTATGGACCAAATTGAAATATAGTGCAACAGATAGGGACTAACTTTGTAATTTACCTTTAATTTTATATATGTTTTCAAGCATTTTTTGTTGTTACTTAATTTTAAAACTTAAAATAAACATAAATTATGTATAAAAATATTTAAAATATACCTAAATATAAAATTTAATTAATTAATTGTCATACTCCAAATGTATCATGACCTAGTTTTTCAAGAAATGTCGTACCTGTGGGTGCAAGCACCCGCAACGGGTTTTGTGTTTCGCCAAATCTGTGGGAAGTACGCCTTGGCCTAGGGTGGATCATGGCAAAGCGTGTAAATGGAGTTGCCACCTAGATTAGGTCTAGGACCATAAATGTAGCACCCATATGTAAGGATTGATCTATACTAGAGCATGTGTCCGGAGTTTAGGTAGGAGATGGGGAGGTGAGAGGCACCCAACCCCACTCGACTCGTAGTTCGACTTCCACTCATTGTGTTCCAAATCCTAATCCCATCAAAGGATCTTCTAATCTATTATTCTATACTCACACACACCAACATGCATCTAACATCCAAACATGACAAATGTCCCACACTCATCCATAGCATAAAAACCCTACCATTCATCTAGCAAAATATATCCAAGGACAGTAAACATATCCAAGGCAGGAGAATCAATAAGGCATTTAATCAAGCATATTCAATCATTCAAACATAAACGTCATGATATCAACCAAGCATATTCATCATGTTCATCAACCATATCATGCTCATCATCCAAATCAAATGCATGTTCATGTAATCATGCGTGACCTACCTCACTTAGCTCATTGCATCACCGTACCTATGCATCAATGCATGTTCATGTCCATGTTCATATTGTTCATCCAAGATATAAATCCTAATTATCAATATATCAATTAAACAAGTAAAAAATATTATTCTACTAACCCTAGACCTGGACACGTAAAAAATAGACCCAACAGGACCTAAACATGTGATTAACACTAATAAAAAATTTAAAAAAATAAAATAAAATAAAAAGTAAGAACCCAAAACTTGGGTTTCTGGGCATGAGTGTGTGTGCGCATACATGAAGTATGCGAACGCATGCGCTGACAATGCGTATGCATACATAAAGCATGCGCACGCATACACACCAAGAAACACAGTTTTAAAGCACAACCAAACAACAATCAAATGAAACCTAGCGTGCTTTTAATATACTAATCCAACTCTTCATTCAAAACATGGTGAAACACAACATATGAATTAATCAAGAATAGCAAGAACACAAGTTATAAAAGATCCAAATTAAGGAAGAGCCATGAAGAGAGACTCGCCTTTCTTATGGAACATATCTTGGTTGAAATTTAACTAGCCATTCAATGCCTACACAACAAGATTCAATGAGATATCAAGGAAATCAAATGATTCAATAGTTTATAGGCAATTACAACTCAAAATAAAAAAGATGTCCTTTAAAAATCTTTAGAAAGAAAGATTGAAAAATGTTTTTTGGAATGAGATCAATAGGTTCTGCCCTAATAAGTAATAAAGAGAGGTTTCGAAGAATTAAAAACATGCTTGGTGGCTGTGAGTGCAGAAAATTCAGAGATGAGAGTGTTCTTGGATGAGTTTAGGTCAAAAATCAACACTCTCTAGCTAGGGTTTTTGTTTGGGGCATAAGGTTTTATTTATATGTTAAAACTAGGGTTTTTAGACTCATATAGAGGGTTTTAGATGTTCCCAAGGGTCTAGGGGCCAAGACCCATCAAAGAGGGAGGCTTTGGGCCCTAGAAAATGAAGTTCAAGGCTCTAGAAATGACCCTACATACGCATTATCAGGGCATGCATACGCATGCTTCCCCAAAAACCCTAATTTTAACAACTCTAATGTCTCGACTTCAAATGGCCATAACCCACTCAATATAAATCCAAATAGGAAATATTTATGTTTAAATTAAAGCTTAGGATGTCTACTTTCCAATGAAATAAATAAAACTCACAAATTCTTTATGGATCAAAAGTTATGGTTAAAACAATGAGCAAAAATCATTTTTCAACATCATTTTCAAAGCGATTTGAGCACTTTTAAATTGTGATTACTTCCAAACTATCAAAATAACTTCAATTACCTTTTGTAAACATGTCAAACTCATTATTGGGACTGAGGACTAAAGTTTATTAACTAGGTACAAAATAAGGTGTCTACAGTACCCATGTACCTATACCCACGTACCTATACCCATATTGTACCCATACTCGTGTTAGTGTTCATGCAACTTAGGAATGGATGAATGGTGGTATGAAAGAAAATTGTAGGAATAAAGAAAAGAAAGGATATTAAGGTAAGGGATGAAGAAAGAACAACCCCTTACCAAAATTTGAGAGATTCAGATCAAATAGGTTAAGATCTCACAAAAAGCGAGTTGCTAGCTTTACTTTCCAAAACTTCATGGAGGCAAGGAGAGAGATATTTTTTTGACCACCATCTCCTAACAGTCAGTGGCGAAGCCAATGATTTTATTTAGGGAGCGAAACTTAATCTAACCAAATTCTTAAGTTAAAAATTGTGATAGTAGAATAACTGAATATAAATATCAACTAACAAATCACTTCTATTAAAATTAATTAAGGGAAAGACTTAAGTATAGTACTTAGGTGTTATTCCTTAGGTTTATCTTTTAAAATTTTGTCATGTGACTTTTTTCCCAAAGAATAAAAGTGTATTTTTTTGTTAAGTAGCAACATAACAGAATCTTAAGAAAGGAACTTAAGAAACAATACTTAAGATACTGTACATAAGTTTTGTTCATTAATTAATTGTGCTGAAAATTGGTTAGCTTCTTGAAACTATATATTAATTGTGAGGCTAAGTTGAAACTTCAGACACATAATTGCAAAATTTTGAAAAATAAAATGTACAAGTCCACAATTAGGAAGTCCAAATTTTACATACAACAAATGTGACAAAAGTTGATCATCCAATATACAATTCTACATTTGCTTCCCAATAGGACCATACATTAAGAGAAAACATAGATTAACAAAAAATCACTTGAAGTAGTAAGGAAGGTTCAGGACATAGAGGAGGAAGTAGGCCCAAGTGACACCAGAAATGCCACCGAAGAAGAATCCGCCAGTGAACTTGGCCCATCCGTCTGCAGTTTGCAACTGGTCGGGCTCCTTCTTCCGGCCAGTTAGGGTTAATGAGGGGGCAGTGGATGGCTCTCCTTCATTAAAGGATGCAATGCCATACATTGTCAAGCAAAGGCTAAGTATAACAACAAGTCCAGCAGCAGCCAGAGACCCGGCTCCCCCAGCATAGGGGGTGTTTCTCAGAGGCCCAGTTTTGACAAAGGGTCCAACAAGGAGAAACCCATGGGCAAGGCCAACTTCAATTCCCCTTAGAAGTGGGCTGACTGCAGTCCGATAGGCCGGAAGGTTGGAGAGGTACCATGCAATCAATGGGCTTGATGTTACTGGAGTCTCTAGGCTTCCAATGAATGGGTCACCATTGATGGGCTGAATAACTTGGAAAGTTGGCTGCCAAAAAAAAAAAAAGAAGAAGTTATATCTAAGTAGGATTAAGTAGGACTTATAAAGGAAACATTGATGGGCTGAATAACTTGGAAAGTTGGCTGCCAAAAAAAAAAAAAAAAAAGAAGTTATATCTAAGTAGGATTAAGTAGGACTTATAAAGGAAACATTAGGTTATAACTTATATCTATACAGAATCAGGTTATATCTAAGTTCTATTAGGGTTTTTTTCTTTTTTCTTTTTTTCAAGAGAGTACGAAAGTAATAATTAAGTTGGACCTAAAAGACTCGAGTACTTGTCCAAGAGTGGAATCCGGAAAAGAAAAAAAAAAAAAGCAAACTACTTACGAAAAATAGAAGACCAGTTCTCCTAGTTGCATATCAGTAGCTAGTCCTAGGCCCTAATTATTATGTCTGTAAAGGTTTTACATCTAAATAAGCGATAGCCAGTGGTAATGTCTCATGTCTATGCTTAAAAACCCAACTTCCACTCCTCCACTATCTACTTACCTCAAACACAAACAAAAACAAAAACAAAAAATCCAAATGTGTTGTAGCTTGTATCTCTTAATTTTAAATCTTATTATATCTAGGTGATAATATTATCACCTACAATTGAGATTATAATTTGGGAAGTGAGTGGATTCGTAAGCAAAACGCGTTTGACATAGTGGAAAAATACCAAACCACCACAAAGCTTTCTTCCAATTAAAATTGAACTCATGCTGTTATAAATATCCGATACATAAGATATATTCTCGAACTCAAAAATTAACTCCTTTCAAGTCATTTAGGAGGTGATTGGGATTATATGGTATTTCTCATCCAAACAATCGACGACAACGACGATAACAACAACAACAATAATAATAAGACCACAACAACAACAATAGTTTCATATTTGTCTTCGTTTTTGTTCTAGTACATGGACTACATAAGATATAGCCCTTCCTTACTCATGATCTCTATTTTAGGATGGATGCAAGATTTGAAAAGATGGTTCGAGACTTTACTAACTGAACTAGTTAATACCATCACACAATCATAATTGACACATGAGCTTTATTTCTATGTGTATGTGTTTATGTACATGCATATACATATGATCTATAATTCTAGAGAGATAAGTAAGATTATATACCTTTTCAGATTGGACGGCTTTGATGGTGAGGGAATGGAGTCTCCTAGAAGGCAAGACTTTGAGGGGAGAGCCAGAGAGGCCTTTGGGCGAGACCAAAGCTCTTGTGATTGGTGAGGTGAAACTGGACTTAAGCTGGCTGGCCATTGGGGAAGCAGTGGCCATGGCTTTGCTTTCAGAAGAGAAACAAGTGTAAAGACTGAAGAGTAGCAGAGAGTTAGTTCTATGAGAAAGTTTGAAGTAGTGAGATTTTCGAGGGACCATGTATTATTGTCTGAAGTGTTCAAGAGGCTGTGGTTGCTAAAGCCCGTATCATTTCATTGGATGAGATGTGGCACAAAACCTTATCCCTTATCCAATCCTTTCCAGGTGATTAGGAAACGAACTGGGTCGGGTTTCATTTGGTTGAAATGGGGTGCCTATGGCTATGGATTTGTTTTCCTTTTGGGATTTGAGCCCAATTTGGGTTCTAAAGAAAATGTCCGTTTATACAAGTGATTGATGTAGATGAGATTCGGTAAAGATTTGTCAACAATTGTAAAAAATAAAAAATAAAAAAATAAAATTGGGTCAAATTTTAACAAGAGCTACTTTTTCTCAAGGTTGGCCCAAGGCCTAGGCCTAAGGCCTCACCACCCCAAAAAAAAAAAAAATCCCTCAAAACCCCCCCCCCCTCCCAAATTGTAAAGGCCCAAATTTTTATAAAATTATATTTATTTTTTTTTAAAGTTTGTGCTTTTTTTTTTTTTTTGGTTTATTAATGATGTTAAGGATATCGTAAATTTTAATAGTGGCTTACAAATTAGCATGTTTCCAATCACAAAAATGTTATTTAAACATTCATTAGTTAAATTGATGAAGTTTATCAATGAGTTAATGTCACATCATATTGTGAATATTTTATAGTGCTTTTAGCGTATTTTTTCTTTTCATTTTTATTTAGACTCTCAAAGTACAAGATCAATAGAATCCTAACTCAATTAAAACCCTAAAATGTTTCAAAAAATGTTACAAATGTGTTAAATCATCAATTATAGATTAATCTCCCCTGATAGTTTGAGACTTTAATATTTGTAAACTAATATCCTACAAAGCCATAAACCAAATAATCTCTCTCTCTCTCTCTCTCTCTCTCTCTCTCTCTTAAAACAAGATATAAAATTAAAAATTAGATTACAACCTTACTTAGATGTGCATCGTCATATATCCATAATAAGGTATATTTTTGAAGTGTAATATATTTTTATTTCTTTTTATTAATATTTATGGTTCAACTATGATATTCAATTCTCTATATGAAATTAACATTGGTTTAGTTTGTATTATTCATCAAATTATGTATTTAATGTATCAAATTAACATTGATTTGATTAGTCTAGGACAGATTGAAACTCATTCTAATTTACCCTGTAAACATCAATAAGTTTTGAAGAATGATGAAGTTATACCTTTGGATTTGGTGAAGGCTAAGGTTCAACCCTGCCAATCGTGATGAATTGCTTAGTTTGGAATTGTCGTGGGCTTGGGAACTTATGTACAGGAAAGGAGCTTGTAGAAATCATATAGGCAAAAGATCACTCTATTGTGTTTATAGCCGAAACATGGACAGATGAAGTAAGGCTTGATCGAGTACAACGAGATATAGATTTTGAGAATAGATGGGTAATGGAAGAGGAGGTTGTCTAGTACTTTTCTAGAAATCATCAGTCAACCTTTCTGTGGAGGGCTCTTTGAAGTATTTCATTGATTTCTACATCAACAAAAATTCTAATAATGCTTGGTTTTTTACGAGGTTTTATGGTGAACCAGAAACAGCGAAGCGTTGTGAAGCCTGGAATGATCTTCGAGGTCTCATCCATCATTCAAATATTCCCTGGATTTATGTAGGGGATTTTAACAAAATTACAAAACAAGGAGAAAAGTTAGGTGGAGCTCTACGAAATCATAATTAGATGCAACTAATTAGGGAAGTAATTGACAAATGTGGATTTATGGATTTGGGGTTCATTGGTTCTTTCTTCACCTGGAGTAAACACTTTTAGGATGGACAGTTTATTTAGGAAAGATTAGACAGAGGTTTGGCAACAAATTTGTTCTTCTTGAAATTCCCCGATACCCGAGTTCATCATCCCCACTGTGATGCATCAGATCACTCTCCCCTTCTTATTAATTTCTCAGGGTTGGACACTCCTACAAAGGGAAAAAAAATATTTTGCTTTGAGTAAATGTGGCTGTCAGATTATAGATGTGGGGAAACAATGGAGGCATCTTGGGTAACACACTCCTTTCAAAAGTTGAAAAATGTGGAAAATATTTGGATTGGTGGAAACAAAATTGCTTTAGGAACGTACGAAGAGAACTGGAAAAGAAAAAACAAATCTTCTTTCCCAAGCTGAGGTCTAGGCACAAAGGAGTGGGTGTAATCATCATGTTAGAGAGTTGAAAGCTGAAATAAATATTCTTTTAGAGAGAGAGGCACGAATATGGAGCCAAAGGTCTCTGGTTATATGGGCTAGCAAAGGTGATAGCAATACAAAATATTTTCACAGCCGAGCCACCAAAAGACACCAGAAAAATACAATTAGGGGAATTCAAGATGAGACAACCAATGGTGTGATGATCCAGATGATATAGCTTCAGTTCTGACTAGCTATTATCAAGGTTTGTTTTCCACCTCTAATCCAAACCTTGCTATTGGGGTCTTATCCCATGTCCCTCTGAGTATTATAGATGAGATGAATCAAGAATTATGTGTTGAATTTCACGAGTAGGAAGTGGAAGTTGCACTTAAGGACATGCCCCCCTTAAAACTCCCGGACCAAGTTGGATGCCATTGCTATTCTATCAGCATTTTTGGAATATTGTTGATTCTGATGTTACCTAGGTTGTCCTCTTGTGGTTAAATACATGTACTCTCCTTGAACCGATTAGCCATACCTTCCTAACTCTTATTCCCAAAACATCAAATCTTGAGCATGTTCACGATTATCATCCAATCAGTTTATGTAATGTATTGTATAAACTATTTTTCAAAAGTTCTTGCAAACAGATTAAAAAAATTGCTTCCAGGTATTATTACTAAACATCAATAAGCTTTTGTTAAGGATTGTTTGATTTTAGATGATATTTTTGTCACTTTCGAGACTTTGCACTGCATGAAATATCACAAATCAGGGAACTCAAGATTTATGGCACTCAAATTGAATATGATCAAGGCATTTGACAGGGTGGAGTGGTCTTTTCCGAAAGTTTTGATAAGAAAGATGGGGTTTGATGAGAGGTGGATCGACCTCATCATGATATGTGTTAAAACTATTACCTAATCAATTATAGTTAATGGCAAACCAAAGGGGTTAATTTACACAGAGGCATCAGATAAGGCAATCCCTTATCTCCATTTCTTATCATTTTATGCACAAAAGGACTATATGGGTGTGGGCGCAAGCGCTCACGACGAGTTTGGATTTCCCCAAGTCCGTGGGAAGTACGCGTTGGTCTAGGGTGGACCATGGCAGATGGTGTAGTACCCTTGTGGAAGAACTGATCTTTACCAGAGCATATGTCAAGAGTTTAGGTATGGGGATGGGAAGGTGTTAGGCACCCAATCCTACCCAACCAATAGGTCGGCCTACAATCATTGTGTTCCAAATCCTAGTCCATCAAATGGTCCTCTAATATGTTATTCTAAAATCATACACACTAACATGCATCTAACATTCAAAAATGACAAATGTTCCACACTCATCCATAGTATTAAAACCCTACCATTCATCTAGATAAATGTATCCAAGGGCAGCAAGCATATCCAAGGTAGTAGCATCAACAAGGCATTTAATCAAGCATATTCAATCATTTAAACATAGCATCATCGTATTTATCAAAAAAGGAGACCAATCATCATATTCAAAGATGCATGTTCATATTCATATGCATGACTTACCTTTACTTACCTCACTGTACCATAACACCTCAGCACCTATACATCAATGCACGGTCAAGTTCTCATGAATGTTCATGTGGTTCATTAAAGCCTAAACTCTAATCATTAATCCAAGCATGTAAAATAAGTTATTCTACTCACCTTAATACTAAACATGTGAAACCTAGACTCAACAAGACCTAAACATATGATTAAAACTAATCTAAACAGACAAAATAGCAAGAAACCTAAATTTGCGTTTCTAGGCATGAGTATGCATGTGCATACGTGAAGTATGCATAAGCATGCATAAAGCATGTGCACACATACACACCCAGAAACACAGTTTTAAAGCAAGCAACAAGCAACAAACAACAATCAAACAAAACTTGCCATGCTTCTAATAAATTAATCCAACTCTTCATTCAAAACATGGTGAGGCACAACAAACCAAAAAAAAAAAAAAATCAAATCATATTTCTAAACATAAATTACAAATAAATCAAATAAGAACACAAGTTCTAAAAAATCCAAATTAAGGAAGAGCCATGAAGAGAGACTCCCTTATGTATGGAACACAACTTGGTTGATATTTAACCAGCCCCTCAGTGCCTACACAACAAGATTCAAAGGATTCAATAGTTTATTGGTAATCACAACTCAAAATAAAAAGATTTTCTAGAAAAAGCTTTAGAAAGAATGTTTGAAAAACATTTCTTGGAATAGGATCAATAGTTTCTGCCCTAATGAGTAATAGAGAGAGGTTTTTAAGAACCATAAATGTTCATAATCTATGAGTGCAGAAGATGCAGAAAAAAGAAAGAGTCTTTGGAAGAGTTTAGGTCAAAAATCCACTCTCTCTAGCTAGGATTTGAGTTGGGAGGTATAAGGTTGTATTTATATGTTTAAACTAGGGTCTTCAGACTCATTTAAAGGGTTTCGGGCATTCCTAAGGGTCTAGGGGCCGGGTCCTATCAAAGAGGAAAGCTTTGGGCCCTAAAAAAATGAATTTTTGAGGTTTTGGAATGTATTGTGCACATGCATACACGAAGCATGTGTGCGCATACTCGAAGTATGTGCATGCATACTCGAGTTTTGACTAATCAGATGCCCTAACTTCAAATGGCCATAACTCACTTAATAGAAATCCAAATTTGGCAAAATTTATGTTCAAATTGAACCACAGGAAGTGTAATTTCCAATGAACTAACTTCACTCAAATATTCTTTGCAGTTCAAAATTTATGATCAAAACAGTGAGCAAAGGTCATTTTTCATTATCGTTTTCAAAGTAATTTGAGCACTTTTGAGTTTTGATTATGTCTAAACTATCAAAATAACTTCAATTTATGGGAAAAACATAGTTTGTATTGCATACAAAACATACGTAACGAAAAATTAACGGATCTACTTCATTTGTAATTAATAACATGTACTATGTAAATTTCAGAATTTAAGAAAAAGAGAACATACCTTGGTGTTGTAAAATTCAAAACTAAAGATTAGAAATATTTGGGAACACTTTTAATCTTCACTCCAATTCCATTTATGCCCAAGAAGTGTGGTCTCTCAATTAGTTTATACGTATGTATTCAAGGGAGAATAAGAAAGTGGCTTACATTCACATACACACCATTCTCATACCATTACTAAATTTTGTATGTTTCTCTCCTTATATATAACTGATTATCTAATTAGGTTAGCTTTTTGGGCCATTCCAATTGGACCTTAGTATGTGGCTTGGAGTGGGACCAAAAGTGACAAATAAGACACTGGCTCTAATGGGTTTTCGACCTTTCTATCATCTGTTGACAAGCCCAAAATTACCATCAATTATATTTAATACCACAATATATGTATAATTGCACTCTAGGCCTTATTAATAAATTATTTCCCTAGACTTTATTTTACATTCAACCCCTTCATTAAAATATTCGTAGTAATACAAAGTCATGAATGTTGATTGCCACTTTGAAGATTACTACATCTTAATCCTTGAGTATCTGGTTTAATCCTTTAAGTTATTCATCATATATTTATGAAATCCAATTTCATAAATATATACTTAAGTAACTTCTTACTAAAGTGATTAGGCTTAACACTCTAAATAACCAAACTCATTAAACTTTTCTTAAGGGAATGTTTTATATCTCCATTAAGAGATTATGAATTCCATTTTGAGAATATATGTTCCTTCAACATTAAATGTGGTTACCCAACATATTGAGGTTTTAACCATGACTTTAAATCTCACTCCTAATATATCAAAGCAACCTACACTTCATGACCAGGTTCATTGTTCTATTAGGATTAAGAGTTCATGTAAATAGAAATTGTTAGATTTATTATTCATTTGACAGTCATTAGTAAAATAATAAATATCACAGTGGTCCAGTTCAATATGTCTTAACACTTAAAACATATTAACTAGAAATCTCTACTTCCATGATCAAGACAAGTCATCTTAGTTGATATGCTATAGTCTTCACAGATGAAATGCCCAATTTCATTATTGATTATGAACTAAAATTCAGAGTTTACAAAGAACTTGTGATTTATATCTTCTGTGACTAAATCACATAATATGCATCTCATTGGACTATATGATAATGTCCAAATATTCATGTTACTATTATTTTAGATAATAATAAAACAATTTTGTTAATCACAAAATAATATCATATATAATGTCATACATAGCATCTTACAATAGGATTTAAAGGCACATATCCTAACAATCTCTCACTTTCCCTAAAGACTATTGTGCACTATTCTAACTCCTATTCCCTCCAAATGTGACTCAAAAGTCCTTTGGGCAAGGCTTTGGTAAAGGGATTTGCTAGATTATTGGCACTATCAATCTTTGCTACTATTACATCTCCACGAGCAACAATGTCTTAAATGATGTGGTACCTTCTTTTAATACGCTTTCCTCTCTTGTGATTTCTTGGATCTTTGGATTATGCAACTGCTACACTATTATCACAGAACAATGTGATAGGAACTTGCTCCATTCTCACAACACCAAGATCAGAAAGGAATTTCTTGAGCCAAACAGCTTCCTTTGTCGCTTTACAAGCAGCAACATATTCAGCTTCCATGGTGGAGTCACCAATGCCATATTGCTTAACACTCCTCCAACTTATGGCTCCACCTCCTAAGGTGAACACACAACCTGAAGTGGATTTGCTAAAATCAAGATCTGACTGAAAATCAGAATCTGTATAACCAATGGGAATCAAATCCTTACTATGGTAAACAAGCATTTAATCTCTCGTTCTCCTTAGATACTTGAGAATATGCTTTACTGCTTTCCAACGTTTAAGTCTTGGATTTGATTGATATTACCTAACCATGCCAACTAAATAACAGATATCTGGTCTAGTACAAAGCAGGGCATACATAAGACTTCCCACTACAGAAGCATAAGGAACTTGTCTCATTGTCTTTTCCTCTTCAAGAGTCTTAAGCGTTTGGTCATCAGACAGAGGAAGTCTGTAAGGTTGAATTTAATCAACCATCTTGTTGGCTTTATTCTGTGCCAAATTTGCTTGTATTTCAGCAATTAGTAACCCTGTATTTAGGTGGGATTGTTGTAAGGGTAGTGAGTGAGATAGTGTACAAGAAAATAGAGAGCTTCCAGAGAGAATTTTGAGAGAGAAACCCTAGAGTTATACAAGATTGATTCATCCACAATCTTCACATAAGAGACTCTTCAAATTCCTCAACTCTCTTCCTCTCAATTGTTAAACCCTTGAGAGGTCTTTTACCAAAACCTTTTCTCACCATATCCATTACTGTGAGAGAGTTGTTTGGTGTTCTAGGAAGCAGTTAGGAAGGAACCAATCTACATTGGTTGATGCTATGGTCAAATAGCGGAATCCGGGATGTTAGAAAAGAAATAGGTTCGACGCAACCTCGTTGGAGCAAGAAGCTTGGAGGGCTTAGGTACACTGGGTAGATTAGGCTTGGAGGGTCTATTACTGTTCATGTATCCCAACTACATTTTCTAGTGAATTACTTACCACTTGAAGGGCGGCGGAGAGGTTTTACGCCGAAGGCTTTGGTTTCATCTTCGATAACACATCGAGTGTTGTCCTTGTATTTGCATCTCTCTTCCTTTTATCTTTACCATCTAATTACTACTGTGATTGTGATTATTTATGGTTTAGATTGTTTATCGATTGGATTATTAACTTATGCTCATGTTTCGCACATTTATTATTTGACATTAAGCTTGAATTGATATTTTTGTTATTGGGATCTAAACGTTCAAGGGTGTTTTATACACTATTTGAACTTTCAAAGTCCATATCTGAAAAGGAGTAATCCACTTTTGGAATTTTGCATGCTAAACCGTTCTAGAACCTTATCTATATACCCTGCTTGAGATAAGCTTAATATCCTATTCTTGCGATCTCGCCAAACCTTGATCCCTAGAATAAAGTTAGATTCGCCCAAGTTCTTCATATCGAATTGGCTTGACAACCAAATCTTTACTGATGACATTACCCCTACATCATTTCCAATGAGTAGAATATCATCAACATAAAGTACTAGGAACATTACTACTTTATCTTGGTGTCATTTGTACACACATGGTTCATCTAGATTTTGTTTAAAATGAAATGACTTGATTGGTTGATCAAATCTGATTTTCCATGATCTAGATGCTTGCTTAAGTCCATAAATGGACCTTTTCAACTTGCATACCATATGCTCTTGGTTCTTTGCTACAAAACCTTCTTGTTGCATCATATAGATTTCTTCTTCAAGATTGCCATTAAGAAACGCAGTCTTGACATCCATTTGCCAAATCTCATAATCATAATGAGCAACAATGGATAAGAGAATTTTGATAGATTTAAGCATTGCTATTGGTGAAAAGGATTCTTCATAATCAATACCTTCTTTTTGTGTATACCCTTTCGCCACTAGCCTTACTTTAAAGATTTCAACCTTTCCATCTATCCCTTTCTTCCTCTTGTAAACCCATTTGTAACCAACGGGTTTAATGCCGTTAGGCACCTTTACAAGATCCTAAATTTGATTGGAATATATAGAATCCAATTCAGATTTCATAGCTTTGACCCAATGATGTGCATCTATATCTTTCATTGCCTCTTCATAAGTGTAAGGACCAGATTCAACCTCTTCTTGGATAGCTTCATAAGTTTCTCCCAGACCTATTAATCTTACAAGTGTCCTAATAATCCTCCCACTACAACAAGGCTCCTATGTACTAGTCATCTCATGAGTAGAATCTTATGGTGTATCTGATACAACCACATCATTCCTAGTTTCATCCATTAATTGTTCAACTACAGGTTCATTCATTTCAGCCAAAACAACTTTACTTCTAGGATTAAAATTATTCACATAATCATCTTCCAAAAATTTGGCATTGGTGCTAACAAACACTTTGTTATCTTTATGACTATAGAATAAATAAACTTAGTTTCCTTTGAATTCCCTAAAAACATGCATACTTCTATTTTTGCTTCCAACTTATTAGACTTCCCTTTCAACACATGTGCTGGACATCCCCAAGGGCAGGAGTATGTCACAGTCTTGACGTAACCGCAATGACAATGACAATGAAGCCCAGAGCCCAGGGAATAGCAGAAGGGAAACTTCAGAACACACTATGCAGTCAACTCGCAGTAGTGATCAAATGATGAAGAACATGAGGAAGGAGTTAGATGAAGTCAAAAATGCCATGAATGGTAAGTCAACAGTAAACCTTGATGGCATGATCAAAATGACAGACTTACCCTTCACTACTAGCGTTTTAGAGTGCCCCTTACCTCCCAAATTTTGTCTCCCTCAGTTGGAAGTTTTCGACGACACTAAGGATCCCCTGGATCATATAGGGACATTCAAAACAATTCTAGACCTCTAGCAGACCCCAGATGAAGTCATTTACAAGACATTCCCGACAACCCTTAGGGAAGCAACAAGGGTGTAATTCAGTAAACTGCCGATGGTGTCTATTGCAAATTTTGACCAGCTGAGCGTCTCCTTTGTCTGTCATTTCATTGGGGGCCAACACCATAAGAGGCCCAACTTCTATCTGTTAACTGTGAAGCAACAAGAAGGAAAAACCTTGAGAGAGTATGTGAAACATTTCAACAAAGCAATTCTGGAAATTGATGAAGCAGACGATCAGTTGATAATGACAACCTTCTAAGCAAAGTTGAACAATCTTGACCTTATCTTCTTTCTAGGGAAGACTTCTCCAACTGCAATGACAAATCTATTATTCAAAGCGTAAAAATACATGAATGGGGAAAGCAATTTTGGAAATTGATGAAGCAGATGATCAGTTGATAATGACAACCTTCTAAGCAAAGTTGAACAATCTTGACCTTATCTTCTTTCTAAGGAAGACTTCTCCAACTGCAATGACAAATCTATTGTTCAAAGCGCAAAAATACATGAATGGGGAAGATGCACTGATTGCAAAGGGACTGAAGACTAAGTGAAAGAAGGAAGAAAGCGTTGAGTCCAAAGGTAACAAGAGGGATCGCAGAGATAATCTCATAAAAGCCAAGGCCAGCAAAAGTGGTCTAAAGACATCATCAAAGAAAAAGCTGAATTTCACACCTTTGCTGATGCCAATGGACAAAATCCTTATGCAAATAAAGGATGACCCAACACTAAAATGGCCCAAACCATTAATCTCGTACTCAAAACGGAGAGGTATAAAGAAATACTGTTGCTTCCACAAGGACCATGGTCATTATACTAATAAGTGTCGAGATTTGAAAGAGCAGATAGAGGAGTTGATCCAAAGGGGAAAACTTCAAAAATTTGTCAAGAAAGATTATCAAGCTCGCCAGCGGACAGAAGAGAAGACCATTAATGACCATAAGGAAGAAGACAGGGACAATCCTAAGCAGATCGTGTGAGAAATAAGGAGGATCATCGGAAGGCCGATTGTTGGGGGATCATACAAGTCCCTGAGAAAGGCAGTCCAAAGGCAAGTAAACAGTGTTCATATCAAACACCCAATAGCAAAGCATCATCGTACTGGGAATGACGACATTGGTTTTTTCCAAGAGAGATGTGAAAGGGATCAAGCAACCACACGATGACACCCTTGTCATTATGCTAACCATTAAAGGGTACAACACCTGAAGAATGTTGGTGAATAACGGAAGCTCGACAGATGTAATGTACATGACGACTTTCCAATAGATGAAGTTGGATCCAAAACGCCTCAGACCCTTCAGATCCCCATTGGTCAATTTCAGTAGAGACCGTTTTTATCCAAAGGGCATCATTTCATTGCAAATTACAGTAGGGACTTACCCTGCTCAGGTGACAAGGGTGGTAGACTTTCTGATTGATAATTGCCCTTCATCTTATAATGTGATTCTTGGATGACCAACCCTTAACCACCTTAAGGCTTCAACTTCTACATACTGCTTGAAAGTAAAATTCCCGACCCCCCACGGGATTAGAGAAATATGTGATGACCAACTTCTAACCAAGGAATGTTACCAAGCATTCTTGGCATCCAGAGAAAATCACACCTAGATGGTAGAGGAGGAACCACCCAAGCCCACAGAGGAAGTGGAAAACATAGATCTGGTGGAAGGAGACCCATCCAAAACCACCAAGGTAGGAAAAGAGCTCTAGCAGTCCTTAAATGACGAGCTAGTGAAGTTCTTGAAAGATAACCTGGATGTCTTTGCATGGAACCATGAAGATATGTTAGGGATTAACGAACAAGTAATAAAGCAAAGTCTCAATGTCAACCTAACAAAGAAACCATCCAACAGAAGAGACGAGTATTCACCCTAGAACGAAACAAAGCAGTTATGGAAGAGATGGAAAAGTTCATAGCCACTGGATTCATTTGAGAGGTTTATTAATCGAGTGGCTTGCCCAAGTTGTCATTGTAAAAAAGTCCAATGAAAAGTGGAGAATGTGTATGGACTTCACAGACTTAAATAATGCACACCCTAAAGATAGTTTTCCCCTTCCTAGAATTGACCAGCTCATGGATTCGATAGCTGGTCATGAATTACTAACCTTCATGGATGCCTTTTCAGGTTATAACCAGATCCTAATGAAAAAGGAAGATCAAGAAAAAACTACGTTCATCACTAGCCAGGGCTTGTATTGTTTTAAAGTTATGCTGTTTGGACTGAAGAATGTAGGTGCCACATACTAGAGATTGGTGAACCAAATGTTTAGTAGACAAATAGGCAGGAATATGGAGGTCAATGTGGATGACATGCTTGTAAAAAGCAAGGAAGCCAAAACCCACCTAGAAGACCTCCAAAAGACATTTGATACTATGAGAAGGTATAGAATGAAGCTCAACCTTGCGAAGTGTGTTTTCTGGTTCTTATTAGGAAAATTCCTAGGCTTCATGGTATCTCAGTGAGAAATTGAGGCAAATCTAGAGAAGGTTAGAACCATACTTGACATGACTTCCCCAAAGATAGTCAAGGAGGTTTAAAGGCTGATAGGGCGAGTGGCAGCGCTAAATAGGTTTGTCTCGAATGCCACTAATAAGTGTCTTCCCCTCTTTAAAACTCTTAAACAGGCCTTCCATTGGACGGACGAATGTGAGGTAGCCTTTTAAAGCCTCAAAAAGTACCTAGCCAAGCCTCCATTGCTGAGTCCATCAGTAGAAGTAGAAGAGCTGTTTTTGTATCTAGCTGTGTCATAAATAGCCGTCAACTCGGTGTTGATCTGTGAAGAATCCAAGGTACAACGACCTGTGTACTACATAAGCCAGGCTTTTCAAAGAGTCGAAGCAAAGTACCTATAAATAGAAAAGATGGCCTTCTCATTAATCATGGCTTCAAGGGAGCTTCGTCTGTACTTCCAAGCTCATACCATGATGGTAATGATGGACTAGCCGATCTGAAAAGCAATGAGCAAACCAGATGCTGCAGGGTGCATGATTTAATGGGTCATTGAGCTAAGCCAGTTTGATATTAAGTATAGGCCAAGAAAAACAATCAAAGCTCAAGCTTTGGAAGATTTTATTGTAGAATTTACTCTTCTAGACACAAATCAAGAAGTAGAGTATTGGACAATCTGCACAGATGGCTTGTCTATTGCAGAGCTCAGAGATGTCGGTATCATTGTGACATCACCTAAAAAGGATGTCCTTAGGAATGAAGTTCAACTCCAATTTCCAGCAACAAACAACAAAGCAGAGTATGAAGCAGTCCTTGCTAGCCTGAGAATTGCAAAAGCTTTAAGGAGAATTTGAAATTAAGGATTAATTCTAAGCTAATTTTTGGGCAAATAACCAATGAATATGAAGCAAAGGAAGAGAGAATGAAGAAGTACCTCAAGCTAACAACTCAACTTATTGACGAATTTGATGACGTCAAGTTTGAACAAATCCCAAGGAAGAATAACTCAGCTGCTGACGAGGTCGCTAGATTGGCTTCAACTGAAGATGCCTCAGCAAAAACAGAGTTGCTCATGGAAGTCCAGACAAGCCCTAGTATCGATGGGTTGCTGACCCTCTCAATCTAGCAACCTAGCACTTGGATGGACCCGATCCTTTCTGATATCAAAGATGGCTAACTCCCATCTAACCTGTGAGAAGCAAAGAAGGTTAAAGTCAGGGCAACCAGATTCACTATCATGAATGGTGAACAAAAGAGGATTTTCACTGCCATACCTGAAATGCCTGACTCCTAAGGAAGCAACATATGTGTTGCGAGAAATCCATGAAGGCGTATGTGGAAACCATTCAAGACCTCGTTCCTTGGTGGGAAAGACGATCAAAGTAGGTTACTTTTGGCCAACTATGTAGAAAGACGTGATTGAACTTGTCAAGAAATGTGATAAGTGTCAAAGGTTTGGAAATGTGCAACATATACCTGGGGAATTACTGACAAGCATCTCCTCACCTTTGCCATCCTCTATATGGGGGATTGACATCGTTGGCCCATTCCCTCGGGGGAAGAAGCAAGTGAAGTTCCTACTCGTTGCCATTGATTACTTCACTAAATGAGTCGAAACAGAACCACTAGCAATAATCACAGAAGGAAAAATACAGAGCTTCATCTAGAAGAAAATTGTCTGCAGGTTTGGAATCCCAAGGATGATCATGTAATGTCCCAGTTGAAGTTAAAAAAAAAAAGAAAAGGAAGGGATCAGACTTTATGGTCACACGTGCCCCACTTGTATTTGTTCCCCACCACACATCCTTACAAAATATCTCCCTCACACTTTGGCCGGCCATCTCTCTACCTCTCACTTTGCTCTCTTTTATTTTCTTTTCACATAACACTCTTCTTTAACTCTCTCATCCTTTCCCGCAGGTACATTCCACACCACCCTTTCCACCATATTTTTCCGGCAAGGTCACCAAAAAATCCTTAGCAACCTTTAAGCATCTTTATCTCTTTTATTTAAGGTAAAAGTTTCTAATCTTTTTGGTGGGTTTTACACTTTTTCTTGAGGTTATTTTTATCTAAGCTTTAATGATGATACTCATGTGAGCATTGAAAGTGATATTTATGTGTTTATATGTATGGGTTTTGTATTGGTGGA
Organism: Quercus lobata; assembly: GCF_001633185.2. Lineage (NCBI taxonomy): Eukaryota > Viridiplantae > Streptophyta > Magnoliopsida > Fagales > Fagaceae > Quercus > Quercus lobata. The sequence continues at coordinate 48,673,519 of NC_044904.1, forward strand.
ATTATTTGATGAGTAGGTTTATGGTTTGTACCAATGGTGGTTATCTAAGTGGTGAGTATTTGAGAGTTTTGGCTTTCTAATGTGAAATAGTTGATGAATCTAATTTTTATTATGTATTTGGAGCTAGTGGAGGATTTACTTTTGGGGTTTGTAATGGTGGGTATTGTTATATATGTTGTTGTTTTGTAGGTCTCTTGAAAATGACATGTATATTGAGGAAGAAATTCATAAAGTGTTAAGATCTCTTATGGTAAAGGTGAAGCTTGGAATGATACAATGATAAGTTGGAGTCAATGCCTTGTAATGAAATTGTTGAGAAACTTTGGAAGTGGAATAAATTATTTGTGAGGTTAAATGCTAGGCTTGCCTAATTAATTTCTTAGTTAGCAATTTCTAATTGGTAGCTAGATACAATTTCAAGCTTTATGCTTATTTTGATAGGTTTGCTTGATATTGTTTAGGTTCTAGCTAATTTCATTTGGAGCTTGGAAAATTAGGATTTTGCGGGTTGTGAGGTAAGTAGCTTTTAATGGGATTTTTGGAAAATAACCATGTTGCATAAACATTATTTTTGGGTCAAACACATTTTGGAAAATTAATGGTGGAACTATGTTTTTCTAAAAAGTGTTGTGTTGTGACCCTACTATTTATGATTATATATGAAAGTGCATATTCTTATTGCATATGGGGAATTGCATGATTTGTTAGCATGGAAAAAACTAGCATCTTGATTAAATTCTTGAGAGTGAGTTTTATGGATTTAGTGCAACATTTGAAAAATATAAAGATGCTTTATCTTGACCTATGTTATTTAGGAAGTTAATACAAAATCATTTTGACAAGAAATGAGCTGAGGGCTTTGAGAACCTTGTGAATATCTTGGGCATTCAAATATTTTATGAAACCACTTAGAAGTGAATTATGTATTTTGAATTAAAGGTAATTTGTGAGCTCTTTATGTTCTACCCATGTGTTGTGACATGTGATTACCCGGTGATTGGTATCTTAGCACCCGTCTTTGTGATGGTTATTGAGTTTTGTCTTTGTGATGGTGATGAGTTCTGTCTTCGTGATGGCATATTAGTTCCATCGTTGTGACGGCGATGAGTTCCGTCTTTGTGACGGCATATTTAGCTCCAACTGTGTGTCGGCGATGAGTTTCGTCTTTATGACGGCAAATTAGTTCCATCTTTGTGATGGCATTATCATGTGGCCTGGCCTTCGGTTTGGAATTGTATTGTTATTGCTCACAAATTATAGTATGTAGTTTCATGAAAGCATTTTGAAAAGCTTTATGCCATGTCATTTTATTCATTCTTGTCATATTATTTTTGGAAATGGTTTTGTAGAAATTATTTGGAAATTCCCAAATTAAAACATGATTTGTAAATTGTTATCATCATGAAACTTGCATTTCCCCCACCCCCATTAATTATGCTACTTACTGGGCTCTATCTCATTCCATTATTTTACAAACTTTTTCAAAGTAGGTAACTATCGTTTTGAGATAGCTTTTTGGTGGCTAGCAGTAGTTAGACTAACTGCTGATGGAGGATGACTTTTGTGATGGAGATAATTGATGATGTATAATTTAGAGTAGGCATGATCCAATTCTTTTGTATCTAATAGTGGCTATGTCTTCATTTCCAATAATGGGACAAGTTGATGATATTTAATTATTTATTCAGACCTCCATTCTTTTGTGACCAATGGTCATTGTATTTATTGCATAGAGCTCTGACTTACTTTGGGAGTATATTTAATGGAATTATTATGATAATTCTTAATATTGGTACTTGATATGATTTTATTTGGATTGAATTGTCGAAAGGAACAAAATCTACAGGTACCTTTGAGATGTTTTCCTCATGCTTTGGACCCTTTCAGGTTTGGAGCATGACAAATCATCTCTGATAATGGTTGACAGTTTGATAGTCAAAAGTTTAGGGAATTTTATGCAGAACTAGGGATAAAGAACCACTATTCATCACCTGGGCACCCACGGGCAAATGGGTAGACAGAGGTAACAAATCGTACTTTTCTCAAACTTATCAAAGCACTACTTGAGGGGGCAAAAGGTGCATGGCCAGAAAAGTTACCTAGGGTGCTATGGGCTTATTGGACGACTTCAAGAACACTAACAGGGGAAACTCCATTCAAGTTGGCCTTCGGTACAGAAGCAATCATTCCCGTTGAAGTAGGAGTATCTAGCCTTAGGCGAGCTCGTTATGACGAAGGCACAAACAATGACGAGTTGAGACTCAACTTGGATTGTTTACTCAAAGTCAGAGACGAGGAAACCCTAAGAATAGCTTGGTATCAATAGAAGATGGCAAAGTACCACAATCAAAGGGTGAAGCTTAGAAGGTTCAACTTGTTAGGATTAGTGCCCTAAAATCCTATTGTATGACATTATGTATGACTTAATGTTGTGATTAATAAAGTTGTTTTATTATAATCTGAAATAATGGTAAAATGAATAGACGGACATTATCATATAGTCTATGAGATGCATAGTATGTGATTTATGTGATTTACTCACAGAAGATATAAGTCACAAGTTCTTTGTAAACTCAGAATTTTAATTCATAGTCGGTGATGAAATTGGGAATTTCATCTGCGAAGACTATAACATATAACCTAAGATGATTTGTCTTGTTCATGGAAATGGAGACTTATAGTTGAGGTGTTGATATGTTTTAAGAGTTAAGACATATTGAACTGGACCACTGTGAGTTAGAAGAATAATAAATCTCACGATTTATATTTACATGAACTCTTAATCCTGAGAGAATAATGGACCTAATCATAAAGTGTAGGTTGCTTTGATATATCAAGAGTGAGATCTAATGTAACAGTCAAAACCTCAGTATGTTGGGCAACCACATTTAGTATTAATGGAACATATATTATCAAGATAGAATTCATAGTCTCTTAACGGAGATGTAAAATATTCTCTTGAGATAATTTAATGGGTTCGGTTATTTAGAGAGTTAGGCCTAACCATTTTGGTAAGAAATTACTAAAGTATATATTTATGAAATTGGATTTCATAAATATATGATGAATAACTTAAAAAGATTAAATCGGGTACTCAAGAATTAAGATGTAGTAATTTACAAAGTGGCAGTCTACATTCATGACTTTGTATTACTACGAATATTGTATGTATAATAAAGTCTTGGGATATAATTTGTTAATAAGGCCTAAAGTGCAATTATATTTATATAGTGGTATTAAATATAATTAATGGTAACTTTGGACTTATCAAGAGTTGACAAAAAAGCCCAAGGCCCATTGGAGTTAGAGTCTTATTTGTTCCCTTTTGGTCCCACTCCAAGCCACACACTAAAGCCCAATTGGAAAGGCCCAAAAGGCTAGCCCAATTAGATAATCAGTTATGTGGAAAGAAACATACATAATTTTTAAGAACATGAAATGGTGTGTATGTTGGTGTAAGACTCTTTTTCATTCTCCTAGAACAAACTGATTGAGAGACCACACTTCTTGGGCAATAAATGGAATTGGAGTGAAGATTAAAAGTGTTCTCAAGAATTTCTGATCTTTGGTTTTGAAATTCACCACACCAAGGTACACTCTCTTATTCCTAAATTCTGAAACTTACATAGTACATGTTAACAATTGTGAATGAAGTAGATTCGTTAATTTTCAGCTGCGTACATTCATATTTCCAACAATTGTTGTCAGAGCGGTCTTCAATTTCCAATCTATATAACATGTTTTGTGAGTTTTGGAATTAGGGATAATAGTTTCATGATGTGAGAAGATTATGTATTTAATTTTCTACATGGTTGTTGAAACTATGATTTGATGAAAACTAATATTGATGTTATGATGTTGTTTAAATTTGAATTTAAGTATGTTAAATTGAACCTTAAGGCTATAGCATCAATGGAATTAAGTTTTGATATCAAATTCTATCTATCATGTTCATATGGTGTTTGTTTATTCATGAAAACCATTGAAAACTGTTCAAGATTTTCCCTTCAAAAAATTGAAAACTCGGGTTTTTCGCGAGTTAGCTTCTCGCGAAGTTACTCGCGAAAAATGCCTCTGAAGCACAAAACCTTTCGTGGGTAAGCTTTACTAGCAAAACAATCGCGAGATAGTAGCAAAAATTTTTGTTTAAATTTTGTGTTTTCACAAAACTTTTCGCGGGTAAGCTTTACTAGTGAAACAGTCGCAAGACAGTTGCGAAAGTTTCTGTGTGAATTTTGTGTTTTCACTATTTTGCCTTAACTCATTTTTGCTAGAAGAGCTTAGTTGCAAGATTCTTGTGAAAATGCCACTGAAGGGAATTTTGAATTTTTTCTAAGTGTTTTCAAATGTATAAAATGCAAGGCTATGTGTGATTAGTTTACACATGTTTACAAAATAAAAACCTTTATTTTAAAACATCTAGTGGGAGAGAGATACAAGAGTTGGATCTCACGGCCTCCATTATTAGTTCATAGTAGTGTGGACAACAGTCTTGGCGTATATGCCTCACGATCCCAAAGGAGAGTGTTTTGTTCCATGGTACTACAAGTTTAAACATTATAAGGGAGATGAAATGTGGCTACACTTGATTCTAGATAATGGAGTACACTAGACTATGTGTAATGTTAACCTCCCAAAGGAGCTATGTCATTATTACTTAGAGGCTAAAGATAATACAGCATATTATTAGTGTATGATAAGAGTTATCATGATAGCACTAATAATGAGAATAGTTCTCAATCAATTAATGTGTTTATAATAAACTTGCTACCAAGGAATTATATACATGGATTAGGTTGTCGTTGCATATATTATTTTATGGTTTTATTAAGGTTCCATATTATATGCTAAATTGGTAATGTCCATTTTACTTATTATATTCATGTTTATTGTTTTCAAATTTGATCATGGCATCTTTTAGCCCACTTGTTACTATTCTTAATAAAAAAAAACTGACTAGATCCAATTATGTTGACTGGAAAAGGAATTTGGACATTGTTCTTACAGCTGAAGAGCACAAATATGTGCTTACTCAACCATGTCCTAGCTTTCCTTCATTAGATGCTCCTCCCGAGGAAAAACAACGATATGATCGTTGGCAGAAATCTAATGATATGGCAAAGTGCTACATCCTAGCATCTATGTCAAATGTTCTGCAGCATCAAATGCAGGATGTAGAACTAGCTTCGAACATTATGCCAAGTCTGAAGGAGATGTTTGGTGAGCAAAGCCGTTTTGCAGGGCAAGAAACCATAAGACAAATTTATAATACCAAAATGACTGAAGGCAGTTCAGTTAAGGAGCATTGTCTTACAATGATCTCTAATCTGAATACATTGGAAGTTTTAGGTGTCGATATTGATAGAGAATCCCAAGTGGATATGATACTCCAGTCACTACCGGAATCATTTAAGGAATTCAGACTCAATTATAATATGAAAAAAAAGATTTATTCTTTGTCTAAATTAATGAATGAATTGGTAGCGGCAGAAGGCATTCCTAGTACTTCTAGTGTTGATGCTAATATGGCTGAAACTTCTACTTCTCAACCTAAGTCGAAAGGCAAAGGTAAGAAGAAGGACTTCACCAAGCAAGATGGTAAACAAATTGCTTTAGGGGTTGCTGACAAAGGAAAGAAGATCAAAGGAAAATGTTTCTATTGTGATGAGAAAGGACATTGGAAGAGGAATTGTCCAAAATTCAAGGCTACCAAGAATAAAGGCATGAAAAGTTCATTCCTCCTTGAAATATGTTTAGTACAAAATCCCACAGATTCCTGGTGTGTGGATTCAGGTTGTCCTAATCATATCTGCAATTCTTTGCAGGGGTTCCAGGAGACCAGAAAGCTTAAAGAAGGGGAATTGTTTCTTACTTTGGCTGATGGGAGCAGGATTCTGGTCTGTAGTTGTTGGAGTGTTTAATTTATGCTTTGAGTCTAGGGTTTTAATATTGGAAGACTATCTATATGTACCTAATGTTCATAGGAATTTAATTTCTACATCTTATTTAGGTAAACATGGATATTGTGTTATCCTTAAAGACAATGTTGTAATAAAGAAGAGTAAAGTATTTATCTGTTTTGGCAATATTATGGATGGTCTTTATATTTTAACTCCTAATAAGCATGAATTATATAATTCTAAATTAGATAATGACTCTCATGTAAAATCATTAAAGAGAAAGTTTCCTTCTACTAATGATGCATATCTTTGGCACTTGCGTTTGGGTCATATTAATTCAAACAGAATTTAAAGACTGATCAAAGATGGACTCTTACAGCCCATGGACTTTGATGAATTTCCAATTTGTGAATCTTGTTTAGAGGGCAAAATGACCAAACGGCCTTTTAATGCAAAAGGTAGAAGAGCCCAAGAGTTGCTTGAATTAGTTCATACAAATATATGTGGTCCTATGTCAATCCTAGTAAAAGGAGGTTATGAGTATTTCATCACTTTTACCGATGATTACTCAAGATATGGTTATGTGTACCTAATGAGACAGAAGTCCAAAGCCTTTGAAAAGTTCAAAGAGTTTAGGGCTGAAGTTGAAAATCAATTAGGAAAACGCATAAAAGCCATTCGATCTGATCGTGATGGCGAATAGCTTCTTGGGGATTTCAAGGATTACTTTACTCAAAATGGGATTGTGTAGTGGAAAGAAGGAATAGGACTCTTTTGGAAATGGTTAGGTCCATGATGAGTTACTCAACTTTACCAGTTTTCTTTTGGGGATATTCACTAAAAACTGCAATGCATATTTTGAATTTAGTTCCATAAAAATATATTCCCAACACACCTAAGGAATTGTGGAGTGGGCGTAATCCTAGTATGAAATATCTCCAAAGTTGGGGATGTCCAGCACTTGTGTTGAAAAGGCAGTCTAATAAGTTGGAAGCTAAAATCAAAGTATGCACGTTTTTAGGGTATTCAAAGGAAACAAAGGGTTATTTATTCTATAATCATAAAGATAACAAAGTGTTTGTTAGCGAACATGCCAAATTTTGGGAGGATGATTATATGAATAATTATAATCCTAGAAATAAAGTTGTTTTGGCTGAAATGAATGAACCTATAAATGAACAACCAATGGATGAAACTAGGGATGATGTGGTTGTATTGGATACACCACAAGATACTACTCATGAGATGACTAGTACATAGGTGCCTCGTCGTAGTGGGAGAATTGTTCGGCCTCCTATAAGATTTATAGGTTTGGGAGAAACTTATGAACCTATCTCGAAAGAGACTGACATTATGTATGACATTATGTATGACTTAATGTTGTGATTAATAAAGTTGTTTAATTATTATTTGAAATAATCGTAGCATGAATATTCGAACGCATTATCATATAGTCCATGAGATGCATAGTATATAATTTATGTGATTTAGTCACAGAAGATATAAGTCACAAGTTCTTTGTAAACTCAGAATTTTAGTTCGTAGTCAGTGATGAAATTGGGCATTTCATCTGCGAAGACTATAAAATATCAACTACGATGATTTGTCTTGACCATGGAAGTGGAGACTTCTAGTTGATGTGTTGATATGTTTTAAGAGTTAAGACATATTGAAATGGACCGCTGTGAGATTTATTATTCTTCTAACAACTGTCAAATGAATAATAAATCTCACGATTTATATTTACATGAACTCTTAATTCTGAGAGAATAATGGACCTGATCATAAAGTGTAGGTTGCTTTGATATATCAGGAGTGAGATCTAATGTAACAGTAAAAACCTCAGTATGTTGGGCAGTCACATTTAGTGTTAGTGGAACATATATTCTCAAGATGAAATTCATAGTCTCTTAACGGAGATATAAAATATTCCCTTGAGATAAGTTTAATGGGTTTGGTTATTCAAAGAGTTAGGCCTAACCATTTTGGTAAGAAATTACTAAAGTATATATTTATGAAATTGGATTTCATAAATATATGATGAATAACTTAAAAAGATTAAACCGAGTACTCAAGGATTAAGATGTAGTGATTTACAAAGTGGCAGTCTACATTTATGACTTTGTATTACTACGAATATTTTATGAAGGAGTTGCATGTATAATAAATTCTTGGGATATAATTTGTTAATAAGGCCTAAAGTGCAATTATATTTATATAGTGGTATTAAATATAATTAATGGTAACTTTGGACTTGTTAAGAGTTGACAGAAAAGCCCAAGGCCCATTAGAGCTAGAGTCTTATTTGTTCCCTTTTGGTCACACTCCAAGCCACACACTAAAGCCCAATTGGAAAGGCCCAAAAGGCTAACCCAATTAGATAATCAATTATGTGGAGAGAAACATACAAAATTTTTAAGAACATGAAATGACGGAATTGGGCAATAAGTGGAATTGAAGTGAAGATTAAAAGTGTTCTCAAAAACTTCTAATCTTCGGTTTTGAAATTCACCACACCAAGGTACACTCTCTTATTCCTAAATTCTGAAATTTACATAATACATGTTAACAATTGTGAATAAAGTAGATCTGTTAATTTTCCACTGCGTACATTCATATTTCCAACATAACCCCAACGACATGGTACTGCGAAAAGTCTCACAAGCTACTAAGGAACTAGCTTAGGGGAAGTTAGGCCCTACTTGGGAAGGTCCATATAAGGTCGTTCATTACTCTAGAAGAGGAAGCTACTACCTAAAGGACCTCGACGGCAATCCACTGCCACATCCCTGGAATGTGGAATATCTCAAGAAGTACTATCAATAAGAAGTACTTGGTTTAATAAGCTCTGTCTATAGGAGCACCTCACTTGATGATGCATCAGATAAGCGAGATTTCATTGTTTTTTCCTTTAAGTATTTTTTTCCCTTCAAGTATTCTAATCAAGTTATTTTCAGTAATTTCCTTGTATTCCCCTCGTACATGAGGATGCATGAAATAATAAGGCTCTATAAGCCATCCCTTTTTCAATAAATTTGACAAAGCTTTAAGGTTAAGACGAGAAGGGGATCTCCACAACCAAATGAAGAACGTGGTAAAAACTCAGATAATGACAAGTTTAAATCAAAAACATGGTAAAAACTCAAATAATGAGCTTAAACCACAAATGTGGTAAAAACTCAAATGACGAGTTTAAATCACAAACGTGAGAAAGACTCAGATAATGAGTTCAAACCACAAATTTTGTAAAAACTCAAATGACGAGTTTAAATCATAAATGTGGTGATAACTCAAATGATAAGTATACATCAGAAAATATGGTAAAGGCTCAAATAATGAGTTTAAATGATAAGCATGGTAAAAACTCAAATAACAAGTATAAATCATAAGTACGCCATTAATGACTAGAACTTCAAGTTCTAATCATGTATTCCCAAAGGAGTACTATGTAATGGTCAAAAGAACCTCAAATAACGAAGTCTGATATTAAGACAAGAACTTTGAGGTTTAAGCCATAACAAAATTTCTTGAGCAAAGGTTGAATAAGTAAAAAAAAAAAAAAAAAAAAAAAGGGTGGGGGGGTGGCTAAACGAATGCATTGTTTACAAAAGCAAAAGCCTTAAAACAGAAGGCATCCAAAACATCCATTGTTTCTAAAGTAAAGCCTCAAAACAGGAGGCACCTATTGTCTTTAAGTTAAAGCCTCAAAACACAAGGCAACCAAAGTCTTAAAAAAAAAAAAGGTTTTAAAAAAAAATTTCTTTCAAGGAGCATTGACAATCTCTTCAATATGGCCCTTGTCCATATGAGCCTCATCTACAACTCCACCTGCAATAGTACCATCCCCTTTAGCAGCATCGACAATAGTTTCATCTTCTTTCTCTTTGGTCTCGTCAGCAAGGATTTCAGTATCAATAGCTTCGAAATAAAGGTTTGCAAAGTCTGCTACTTGGCTGTGATGCTTCATCATCCACCTATGAAGAAGCTCGGAGCCCTTGAAGTACTGGATGAAAAAAAGATCAGGGAAGTGATCAGACTCAAGAAACTTAGAGATCACCTTCTTGTGCTCCTCGTTTGCCTTCAGAAGGGCAGCTTGAACTTCCTCATCCTTTTGAATGACGACCCTTTTTTCCACTTTCAGCGTGTCCTTAAGTTCCTTCACCTTCTCCTTGGCCTTCATCGCCTGGTCCATTGTCTCGATCAGATCCTTCCTTAATTTCGAGCTCTCGGCCTCTACCTTGGTATTTGCCACCACCACCTTCTCTTCGATGCCTAGGTAATCAATCGTCAAACGCAAATATTCACCAAGAACCTGGAAAATGAGAGAAGGGTCAAAGCTTTTAATAGGTAGCTAAGTAAAATACTTGCACCAATTTATGAATATGGCAGCTGACCAACTCATGAGAAGGGATGGACAAGAGACCTCTAAGCTTGTCATCAGTAACGACGTTATGAGCTCGTCCAAAGGTTGTGGCAGGATCTTCCCATACACGATTTTCGTTGCTAAATAACTGCAATATGCTAAGTATTTTGTTAGTTGTCCTGTTGCGAAAGAATTTGTAATAATAGCATCTCGAGTTTCTTAAACTCGAGATTCAATTAAAAAATCGAGCTTTTAAGGCTCGTTTTTGTTGTTTTTCAGTTGCTGACATGGCGAAAGTTTCCACTTGGATAGCGAGTTTATAAAACTCGATTTCCAAAATCGAGTTTTATAAACTCGCTTTCGCTTTAACGCTTTTTGCCCTTCCCACTTAAAACAATCTACAGAGACCCGTTCAAAATCTCTCAATCTTAGACACCGCTCTCTCAAACTCTCTCAAACTCTTCCCCTCACTGTGAAAATTTCAAAATCAACTCACTCTCAGACACTCCGCTCTCTCAAACTCGCCGTGCCGATGGTGCTGCTCCCATTGACACGCAGCCATCGAAACTCAGTTCTGCTTCCATTGACAGTCAGGCACTCAAAGTCAGTACTGCTCCCATTGAACCACCGTGCGCCTAAGGCACTCTCTCTTTCTCCAACTTCAATCTTAGGTTTTGGAATTTCATTATGTTTCCTATTTCGTTTTTCAATTTCGAATCTTTCTGGGTTTTGGTGGTTCATGTCATTTCAGTGAATGCATGTATATTATTCTGTTTGGTTGTTTGGGAAATTAAATTTTTTTAACTGATTGAGCATTTGATTGGGTTTCATTAGTGTAAAAAGTGTTAATATCTGGATTACATTGATATTTAATCTAGTTTGTTGGGGTTTCATTTGATTTGTTTGTGGGTTTTGTTTGATTTGTTTGTGGGTTTTGTTTGATTTGTTTGTGTATCTTGTTTCATGGTATTTTCACTGATTTGTTTTGGGTTTGTTTTAATTTTCTGATTGTATTTTCATTTGTGGGTTTGTAAAGCAAATTATGGGTTTGATGAAATGCTTCTATGAACGGTGTATGAGTTGTGAAGTAATAAGTGAGAATATTCATTTGAAAAAAATGAGAACTTACACCAGAACATCTGTATTTGAGCGTGGACAGGGTTTTGGGGTTGTGCCCCATTTGGTTCAGCCATGGGAATAAGGAATGAGTCATTGTTTGGTTTCCATAGATTGATATCTGTCAATCTTTATCATTCTAAACAGAAAGAGACCAAAGAAAACAAAGAAATCATTGATAAAACTCAATTTCTAATAGTTCAATGGGTTAAGTGTAATGAAGATAATAGTTTAGTGTGGAAAAGTGTAATTTGCTCTTGTTTTTATAGGCTTATTGATGTTAATTCAAGAGCTAAAGTAGCTTCCTCATTCCTTTCTTCATATTGTTAGGAATAAACCACTTCTGTTGAGACTCATGATTGATTTCGATGTTGAGAGCTTCAATTTGTCCATCATCATTGTGAAAATTAACTTTAGCTATAATGCTCTTATAGTTAATTTAAACTAGATGATGTCCCGTGCGATACATAGACTATTTTACAATTTCACTTGAACGTGTTACATGACAAAACCATAGGCTACCATAACCGAATGAATTATATATATATCCCCTAGCCAATTCGAAATGAGAATGAGGAGAAAGAGAATGAGAACCTCTTAATCTCATTCTTTGAATAAATATGCGAAGGTACCACAATGAAAAATTTGAAATAATTTTCTTTTGTGTTGTCCCTGTTTTGTTACAACTGCATTGTTTAATGTCAAGATGGGTCTCCTCTTTTTTATTTTTTTGGATAGTATAGATATGTCTCCTTTAGTTGCATTGTTTCATTCTTGTAGGTGTCTTTGTCACTTCTCTACCTCTCTCTCTAAATGAACAAGCTTATTCTTGTGGGGGTATAAACTCAATTCTAAAGTACATTGATTCAAAAAAAAAAAAAGCAGAATTAATGAAAGTAGTCATTTTATTTGGTACAGAATTCAATATCTTTTAATTGTAAAAGTTTACAAAATTATTCCAACTCCAAAAAATTCATTATGTTTTTTTCTAACTTACCAATTCTAATTTCTTTGATTGCGTAAACATCATCGATTTGCATGTTTTTTGGTATGATTGCGAACTTACCTTTTTTGAAGAAAATTCTATTTTACAGTAGCACTCCTTTGCCCCTACACTATTAATGATCTCACAGTTGCACTGTTTGCAGTATGGAGCCTCGGATTGATGAGGAGTTAGAGGTCTTGGACCCCAGTCCGTGTCAGAGGTCATTGTTGACACGACAGCCATATCATCGATCAGAGGCCATTTGGAATGGCGAGGTGAAATTTCTAGTTCTAACAACTGCTTTAATATTTACGTTGTCTTTGATTGTTAGCAAGTTCTTTCAATGTTGTATTTCTAGTTCTAACAACTGCTATAATTTTGATCGATTTTGTAGGGCTCGGGCCCACTTAGGTGCCGTGGTCGCACTAAGGAGATGGCAAACGTTCAGATGCAAGATAATCGAGTCATTGATATTATCAAATTGCTAAGGCTAGAAGGATTGTTTAGAGCCCCTTCAAGAGAGATAGATAATTGCCTAATATCGGCCCTAGTTGAGCGATGGCGGCCGGAGACTCATACTTTCCATCTTCTACATGGTGAGATGACAATCACCCTACAAGATGTGGAGGTAATTTTCGGACTTCCTATAGACGGTGACGTCTTGGTTGGGTCGACTGCTGTGGTGGATGATGGGGGTTGGAGGCAATTGTGTACAGAGTTGCTGGGTTTTAGTCCGCCGAATGATAAAACATTGGTGGGGCAAAGAATTCTCATCAACCGACTTGTTGAGGCCGTTGCAGCGCCATTGCCTCATGACGCAACGGAGATGCAAATACACCGGTATGCCCGGTGCTATATTTTAGCGCTAATAGGGGAAAAACTTTTCATGGACAAGTCAGGAGATAGGGTGCATTTGATGTTCCTGGACTTCATGTGTAACCTTCGTGATCTGCCACAATATAGTTGGGGTAGTGGTTGCCTGGCCTGGTTATATAGGGAGTTGTGTCGGGCAAGCGAGAAAGGGGCATCACAGATTGGTGGGGCGTGCACCTTGGTCCAATATTGGGCATGGGCAAGGTTGCCATTCTTGTGCCCGAGGATAGAGCCCCAACTTGGATGTGATTATGGCCCATGGCCATATGCTCCACTTGCATTTAAGTAAGTCTTTTCCTGATACCAAGTGTGTTCTGCAATGTACTCTTCTTAGTAACTAAATTGTATTATTGTTCTTCTGTTATTTGCTTGCTTGTAATTGTAGGTGGGTGCGGGTGCCAAGCCCGAAGAGTAGGCCATCCGGCATGGCCTTGGTCCACTATCGCGAGCTATTAGTTACAATGCAGCCAGAGCAGGTAATAATATTCAAAAAAATTGTTTGGTTATGATCATTTTCGTTAATAATATGATTGCTTCATCCTTTAACATATCTTTTGTTATAATTTTAGTTTTACCCTTTATCTATGTATTTTCCCTTGTTTCACATTTGAAGATGCTATGATAATTGTTTTTTTTTTTTTCTATCGTAGATTGTGTGGCAGCCATACGAGGCACACTTCGGCCACCTTCCTGAGTTCTGCGTTGCAGGGAGGGATACGTGGACAGCAAGGGTGCCGCTTGTGTGTTTTTGCATAGTAGAGAGACACCACCCAGACTGTGTCCTTCGACAGTTTGGCTTGGCGCAGGAGCGGCCTGACCATGTTGTCTACGATGATAGGCTGCATAAAATCGACTTACATGGGAAGGTGGAAAAGAATTGGAGGGAGGAGCATGGACCGCATATCATTTCCTGGGAAATGAGACGACAACAACTTTGTCATGCACCTCCTCAAATTGGTGAGATGCCCTGCAATCATGCCTATTACGTCTGGTACCGTCCGGTCACTCGAAAGTATGTCTACCGCAACAGCGCTAAATTAGATATTATGGTAATGTGTTCTACTTACATTTGATTGCCTACTTCGTTTTACTTGAGTACATGTATGAACATAGAATCAATTTCTATGAATTTCTCAGCAAATCTGGTTTGATTTGACTGACATGTAATGAAATAGTTTTTGATACATATAGTATTCTAATAGAACTGTTAGTTTTGAGTAGATTCATAAGTATTATATTATTCATTCATTAATTGATACATAAATGTCTCAAGTCTAATTGTACTGGTTCTTTCTCCGTTTCAGATTCAAAGCCATTTAGCGCTGTTGGCGATGCTTCCTGAAGGCAGGCAAGCTCACAACCATGTCCGGCGTGTCCTAAATAATGTGGCTGGCCTTGGTGGTGGTCCTGCAGTAAATGAGCATGCAAACAATGGGGATGAGACAGAACTAGCAGCTGGTGAGTACACAGGGATTGTGTCTGTAATGTTTTGGACACTAAGAACATTGTATGCATCAGGTTGACTACCGTCCAATGTCTCATCGTCATCAATGTCCCTCTCAAAGTCCCTAAAGTCCCCTTGTTCAATCCTGTCTTCAATCTCATCTCTATCACCAAAATCTTCACCGTTAATGGCAATATTTTCATCAACATAGTCATCATCATCATCCTCATCCTCGTCCTCATCATCATAATCATCATCATTCTCATCCTCATCCTCATCATCATCATCATCGGCATGAACATCAGCATGCTCTACATGTGTAAAATACTGGTATTGAGCATCTGGAACTGTAACTTGTAAACTTGTTTGTGTTTGTTGGATTTCCTCAATACCAACTTCTGCACGTGGCTCCAACTGTATGTACAACTCAATGTTAGTTACTTCAGGTATTCTCTCAAACTTGTCAAACATGATCTTCACATGTTTGTCTGCTTCTATCGCCATGTACTTGTAATTAATCCGGTGCTTCAGGATTTCATTTGGCATGCGATAAGTAATGTGTATGTTGTGCACAACAGGGTTCTCACACAACTCTTCCATAACCATCATCTTCAATTCGTCAAGGGTCTTCAACCTACGATCAATTTGGGTATAATAGGTCTTTATACTCGGCCCTTCAAATGGCAATCCCTTGTTCGCATTGGCATTCTTCAACGGACCACCATGGTATATGATTATATCAATTTCAGGCATTGTGAACCTGTTACAGTCAAGTTACTATGTTAGTTAACAAACATTTTCAAGTTCCCTGATCTAAAAGAAACTTTTTAGTAGGTCTTTAACTTTCTAATAAAAAGATGCGGCCGAGAAACTTTTATAAGTTGCTTTTCATCATACATACAAACTGAACAATTTTTCGTGCCATTTCTTAGTGTAGTACGACTATATTTAACAATTGAACATATACAAATCCATCTATCCTTCCTATATACAAGAGGCTAATTACAGCAATATGGTATGAGAGGTAAACACATGTGAAGCAAAAGATAATTGCAAACGCAATTTTTTTTAACACATACAAAATTGCAAAAGATAATGGGGGACTAAATAATTGCAAAAGATATATCATATAATTTTGTAACACAAACACAGCCACATTTTTTGGAAACACATACAAACCCCCCCCCCCCAAACAAAAAAGAATCGAGACCTTTTCAGTATTTGCAACATATTTCATGCTTAAGACATTAGTATCAACTGAAATCCCAATCAACTATTTTATTAGATTCCAAGACTACCTTTAATAACCACATCAGAGTGGACCTTTTAGCCTAATGAACACACGATACACACTCATTACAAATTAAATCTGCTTCAACATTGTGACTGTTCTCAACAAAAGCCCTTTCAAAAATGAATAAGAGAACCTCTGCTCCATAATATTTTGTTCACACATACACATCATTGTACTAATCTATACTAACCTGTACTAACCTGTACTAACCTATACTAACCTATACACATCTAACCTATATTAACCTGTACTAACCTATACACATCTATATTAACCTATACACATCTAAACTCAATCTGCTACACCACTATAAAAAGTGTTAGGGACTTTAAAGGTTTCACTGAAAAAAAAAAATGTAAACGTCCACATGATTTACCTATAACAAAATCAATGGTTCTTAAGTTTGCATCTTGTATAGAGGCAGACAATTCCTAAATAAAGGAACTGTCATGTTCTAGTGCTACGTTTACCATTTACTAAACTGAAAAGGGGCAACTCAAGCAGTTAAAATTACATTAATGTCTCTAGCACCATGTCAGAAAGCAAAATGAAGGAAATATTAGGCAGCCCTTAAAGTACTTCTTAGTCACTACACAAATAATCCTCTCCAAGTTCTTTTTTTACTATATTCTGAGATGTTCACAATTTCCAGGCATGGCAAACAACACAGTCAACTCTAAAGTAAGACTTACATCCTAGCATCCACACCTAAATCCCCTGAGATATCTGCATACTCATGTCCTGCTAGTCTTTTGTACGCATTATTTCAAGAAGAAGTTTTGTAACTTCAACAATTATTATAACCATGTGCCCATTTTCTTTGTCTTTTAACAATAAATTCAAACAATCCACTAGCTCCTTCAAGATAAAGTGGTGACTCCACAATCAAGCAACACTCCACATCTCAGATAACAAGGGAAATGTACATTGCTATGAATCTTTCATAAAATTTTCTAACCTACAAGAATTTGGTGAATCTAATTCAAGAAAGATTGATTCTCTTTAAAATTGGCAGATTTGATCAAGAAGAATTAATGCAGGAAAACACCTCAAAAAGAATAAAGTCAATGAGAACAGAATTTTTTTTATTTCACCAAAATGGCTAATGCAAAAACATATTTTTATCAAGATGGTTAAGATTAATCACATGAATTAGTAATAAATCAAAGAAAATATAACAAATAATATATAGCTCAAATGACATGCAAGCCAATAAAAACACGGAATTGAAATCAACAACAAAAAGATACTACAAGAAGAACATCTTATATTAGGAAAAAACATGGAGTCAATGGAAAACCCATAAGGTCATTGGGAAGTTCTCTTAGTGGCAAAACCCATACACAACTAATACCCAACTACAATAACAATCAAATCAAAAAACCCATACCTGAAATATGAAATTCTTGAGAGGGAAGAGCAGTGAGAGAGGCAATGTGGTGAGTGAGAGTGAGAGGTGTGAGAGTTAGTGAGGCTGAGTGTATGGGTGAGAGTTGAGGATGCTCTGTTTTTGGGTGAGAGTTTGAAGATACTAAGTGTGGACTGAATAATATAGTCCCAGGAACATGTTCTGAAAACTACTGCTATCTGTTTTTGAGTGTGGACAGAACGGATTAGTAAAATAGTTCCACCAGAACTCGAGTCTTATAGACTCGAGTTCTGTTCAAAGTTTATTTAGAACAATGTTTGGATAAGTAAATCTCGAGTCTTATAGACTCGGTTTGTGCCAGGCAAAACTCGAGTCTATAAGACTCGAGATCTATTGAAATTATTATTATTCCTCTAATTGAATCTTGAGTCTTATAGACTCGGTTTGTGCCAAGAGAAACTCGAGTCTTAAAGACTCGAGATCCGCGTGGCAACTTTTGCCACCTCAGCAGTGCAGAACAAATGGAAAGCGATTGTATAAGAGTCGGTTTTTAAGTTGAATCTCGAGTTTCAAAAACTCGAGATGTTAGTTTTCTTAATTGTTTGAAAACGTGCCTAACTTACTATTTTGAATGGCTGAAGAAATCTAATATGCACAATACCTCTCCCATACACTCTTGCCAACCTTACTCTTATCTTTGGAGTGAGTGGTTAAAGGAGTGAAGGTCATCATCTCAAGTGAAGGCATAGGAGAAGATGGGGTACCAAAGAGAGATAAGGGGGGAAGGGTTTCATCTTTACCCTTATCCAACTTGCACTTTTTCAATCCAGGAGTAAGCAGAGACAAAGGCTCGTTCTTCAAACTCTTCACACGATCATACTTATCTTTTCTGTACCTGGTAGCCAGTTCTGCAAAATAGAAGGTTAGAAAGCTAAGCTCTTATATATAATAATAATAATAATAATAATAATAATAATAAAAGAGGAAATAAGAAAGAAGGGTAAGTTAAACCTACCTTTTTCTTCCCGGGAAATCTTCTTTAAGACAAATGTAGAAGAATTGGGTCCAAGGCAATACTCATATAAATGATAAGGATCTACCAGGTCGTCGAAATTGTCAATAGTAAGGGCAAACTCAAGAGTAGTGTAAGGTTGAATTATTCAACCATCTAATTGGCTTTATTCCTTGCTAAATTTGCTTGTAATTCAGCATTTAGTAACCCTGTATTTAGGTGGGTTTGATGTAAGGGTAGTGAGTGAGATAGAGTGAAGTTTGCTCAAGAGTGTGCAAGAAAACAGAGACTCGCGGCTGGGACTCGCGGGTGACTCGCGGCTGCAAGCCGCCAGACGCAGCACACATGCCAAGCATGCTGGAAGATGAACAGTCATGCTAGCTGGAGAGGCATTATACCAAACCTGGTTCTCACCATCATCATCACTGTGAGACAGTTGTTTGGATTTCTGGGAAGCAGTTAGGAAGGAACCAATCTTCATTGGTTGATGCTACGGTCTAGTAGTGAAATCCGGGAAGCTAGAAAAGAAAAAGGTTCGGCGCAACCTCGTTGGAGCAAGAAGCTTGGAGGGCTTAGGTGCACTGGGTAGATTAGGCTTGGAGGGTCTTTTGCTGTCCATGTATCCCAACTGCGTTTTCTAGTGGATTGTTTACCGCTTGGAGGGCGGCGGAGAGGTTTTACGCCAAGGGCTTCGGTTTCCTCTTCGATAACACGTCGCGTGTTGTCTTTGTGTTTGCATCTTCCTTCCTCTCTATCTTTGCCTTTTTATTATCTGCTGTGGATTTTATTTTGTTATGGCTTAGATAGTTTTTAACCTATTTCATATTATAGCATATGTTAAGTTTCCGCACACTAGTTGTTTGACATATTGCTTGAATTGGTTAAGTTGTAATTTGGGGGTCTAAACGTTCAAAGGTGTTTTTACACGTTTTTAAACTTTCATTTGGTATCAGAGCGGGTACACTGCTATTGGTTTCATTACCATTGTGTGATCCTTGACTCCCTTTTGAGATGGATAGGTCTCAATCCCTAAATGCACCTCCATATTTTGATGGTAGTAATTATGCTTTTTGGAAGGTTCGCATGAGATTTTTTCTGTGTTCTATTGATGAATCTGTTTGGGATGCTGTTGAGATTGGTTGGACCAGACCTGAGGCAGCCAAATCCACTTGGGATAAGGCAGCACTTGCTGCATCCAATGCTAACAGTAAAGCACTCAATGCTATTTTCTGTGGTGTGTCTCCAGATGAATTTCACAGGATTTCTCACATTACCATTGCCAAAGAAGCTTGGGAGACTTTGGAAACCACCTATGAAGGCACAAAGAAAGTGAAGGATACCAAGTTACAAATGCTGACCACCCGGTTTGAGGAGCTCAAAATGAGTGAGGATGAGTCTTTTGACTCTTTCTATGGGAAGCTAAATGAGGTGGTTGTCATTAAGTTCAACTTGGGGGAGAAAACGGAGGATTCAAAGATTGTAAGGAAGATCCTTCGATCATTGCCGGAAAGTTTTCGTGCTAAAGTAACAGCAATTGAAGAGAGCAAGGACCTTGATGACATCAAAGTACAGGAGCTGGTTGGTTCTCTGCAGACTTATGAGATGTCGCTGCCCAATCAACGGAAGAGTAAATCTCTTGCTCTAAAGACCATTAGTGAGAAGGTGGAAGATCAAGACTCATCGGGAGAAGATGTAGTTGACAAAGATGTTGCATACCTTGTCAAAAATTTCAGAAAGTTCTTGAAATTCAAAAATAATGGCAAATTTGATGATAAAAGAAAATTCCAAAGTTCTGGAAGGGAGAAAAGGGAATTCAAAAAGAAAGATGGAAAAGAATCCCAACCCACACAAGGTGTCACTTGTTTCGAATGTAACGGGTATGGACACTTTAAGAAGGAATGTCCGAATTATTTGAAATCGAAAGGTAAAGTGTATGCCACGACCTTGAGTGACTCGGATTCGTCTGACTCAGAATCTGAAGAGAGCTTTGATGGAGAGGGGAACTATTCAGCTTTTATGACTATTGCTCATGTTGAGTCTTCAGATGAGTTGAATCTGCTTGTACAAGACCTTGGAGAACATAGTGATGATGAATCACTAGGAATTGTTGAAGAATCAGATGCTGAAGAAGATGAAAGCACAGCAAATCTTCAAGAGAATTATAACACACTCTTGGAGAAGTCGGGTGAGTACACAAAGGTGGCCAAGGCTGTTGTGAGAAAAATGAAGAAGGCTGAGGAGGACTACAAAAGTCTCCTAATCCGATATAGGGAGGCCAAATGTGAGATAGAAACACTGAATGGTGAGTTGTCCGAAGCTTACACAAAAGTGAGATTTCTTAAGAATGAGGTTGTGCAAGCAAATACTAAAATAGAGAGGGTCACCACCAAGAAGCTAGATGATGTTATCTCATCTCAAAAGAGCTTTTCAGACAAATCTGGATTGGGATATACCGGAGGAAGTGGTTCATTTGGAAATGTCACTAAAGAAGTGAAGTTTGTAAAGGCCAAAGATCCAGTTGTAGCTGATCCTACTAGTGAGAAGCTCGAGGTGGAGGAGAAGAAGAATGTGGTGAACCAACGGATGCTGAATCCCCATAATCAATCTGTGGGCAGGTCTGAATCTCGTGCCAAGTCACGCCCACGACCACAAAGAGGTCCTAGAGCGACTTATGTGTGTCATTATTGCGGACTTCAAGGGCATACTCGACCAAATTGCCAAAAGCTGAGAGTAAAGAACAGTGCAACTCCTCAAAGGTCAGGAGGACCTAGAAATGATAGAAGAATTTGGGCAGGTGATCAATCTAGAGATCAGAATGGTGATCACGGAATGATGAACGTGATGAAGATGATTGGTGCATTCACCAACTGCTTGGAAAGCTTCTCACGAAGGTTTGAAAGCCCTAACTCCCATACCCAATCCTATAAGGAAATCACCCCAAACGCAAGTGACGTGTAGGTGAAAAAGGGTACTCATGCATAAGCATTATAACATGTCCATACATTAATACTTCCTATGCTTTATGACAATGTTTGTTTGTTTGTGTTGCTTGCTGTTTTTGCTATTGGTTGTTTGCTTGTCTACTTGTGCATATTTTTAATTTTGTCTTATCAATCTTTTTTCTTCTTGTGTCAAAAATCCAAAAATCACATAAAAAAAATTAGAAAATCAAAAAGCTTGATGGACTTTGTTGAGTTTTTGTCTCAAAACTTGTTTTGCCTTGTACCTTTGTGCTAATGGCTTTGTGCATTTTCGAGCATTGCTTGTTTTCATGCACTCCTATCACTGTGGGAAAAATCTTGAAATCTATGTGATTATTGTAAATAGATCTTCAAACTTGTCATGAATGATTAGTGAATGGTTATGTTGATCTTGAGACATGCATAGACTTGTGTCTATATATCTTCCCACTCTTTATTTTTTGTTTTGCTAAAAAGAGCTCACCAAATGTAAATCTCCAAATGAAAAAAGATATTAAGCTGCAAAAGCCTGTCGCACATTCTAGTATTTGACTAGGAAAAAGGGTAAGCGACCTTATATTAAAGTGAATATTTATTCAAAAAGCCAAAGGCTTGTTCATTGAAGTGAAATATCAAATATCACTCTCACAATGAGAGGTGATTGACTCAAATGATCAAAAAGATCAAATGTTATGATTGAAAGTGGAGTCAAATGTAAAGCTCCAATTTATGTTATCAAGTTTTGTGGGAGGTCATATATACATACTTCTATAATTGAGATGGGTCACATGATCTAGTGCTAATTGTGTATGTCTTGGTTGAATTGATCATTGAAGCTTCACATTAGACTAAGGACTATCTCATTGTTGATATCCACACACAACACACAAGTTTGTGTTCAATAAATGTCATATTCATTTGTGTGATTGTACTTGATGAAATGTGTTTTCACATGCTCAATCTTTGTTAATTCAAGCACAAAAAGATTTTTGAGTGTTTTAGGTGTTTTTGGAAAGTATTTTGTTTGAAAAATCTGAAAATTTCAAAAATCTAGTTTTGCCCTGTTTTGGCGGCTCAGTCGCGGGTATGTCAAGCCGCGAGCCTCAGTCGCATCTTCGTTGGTCATTTTTGGCGACTTGTTCGCGAGTGGAAGGTCCAGTCGCGAGGTTTACTCAGAGATTTTCGCGGCTCAGCTCACGACTCACTCGCGGGTAGATCTTCCAGTCGCGAAAAATACTTAGAAAAATTTTTCAAAGTTTTGTTCTTGAGTGCTTTGGCGGCTTGAGCTGGCGACTGTGTAGCGACTTAATCAAGTCGCGAAAATCGCGTGTTTGGCAGAAACAGGAGCAGTTTTTAAATCTTTTTCAGTTTTCCCTCGAACATTTGTGACTGTTCATCTTCTCTCTAAAATATCTCCTTTCCAAACACTCCAAACACTTCGTGAATCCATTTTCAAACCTCATTGGTGCTTCATTTCTTATCCAAATCATCAAGAAAAGGTATGGGTTTTGCTTTCTCAATCTCATTTTCCCTTTTCCTGCATATTTTTTGTTACCGTTTGGATTGATATTGTGTTCGAAATACTTCTCTCTTTGTGTAATGGGTATGGCGTGTTTTGTTTGCTATTGTTCTCATCTGTTTTCATGTTGAGCGGTCACAATGTGATTTTCATTGTTCTGATATTTGCCTGTTGCATGAGTCTGAAAATCTTTTCCTAAATGGGTTTGGTGTCTATTTGACTTTCTCATTTCACTTGCTTGAGTATTGATGTTGGTTTTCGGTATTGGTTACTGAGTTTTTATGATAACATAATGTATGTCTCTCTACCATGTGCTCTAGTGTGGATGATTGGTTTCTTCATGATTGAAATATTTTCCCTTGTTCATATCTCTTGTGGAGTGATATATGTTTTCTGCTCTAAATGTTCGAATGCTGTATCTGTTTGCATATCATGGTCATGATAACCTGTCTCATTGACAGGTTTGTCAGTTGTTTTGTCTATCTATGTCTTTATGCACTATCACCATTTTGCTGCACCTGTTATTTTGTGCTTCTTTGTATTGTTGGAAGTTTGGTTGGGTCTGCACTATCTTCAGTTTGTTTTTATATATTGAAATTGTTTTACTGAATCTTGTTGACATGTATCTTGTGTGGTACTGTTGTTTGGTTCTTTGCTGTGGGCCTGTTATCTTGCAGATGTCTCGTCGATCTTCCAGGGGTAAAGACATTGTTGCTGACGAACCAGCAACACCAGTTGCTAAAAGAACTCGTCTATCATCTCAGGCGTCTCAAGATCCCAATGAGGATAGGTTCAGACTTCCGCTTAACTCACACGTCTACTCAAACGTGTTTGACAAGTCAACCACTATAGTGGAACGGGTGGTAGAGTTTAACACCTTAGGGACCACTTTCATCCCTCGAATCTTTGAGAAACGAGATTGGGCAAACTTGTTCGGAAACTTTGATGATCCAATGGATGAGCTGGTCAAAGAATGCTTCTCCAATGCAACTGATCTTGGACCTCAACTCATTTTCTGGGTCAGAGGAACAGAGTTTAGTGTTTCCCCAGACTCCATCGCAGATCTTCTCGGCATCACCAGACCTCAGAATGTGAATATAACTCCTTACGATGAACGAACTCCAGAAGTTGGAGAAATTCTACAAATCCTAGGATACGATCATGAAGTATCCAGTGCAGGAACATCCATCAGCACCGCAAAGTTTGCACCAGAGCTGACCACATTGAAGTTGATCATGTTCACCAATCTCTATCCACTGTCCAACACTACATTTATCAATCTTGGGAAAGCTCTATTCCTGTGTGATCTTATTACAAGAGCCCCCATTGATATATATGCTCACATCTACTACACCTTGAGGAAGACTGCGTGTAGAACTGCAGCTCGAGGAATTATTCCATTTTGCAGTCTCATCATGAAGCTCATTCTTCGTGAAGGCATTATTCCTCCTGCAGATGGAAAAATGTTGACTCGTCAACGTCCCATTTCCTTGTTCACTCTTCAAGCTAGCAGAAGTCACTCCTCTAAATCACCAAGGAGTGCTCACATCTCTCCGGTTACTCCTTCTGCCCCTGACTCAGAGACACCTGCACATACCACATCTACATCACGTGCTGTTCCTGAAACTTTACCGGCTAGTATTCCGCAAGCACAGACTGCTCCTCATACTGATAGAGTCGGCAGTGTACTTGAGCATATTCAGAAACGCGTTGATGAGCTTGTGGCACTTCTCTACTCCACAAACAACCATGTCCAAATGCGTCTCGAGACTATGGAGAATCGGCTAGATGATATTCAACGAAAGTTGGACAAGAGCCTTTAGCTATTCGTGACAAAAAGGGGGAGAGCATTCAGTAAGGGGGAGAAAGTTTCAAAGGGAAGTATGCATAGTGATAAGGGGAGTACACACATACTTTTGTCATACTCTTGTTTTTAGTCTTATCCTCTAAACTTATAGTTTTTGGTTTATGTTTGTTGGACTAGTTAATGTTTATATGGGTTTGATACACTGTGTTTTGGTGTATAGTTGTTTCTAACTCATAACTTATACTCTTGGTTTAATCTTTAATATATTTTGATGATGTTATTCAGGATGTTTAGTGTTTTGTACCCATGTGCTTTTGTAAGCTTTTAGGGTTTATGTTTTATGCATAGTTTGTAGTCTTTATGGTATGTACCTTGCTTTATGCAGCCTTTTTGCTATGTTGAAATCAGTATTTTAATCTAAATGTTCTGCATTTTGGTTTATGTACTGTCACTCTTATGCCCTTGTAGGATTGTTCCTAGATGCATATACCTTGTGTACTATGCATTAGTTGAGTGTTGAACATACA
This sequence comes from Quercus lobata, assembly GCF_001633185.2. Lineage (NCBI taxonomy): Eukaryota > Viridiplantae > Streptophyta > Magnoliopsida > Fagales > Fagaceae > Quercus > Quercus lobata. The sequence continues at coordinate 48,698,688 of NC_044904.1, forward strand.
AGTGTCTTGCCTTGTGCTTGTTAACTTGTATGTCCTTATGTTCATTCCAAGTGTGAATGAGCACTGTGATCACTACCTTGTGGTGTTCACTTATGTCCTTGTGTTCATTCCAAGTGTGAATGAGCACTGTGATCACTACCTTGTGGTGTTCACTTGGTTGATCAAGCCATGATTTGTTTCTTAAACCCCATCTATGGTTGATCACATATTGCCTGTTTCATATGCATTCTATGATTTTCTGCATACAATGATCATGGTGTATTGTTGTGTTTCAGGAGTATTATGTTCATATGATTCAAGTGTTTTACAGCTTCTAGAGTTAGGTGTGAGTGAGTTTTGTTCAACTGTTCCCAACTCACATGTTAAGTCTAGAGTCTGTTTTAGGGTTTTGTCACGAAATAGCCAAAGGGGGAGATTGTAAGGTTGAATTTATTCAACCATCTAATTGGCTTTATTCCTTGCCAAATTTTCTTGTAATTCAGCATTTAGTAACCCTATATTTAGGTGGGTTTGATGTAAGGGTAGTGAGTGAGATAGAGTGAAGTTTGCTCAAGAGTGTGCAAGAAAACAGAGACTCGCGGCTGGGACTCGCGGGTGACTCGCGGCTGCAAGCCGCCAGACGCAGCACACGTGCCAAGCATGCTGGAAGATGAACAGTCATGCTAGCTGGAGCACTACAGGACAAAACAGGACAACTGGCCATACGGTTATCTCGCGACTGGATCTCGCGACTTGGTCAAGCAGCGAGGTCAAGCCGCAAGCCACCCCTGTTTTGTAAAACCTGACGTTTCACATTCCTCTCCCACTCCAGTATAAATACCCTTTTTACCCACGATTGAAAGAGAGCTTCCAGAGAGAATTTTGAGAGAGAAACTCTAAAGAAAAACAAGATTGATTCACCCACAATCTATACCTTAGAGTCTCTTCAAATTCCTCAACTCTCTTCCTCTCCATTATCAAATCCTTGAGAGGCATTATACCAAACCTGGTTCTCACCATCATCATCACTGTGAGACAGTTGTTTGGATTTCTGTGAAGCAGTTAGGAAGGAACCAATCTTCATTGGTTGATGCTACGGTCTAGTAGCGGAATCCGGGAAGCTAGAAAAGAAAAAGGTTCGGCGCAACCTCGTTGGAGCAAGAAGCTTGGAGGGCTTAGGTGCATTGGGTAGATTAGGCTTGGAGGGTCTTTTGCTATCCATGTATCCCAACCGCATTTTCTAGTAGATTGTTTACCGCTTGGAGGGCGGCGGAGAGGTTTTACGCCGAGGGCTTCGGTTTCCTCTTCGATAACACGTCGCGTGTTGTTTTTGTGTTTGCATTTTCTTTCCTCTCTATCTTTGCCTTTTTATTATCTGCTGTGGATTTTATTTTGTTATGGCTTAGATAGTTTTTAACCTATTTCATATTATAGCATATGTTAAGTTTCCGCACACTAGTTGTTTGACATATTGCTTGAATTGGTTAAGTTGTAATTTGGGGGTCTAAACGTTCAAAGGTGTTTTTACATGTTTTTGAACTTTCAAGTAGCTTAAACTCGTCCTTGATAACGCTCTTCCAATGCAAGACGATCAGAAATTGCAAGATAAGTTAACAAGGAAAAATCAGAGAATGATAAAGTTAAAACAGCTGGTTTAACAAAAAGGTAGAGAGATGCACCAAGAGAGGGAATTTCCCATTTCTGTAGCAACCATGGGACCTCACCCCACAAGTCATCAGTCATGGTTTCCCATCCGAATCCAGAAATGGAAAAATATCGTGACTTCTATTCACAAAATGAAGTAGGAAAGCTATGGACAATCCTAGACTCCTTATTCCAAGGCAAGAGTTCAAAATACCCATAGTAGGTAGAAGGTTTCAAACAATATAAGTGAAGAAATTCATTTAAGTTTATCATGTCCCCATCATGGATAGGTACTCAAATCAACATATAGCCAATAATCGTCCTCCATACATTAGGGACAAGCTGGCCAAGTGCAACATTGAGAGGAAAAAGAAGTTGCATAATGAAAGGATGAATAGGAAAACGAAGGCCACATGAAAAGGTTGCTTCGTAAAAACTCACTTCACCATGAGCAAAGGAATAGGCTTTTTTGTTAGAACGAGGTAGTCTTGTAATGACCCCTCCAAGGAATTGGAACCTCTTTCGTACAGATTTCAGGTGTCTCTGCTCTAAAAGGCAAGACTCGGAGAGAGCATGGAAAAGGATTGAAGATGAAGATGAAGAGGGTTTTGAAGAAGAGGAGGGTTTTGAAGATGACGAGGGTTTCGACATCACGATTTCAAAATCTTTATCAGTAGACTCACTACTCGATGACAGACCAGTTTCTAGCTTGCTAGACCTAATGTCACTATCCCTATACTCTATAGTAGTCATCTCAAGGTGATGAGGAATCAAAGAGTGATGAATCAAAGGAAAAAGGCTAGTCAAAACAAGTCTAAAGGCCCCATAATCTCGAGGTAAAAACAAACCAACTTGGGGATGATGCCCACCAGAGGACTCAAGAAATACCCCTAGCCTAGCAAAGAAGAATGAAACAGAGGGAGCTTCCTTCCTAATGTAAGAAAAATCAACCATTAATGGAATCTAAAGGAAAAGGAGTCTTACAGTACAAAGGGTGCAGAAGCTCTCTTTTTATTTCAGACTTCAAGTGCAACGTATAATGAAGAAGAATGAGGATATGAGGAGTTTTTTGCTAAAAAATGAAGCAAAATCAATACACAGGAAACACAAGGAAAGAACACATGTGCGACCAACATGGGAAGAAAATGTGGCAATCATTTGACGAAAACGTCGCCCCATAATAATTGTGATAAGTCAAGAATCTCGAGGCACAAATAAACTAACCTGCCCAAGAAGGACTTTCCATATTCCTTTGCTCGTCCAAACAAAGGATGACAAAGGAATAAATGGGGCAACTTACGAGTAGCACATAAATGGTCGTCTGTCACTCGCAAACCATCCTTAATAATGACGAGTAAGAGTATGGATGAGCATAAGTGCATTAACTCCAGACAACATTCAATGATTGAGTGATAGATAAGAACTAAACCATTATCTCCGTCCAATAATGTGCAGTTAATGCTCCATTATTGACAGCAAACATTGGGATTAAATGGCCATCATTAAGCATTAAATCATCCAGCTACAATGTAACATTACACTAAGCATTAACTCAACATAAGGCTATATAATGTCAGGAAAGACAGGTAAGAAGGGAATATACACACACAAAATTGCTCTACAAATTACAGATTTTTAAAGAGTGTAAGCTAACTTAAGCATTGGAGGGTTTTTGGCAAGCCTCAAACCGGTGCCATTATCCATTTAGTGTTTTCTCTTACACAATATCTCAGGTCATCTATCGTACCGATGGGGAACATAGTGACGAGACAAAATCATGCTTCATCAATATTCATTGTTAAACATAAGAAGAAAAACAAGAAGTGATTGATTTCATTTATTTATTTATTTATTTTTGAGAATCCAGCCTGGAAGTCCAGACAAGGCTTTTTATTCCAACAAAATTAACTTAAACAGTATCATCACAAACCAAGGAAATAAGCTCCCTGGGGAAGGCTTCTAACCAAACTTGAAATATTAAACCTGCTCTATCCTTTTTAGCAAGAAAATCTGCTACCTTATTACAAGTCCGGGGAACATGACAGAAATCACAAAAACGTAACTGGGATGTGTGTTGAATGACATCATCAAGGATATGCCCATACACGGACTGATCAGCTTGGCCGTGTTTGAGAGCTTGGACGACAATCGATGAATTGCCTTTAAAGATTACCTCGTGGATACCAATCTCGCATGCAAATTGGACTACTTGATGGCATGCAAGAGCTTCCACTTCCTCCATCGTTCGTGGGAGCGGTATGCGTCTTGAAAGGACACTAATGACGTCACCTTTAAAGTCTCGGATCACCACTCCAATTCCAGCCACATTGATGTTACTCAACACGGCTCCATCGAAGTTAGCTTTAAACTGAGGTTGGTTTGGTGGGTGCCATTGATGCGTGATAGGCAGCTGGTCTGGTGGGTGCCATTGGTGCGTGATAGGCAGCTGGATGGACGAACCTATTTGAGTGTTAATGAAGTCCTGGGGCAAACCACCTGCCACCAAGAGGATTTGATCCAGAGGATGTGTTGGGTGATTCAAATGTGCTGCATTTCTTCGATTCCACAGATCCCAGGTAGTGAGAATAAAGACTTCGGCCCTATAATCCTCTTCAACTGGCAAAACACTAGCAAACAGGTTAGTAAAATCGCCCAGTTGGGCATGCACAGAGGAATTTGTCCAGATAAGAGTCTGCCAGACCCCTTCCACTTCCTTGCAACTCCACACTGCATGAACTGTATCTTCCAGAAAGGATTTACGGCTACTGCACAGATCATTTTTCACCACCTGTTGTCGGGCAAGGTTGACTATCGTGAGTAGGGCCTCATTACAAGCTCTCTAGGCAAAATGCTTGACTTTGTTTAGGATTCGTAGCTTCCATAGACCTCTCCAAAAAGATTTCCAGGGGCCCAGATTTGAGCTACTTGGATTATCGACTGAAGCATTAGAAGCCAACAAGCTATAGACGCTTCTGGTAATAAATTTACTGGGAGGAGTTATGGACCAAATCAATCGGTCAGAGGGTAATCTGGTACTCAATGGGATGCTCAAATTTTTTCAGCTTCTTGTGGCAAGAACACCTATTGGATCATGTCAGAATTCCATTCACGAGTATTTGTGTTGATGAGGCAACTCACCTTTGAATTGGGTGGAATGGAAAGGAGGGGAGAGGTGACCTTTCTATAACATTGGTCTGGGAGCCATTTATCTTCTCTAATACACACTGAGTTACCATCACCAATGCACCATACCATCCCTTTCTTCACTACTTCTCTAGCAGTAAGAATGCTTTTCTATGCATAGGAGCTGCTTTCGACTCATTTGCCTCTAGAATTGAACAATTTGGGAAAAAAAATCTAGCCTTAAAGACTTTATAACACAAAGAATCTGGGTTGTTCATCATACACCACACTTGTTTAGCCAACAAAGCTTCATTGAACTTTTCAATTTCCTTGAAACCCATACCCCCATCCTTCTTGGAGTCACACAAACAATCCCACTTCACCCAATGAATCTTCCTGGAATCACCACTGTAACCCCACCAAAACTTGCAGATCATGACTTCAATATCCTTAATCAACCCTTCGGGAAGTTTAAAGCAATTCATGGAATAAGTTGGGATTGCTTGGATCATTGATTTTATAAGGACATCTCTGCTTGCCGAGATAGAATCTTCTCTTTCCAACCCTGTAGTTTTTTCTAGACACACTCTTGGATATATATATAAAGGTTTGCTTCTTTGCTTGCCCCAAAAAGGTAGGTACGCCAGATATTTTTCATACTATCTAATTAAAGGCACCCCCAAAATCTGTTGGATGCAAGTTTGAAGATCAAGTTGAGTATTGGAGCTAAAAAAAATATTGGTTTTATCTCTGTTAATCTTCTGGCCCAACCCCTTCTCATAGATTGATAAAATGTCAAGGATTACTTGACACTCTGATTCTTTTACTCTACGGAGCAATACACTATCATCAACAAAAAATAAGTGGGAAACCTGAGGCCCATTTCTACAAATTGAAACCCCCCCCCCCCCTCTGATGAGCCCTTCACTTTCAGCTTTGTGCAGTAGTCCTTGAAGCCCTATGGCACACACCAAAAACAAATATGGAGATAACGAGTCGCCCTATTGAAGCCCTCTGCTGGGCTTTATATTACTAACTGGCTCCCTATTAAGAAGAACAAAGAAGGACACCGATGTTATACAGGACATTATCATACTAACAAATCTATCGGCAAAACCCAAATGCAACATAGTTCTCCTCAAAAATTCCCACTCAACTCTATCATAAGTATTGCTCATATCTAGTTTTAGGGCCATGAACCCCAATTTGCCCTGGTTTTTTTGTTTTAGATAATGAAATGTTTCAAAAGCCACCAAAACATTATCAGTTATTAGTCTCTTTGATAAGAATGCACTTTGAAAATCTGAAACTACATGTGGCAAAATCAATTTCAAATGGTTAGCTAATACTTTAGCAATAAGTTTATAAACCATATTGCACAGGCTAATAGGACGAAAATCAAAGACCCTTTTAGGATCCTTGATTTTTTGTATAAGAGCAATAAAGGTGTGGTTTAAAGATTCAGGCACAAATCAGTTAAGAAAGCGTTGGTAACATCACTCCCAACAATGTGCCAAAAGGATTTATAGAAAATAGGTGACATACCATTGGGTCCTGGAGCAATGAAAGTAGGGGTGGCAATTCATGTTCGCGTGTTGGGTTCGTGTCGTGTCAACTCATGCGTATCCGACTATATGGGTCAACACTAACCCGACATGTTTATTAAATGGGTCAAGAATCCCCAACCCTAACATGACCCATTTATTAAATGAGTCAGTTGTGTCAACCTGTTTATCTGATTTTATCAAAATGAAGAAAAACATTTATGAAAAAACTAGCAAATAAATATTTTAAATATAAAATTCAAAACTAATGAATAACTGTATCACAAATAATCATTCAAAACTAAAGCATATCTCAATATCATAAATAATCAATCACAATATGTCAAAGAAAATAAAGCACAACAACTAATAAGTTTATATAAATAGGGTTTGAAGGATATATTGATAAATTTTCATTTAATTAAACAGGTCAAACGGGTTCCATAGGTTGAACCCTAACCCAACCCATTTATCAAATGGGTCTGTTGTGTCAACTTGAATATGACACGAACTCATTAAGCCCCAACCCAAAACCTGCTAATTTCATGTCATGTCAGGTTCACAAGTCGTGTCCAATTTTGCCACCCTTAAGTGAGAGGAGCCATCTGAGTGAGGACTTTTTGAACTTCCTTGGCTGTGTAAGGTCGTAGCAATCCTAAGTCCATCTCTACAGTTACAATTGGGGGCACACCATTATGAACATCAACAAATCCAAAAGGATTCAAAATGGTGAAAATATTAGTGAAATAGGCCCCAACCACCCCCCCCCCCCAATACGGCTTTCATCCTCAGTCCAAATACCATTATCATCCTCAAACCACAATATATAAATGTGCTTGTTCCACTAATTTTCCTTGCAATGGAACTACCTAGTGTTTCGGTCACCTTCTCTCAGCCAATCAACACAAGACCTTTGTTTCCACATTATTTCTTCTTTAAACTTAAGCCCTTGAATTTCCTCTCCCAATTTGTTCATAAGAGCTAGATTGGACCTATACAAACCAACTTCCTCAGCCCTACTCAACTCCTTCAATTTTTTTGCCAGTGAGATCCGTATATGCGCAAAAGTTTCACAATTCCAAGTTCTGAAATTGTCTTGGCATGTGGATATTTTTTTTTGATAAAACACTAATCGGATTTGGGTCATGCATCTCTACCCAAGAATTCACAACCACCTCCTCACAAGTGTTGTCCCTCAACCACAAAAGCTTCAAATCTGAATGGCCCCCCCTTCTTGTATAACCTCTTTTGCTCAAAATCTGAGATGAGAATAATAGGTATGTGATTCGAATGGAAAGCTTCCAGATGGTGAATTCAAGAAGTGGAAAACCAAAGAACCCAGTCCACTGTGGCAACTCCACAGTCAAGCCTCACCCAAACATTCTAATCACCTTGTCTCCTATTGCACCATGTAAAAGGGTAACCAGCAAAGCCAAGATCCTTTAAACCATAATAATCTAAGGTATCCTGAAAGCCTTGCAGTTGCCTCTCAGGTTGATCTAGCCAACCCTGTTTCTTATCTGCAAAAAGAATTTCATTAAAGTCCCCCACACAAACCAATGAGAGGGACATACTATGGCTTAAAGACTTCAGTAAAGACTAGGAATTTTCTCGGCTAGTGTTTGAATCTTCGTAGAAACCCATGAAACGCCAAACGTGATTTATTCCATAGTCAACAACAGCATCAATATAATGATCAGAGGAGTTAAAAATAGTAACATTCATATCATTCTTCCATAAAAGAGCTAGACCACCACCCCTGGATAGCCAGGGTACCACAAAGAAATTAGAACTCTACAACTTACGACAAATACGAGCTATACCATCTCTATCAACCTTAGTTTCCATCAAGAAAATCAATTCGGGATCTTTTTTGCCAATTAAGGCAGCAAGTTCTCCTTTTGTCTGTGGGTTCCCAAGCCCACAATAGTTCCAACTTAAGCAATTCATTGGGAGCGGTGGTGCTAGGTACCAGCAACCATCTGGAAATTCTCCTTGTCGTCACACCCTCCTATTGACACGCACCTCCATTTCGACCTAGTAATCTCAAATTCATTCAACTCAAGTCGACGACTCCCCTAATGAATTGGACTAGGTTAGATACTGTTAATGCCTTCACCTCATGCTAATTTTTCCCAAGTCTTTAAACTCCCACTCACAAGTAAACTAGCATCTACACTATTTGAGATATCAGCCAAGCATGGTTTATTTGCAATAAAACTGAAACTAGGAAACTGACCAAGTACCTAATTACCTTTCCCAGGTTGAATTGAGAGATCACTGTCATTGGGCAGACCAAGGAACTCCCTTTCAAACATATCTGTATCGTCAGACACCCTTTCTATGGTCTGATCAACCCCAATATTGACATTGGCAGTTAACCCAAAATTCGCTGAAGTATCCTTACCTGCTAGTGCAAACACATGGTTGTCAACATCTTCCATCATCAACTCCCCATCCTCCTCGACAACAATCATTGTTCCTTTTTCAAGCACTTCACTAGTTACAGGTACTAACTGTGTGGTTTTGCCCGTCCCTTTTTCCAAGCAGGCAGACCCCAATTACTTCCAGTCACCACAACCACTGATTTTATATTTTGCCTCAACAGTTCTGCACATAACCACTCACCATATTGCTGGTTTTCTTTTCTGAGTGATCCTTTTCCTTTCAACCAAACCTTGCAATCCTTTTCCATATGATTCAACCTTCCACACCAGTAACAAAAGTTTTGAAGACGTTCATATTTAAGTAACGCCCACCCAATTTCTCTCCCTCGGCCCACAACTTGCAGCATCAAGGAAGAGCTTTTGTAATGTCCATAACCACCCTAATTCATAGTGTTAAGATATATGCCCTTAAATCCTATTGTATGATGATATGTATGACATTATGTTGTGATTAATAAAGTTGTTTTATTATTATTATCTAAAATAATGGTAACATGAATATTTGGACATTATCATGTAGTCCATGAAATGCATAGTATGTGATTTATGTGATTTAGTCATAGAAGATATAAGTCACAAGTTCTTTGTAAACTCAGAATTTTAGTTCGTAGTCGGTGATGAAATTGGGCATTTCATCTGCAAAGACTATAACATATCAACTAAGATGATTTGTCTTAATCATGGAAGTGGAGACTTCTAATTGTTGATATGTTGATATGTTTTAAGTGTTAAGACATATTGAACTGGACCGCTGTGAGATTTATTATTCTACTAATGACTGTCAAATGATTAATAAATCTCACTACTTCTATTTACATCAACTCTTAAACCTGAAAGAATAATGAACCTGATCATCAGGTGTAGGTTACTTTGATATATCAGGAATGAGATCTAAAGTCATGATCAAAACCTCAGTATGTTGGGCAGCCAAATTTAGTGTTGAAGGAACATACATTCTCAAGATGGAATTCATAATCTCTTAACGGAGATATAAAATATTCCCTTGAGATAAGTTTAATGGATTCGATTATTCAGAGTGTTAGGCCTAACCATTTTAGTAAGGAGTTACTAAAGTATATATTTATGAAATTGGATTTCATAAATATATGATGAATAACTTAAAGGATTAAACTGGGTACTTAAGGATTAAGTTGTAGTAATCTTCAAAGTGGCAGTCAACATTCATGACTTTGTATTACTATGAATATTTTATAAAGGGGTTGTATGTATAATAAAGTTTTGGGATATAATTTATTAATAAGGCCTAGAGTGCAATTGTATTATATAGTGGTATTAAATATACTACGTGATAATTTTGGGCTTGTTAAGAGTTGACAAAAAATCCCAAAACCCATTGGAGCTAGTGTCTTATTTGTTCCCTTTTAGTCCCACTCCAAGCCACATACTAAAACCCAATTGGAATGGCCCAAAAGGCTAGACCAATTAGATAATCAGTTATAAGGAAAGAAACATACAGAATTTTGTAAGAGAATAAAATGGTTTGTATATGAGTGTAAGACACTCACTTGTTCTCCCTTGAACACATACATATAAACTAATTGAGAGACTACACTTCTTGGGCACAAGTGGAATTGGAGTGAAAATTAAAAGTGTTCCCAAGTACTTCTAATATTTGGTTTTGAATTTCACCTCACCAAGGTACACTCTCTTGTTCTTGTATTCTAAAATTTACATAGTACATGTTATCAATTGCAAATGAATTTCACCTCACAGGTGTATTTGTACTTATCATTCAATCGTTGTTAACTCATTAGCCCCGGTTAACAAACGCGAGGGAACTTCATATCATATTTTATCTGAGGACAGAAACCTGCTCCTCGGTTTGATCTCAATCATCAAACAGATGGAAACTTTATATCAAATTAATCTAAGGGTAGAAATCTGCTCCTCGGTTCGATCTCAATCACTAGACAGATGGAAACCTTATATCAAATTAATCTAAGGACAGAAACCTGCTCCTCGATTCGATTTCAATCACTAGACAAGTGAAAACCTTATATCAAATTAATCTAAGAACGAAAACCTGCTCCTCGGTTCGATCTCAATCACCGGACAGGTGGAAACCTTACATCAAATTAGTCTAAGGACAGAAATCTGCTTCTTAGTTCGATCTCAATCACTAGACAAATGGAAACCTTATATCAAATTAATCTAAGGACAAAAACCTGCTCCTCGGTTCAATCTCAATCACCGGACAGGTGGAAACCTTATATCAAATTAATCTAAGGACAGAAACCTGCTCCTAGGTTCGATCTCAATCACCGGACAGGTGGAAACCTTACATCAAATTACTCTAAAGACAGAAACCTGCTTCTCGGTTCGATCTCAATCACCAGGAAGGTGAAAACCTTATCTTATCTAAACATAGAAACCAATGCCCGATTTGATTTTCATAACTAGACAGGTGGAATCCTAATCTCAGATTTTATCTAAGGACAAAAACCTATGCTTGGTCCAATTTTCATCAACGGATAGGTGGAAAACTTACACAGTTATTTCAAGGACAGAAGTCTACTATTGGTTCGATCCTAATCACCGAAGTAATGGAAACCCTACTCAAAATTATTCTAAGGACGGGCACCTATCCCCAGCTTGACCCCATTAGCGTTGAACATAAGGGAACCTTACAATGAAAGTTATGAGAAGTTAACATACACTTTCGCTAAAAACGAGCGCGCACTTTATTCGGCTATAATTGGCAATAAGGCATAAGCCTAGCATTTACCTCCAACTACGAAAGCTATGAGAAGCAATTCGGCAAACAAAGTAACACTTTATTTATAAGTAGATGTCTAATTACCACCTTAAATGACTAACTCAACAAGATAAAGTTAAGTGCAAGTTAAAATTTAAAGAGTATTTTGGCACCACACCCCGGTGACTGTAGGTAATGACCAGATAAAGGAAAATTAAACAACAGAATAGAAAAACAATATTCAATTGGCAAAAATCTTCTTCAAACTTATGCGACTGGATCGGGGGACTGTGACAAAGCAGCATCCTTAGTAGGCTGTGTTGGTGGCTCCTCGATTGGCTGACTGGAGGGGAGTTGCTAGGCTTGTATGTCTACGGCAGCGATGAGGTTACTGGTGACTTCAAGGTCGACCATCTCCACGTGCATATCAATTGCTTGCACCAGCTACCTCATGCTAGGGGTGTCCTCCTCATCAGTGGTAGTGGCTTGACTCTGGATGGAGGGAGGGGGAGCTGGATAGGGAATTTGCTCTGGATTCCTTAGTGGAGAATCCTCAGCTACCTTCATCACTTGCAGGGCCACCAACCACCCCTCCCCGAACCCGTGATGCTGTGCTTGTTGGACGATAGGCTCCACGGAGTTTCCGGTGTCCGCAAAGCCTTCGTTGTACCATTTGTTCTCGCAGGCATCAAGGGCCACTTTAAAGTTTGCGACCTCGTCAGCTTGAGCCAAGTTTAGGCTTTCAGCCTCTGCCAATTTCAGCTTCGTGCCCCCTAATTTGGCTTCCACCTCGATCAGCTTTTTCTCTGCCACCAACCGGCAGACTGTGCCCTCATTTCAGCAGCCTCAGCAGCCTTGCCCTTTTCCTTCCCCGTGGTAGCCACAACATCCTTAAGGCCCTTTTCCTTCACCGTGGCAGCCGCGACATCCTTAAGGGCCTTTTCCCGTTTAGCATCCACGATGAGCTCCTTCAACCTCTCGTTAAGGATGTGGGTCAGTTGCGTGGCCTGCTAATGAAATAGTGGTTAGCATGAAAGCAATGGGAATACATATGCCTCAAAATAAATGGGAAAGTGAGAAGAAGTTACTGCTGTGGTATGCCACTATAACTGCCTGGCCAGTGATTCCTTGGTCCCGTCCAAGAAAAATTGGACATCCTCGGGCAGTAAGAGGTCGTGCACCAAGCTCTGGGCCACCCGCCCCCCTTGGCCCTGGGCCCAAGACCTTATGCTAGCGGATGCTAGTAGAGGCCTGTCGCCGAATTTGAAAGTAGGCTGCCAACTAACCTTGAGCCAGGATGAAGATGCCACGTCGGTGCCAACCTGGGCAGTTGGCCGGGAATCACCCGCTGGCTCCCAAATCGTGATCCTGCTTGATGCCCGGGGAGGGGTCTTCGAAGGGGCATCACTTGGAACCCTGGGTGGCTGATCTCTAACGCGCTACTTCTTTTTAGCATGGCCGATAAGGGGAGGAGGAGGAGTACGGTCCTTGCCCTGAGGCTGCTAAGGTTGAGCCATAGGACGAGTGTCGGGTAAGAACTGGTCAACGGTCATTTTTTGCCTGCTCACCATCTCTGCGTCTTGATCGGCCTCGGCTACTTCTGGCTCGGCAATTCGAGCTTGAGCTTCGGGCTCTTCAACAGGTATGTGGACCTTACGGCTTTGAGATATGCGTTTAGCTGATTGGTCTCTCACCGGTTCAAGGTCCTCTGCGATGGTATATCTGGGGCCGAGGTCCCAAGCTTCGCCGATGGTCAAGAAGGACGGAAGGAAGTTAGCGTGCCGAACATCGATGTATGACAGAAATGCACTGTCCACTAGCAAAGCATGGCTGAATGACTGCCAGATGGAGTACACGGGTTTACAGCCAAGTATTAGATGGGATGCTTGGAGCTGCCCGTCCATGTGCACAAAAATCTCTGATCTAAGTACAAAATTGAGGTCCCTCACATGCACAACTCTAAGATCTGATTTAAATCTTCTTCCTTCTGCAAAAAATCAATAAAAAGACTGGTTAGTACATATGTGAGTAAACCGAGCGTAAGTGTTGAATTTAAAACAAGTAAAGGTACTTAGTACCGACCAACATCACGTGGTGAAAGTGGGCAAGGGAGCTCATCGACAAGCCAATTTCCGCTCACCCGGATGAATTCTCCCGTCAAGTTTCTGTTGGAATCAAGAAGGCATGATATAAGTTGTACCTGCATGTCTCTAGTTTTTAAATAGTAATCAGACTTAATTTTGCCTCACAAACTATACATGAAATTGATGTCGTGATGGTTTAGTTGTAACCCAAATACTTGGTTTAATCTACTAACACAAATCACCACTTGGTAAAAGTTGGGGGGAGTTGGTCAGGACACAGGCCGTAAAACCTAAGGGTACCTATAATGAGAGGGTCCACAGGAAACCTAACCCCACCCTCTAGAATGGCCATCAAAGGGGAAAAGGCTACATTGAACCAGCACGCATTTGGAGGGTAATATCACTCTCGTGACAGTAGGCGATATCAACATCCTCAAGAATACCATAGGTCACTCTAAAACTGGCCAAAGGCACTCTAAGAGCGAAGAGGTAAGAATAACCCATTCTTAAACTCTAAGAGTGAAGGAAAACTGAAAGGAGAAGGAAGAGTAAAGAAGACTCACTGAGGGCTCTAGGAAGTGATGATCTGGGCTGGAGATTTTACGCACAGGAAAACTACGCTCAAGAAATGTGCTCGGCATAGAAGGAACTGAAGAAAAGAGGATGCAAAAAGTGGTGGGGGAAATCAGGAGAAGCTATTTATAGGGATAAAAGCATTTAATGAAGAAGGAGGCGGGAAAACTCTTCTGATCCCTTTTGGTAACCCTTACACGCGTGGGCTCGGTTCTCGAACCGTCAGACGGTTTGCGAACCGTCAGGCCATAATTATTGACAAATGTGACAATTTGGCATAGCGCTCCTTTTAAGAAGGCATTGATGGTCATCCTATTAGGTTGACAGTCGACGATTAAGGTTCTCAGGAAATCACCAACGCCATTCAGATTTTCCTTCATTCATTCCCGGTATCCAGGCACGAATTAAAGGGGGGCTATTGTACGAGGTAAGACCCCGGACCCATTGGACCCTGGACCTAGTCTCGTGGAAATGTACATGACATTGTACGGGGCAAGGCCCTAGGCCCATTGGACCTTGAACCCCAGCCTCGTGGTAAAGTGGGGGACAGGGCCCCAATCCCATTCGGCCATGGGCCTTAGCCTTTCAATACAACACCTGACCCAACCCCTCTTGAATTAATGGCCTCGATCCGAACACACCTCGACACCCAGTTTGAACCAAAAAACCATATTGGGGCTACTATGTTTTGAATGGGGAAAATGAGTCCTTCCTAGGAGTAATATTGCGGGATACAAAGTCCCAGCATCCCGATACTGCCTTAGGGAGTGTTGTTGCCGAACGGCCTTTTGGTGGCAGGAACTAGTTTCGATGTCATTACCACCGTTCCCAACAAAACATCCACTAAGGCCACTTAGAAACATTGGAATTGGACCCCCATTTCCACTAATAATCAAGAATAATCATGACACCTCCACTCATCTCGGGTTATAAATAAGAGAATAGAATGAGAAAATAGGGGTTGGAAGTTCTGGGGAAAGAACGAAGGAGAAAAGAGGGACTAAACCAAGAGAGAAAAAGGAGTGACTCTGTGAGGTAAAGAGAAGAGTTTGAGGAAACAAGAGTGTGTTTGGGTCGCCAAGCATAGAGTCACCCATAGTAGGAAATCCAAAGCCCACCACACAAATAGATTATTATGAGCCCAAGTCAAGGTCGAGCCCTAGAACCATATTTTGGGTACGCACATCGCCTATGTTAATTTTTATAGAAATAATAGTAAATTGGAAAGATTGATACTTGTTTTGGGGTGTGTATATATATATATATATATAAACTAACTTTATCAGAAGTTAGCAAAGGAACTAGGATAGGCAGTGGATTATAAAATGTAACAAAATACAATGTTTGAGTACAACCCAACTTAGCTAGCCTATTCACACAACAATTCGCTTCACAATAGATATGTTTCACAAATATGTTAGAAAATGTCATCAAAAGGTTTCTCCAATCAAATAGAATAGGTTCTAACATAAAATGATTGTATATGATATTGTTAATCATGTAAACAATGCTTTCGCATCAAATTCTACATTGGAGATAAAATCCCCAATAGCATGCTAGGACGAGACCATCTCTTAATGCCTAAAGCTTTACTAAAACACTCTTCTTGAAAGGATTGATGTTAATTCATAGACTGACCTCGGTTAATTAATTCAATTATACAAGTTGATTAATTATGTCAAATTACATGCAAATCACGGAGGCACCAACAAATCATTAAATAAACTAAGTGCAGCAGAAAATAAATTAACACGGTGATTTGTTGACGAATGAGGAAAACCTCTCGTAAGGCAAAAACGGTACCAGATGATTTTCTTGTCACCACTCTCAAGAATCCACTAACTAAGAACAAGCGGTTATAAGTATAAGGAATCTTACCACTACCCTAGACTATCTCATACCAACATATAGTTGAACCTTTACTCTAATCCCTAATTGGATTTGATCTTATAGAGACTTATTCCTTTGCACGGATCCTAGTACATGTCTAACTCCTAGTAATTGATTAGTTGTTGTTGGATGCAAAGTTCTTCACTTCAAAGCACGTTGAAAATCTAGAAGCACTTAGTTACAAAATCCTATGACGCACAAAAACGCAATGGCTTCTCATAGAGTGTATGAGTTCTCTAATTGAGTCTCTATGTCTTTGATGACTTTAAAATAAAACTTTTATATGGTCTAGAGGTTTAGAGAATGAAGCCTTAGCAATCCAAATCATCATGGGCCGAAATTCAGATTTGAGAATTCTAAAATTGCAGAGCTCAATAGATCGAGAAGTGTCAATCTTGTGTCGAGAATCCTTCATTAAGTCTCGATAGATGCTAGTGTCGAGTTTCATTGAATTAGTTTTTCTTCGCTTGTTTCTTGGTTCAATCGTCATGACTTTAATGATACCACTTGTAAAGTAAACTTTGCATACTTCTTAATACATTAAATTCAACTTAGATCTACTCAATTACAAATAAAGTACATTTTGTCAAAAAAATGCCAATATATAGAAAAAATGACCCTAACATTTTTTTTTCCTTTTAGAACTATAATAAATCTATAATATATTAGAAGAAAAAATTTTAAAAATGTCTATTTAAAAAAAACAAAACAAAACAAAAAGGCTTAACAATTAAGAAAACTGACTTTACTTTATGCATTTTGATTTTTACGTCAAAAAAATATGAAATTCTTTAAAAAGAACAAAGAGAGAAAAGGAGCGTGGAAAAAGAATTTGAACTCGCCAGTACACTTTATTAGAAAAAAGAAAAAAGAAAAAAGGAAGTGGTCCCTCATGAGATATACAATTTCCAAAATGATTTTGTCTTCTTGGAATAAACGTAATTGTATGGTACATATTGAACGAATCATTGTACTTTCAAAGTTTCAAGTTTCAACTGCAAACATGACTTAGAAAATTTGACAACCTTGGAAAGTTACACTGTGCTTTCTCAGTAACTAGATTTGGCTGCTAACTTACTAGACAGGGTTTGCCTTTGCCATATAATATTATTGCCCCACTTCAATTGTACGGTGCACCTTACAAATTTTTGGAAACAAATCTCCTTTTCTGCTTCCTTGTGCCATATATAAGATTTGATTTTGTAGGTTTTTTTTTTCTTAAAAAAAATCCGAATTAAACTAACAGGAACATAAGTTTTTAGTTAATACAGTATATATTTTTTAATATTATTATTATCAAATCCAGGAAAAAAATGAGGAAAGATTTTCATATACTGAAGTGGCAAAATGGAGTTTTTAGTGCTTTTCAGTTTCACCTACGTGTAGCAGTATATATATATATATATATATATAGATCTAAACACTAAAAAAACTCAGCATCAATCTCAATATTTCGTCACACTGCACAATTTTAACATTTGAGAGGGCCCTCGCCAGAGAATAATAAAGGAAAAAGGCCCATCGCTCACTCTCCACCTCTCTCTCTCTCTCTCTCTCTCTTCACTCCCCCTCTCTCTCTCTCTCTCTCTCTCTCTCTCTCTCTAAAATCCAAGGCATTACAAATCACAAGGAATGAACAATCTCAAGTAGAGTTATGAGAGAATAGAGATATACCTAGGTGGAGTCAGGAATTTTTGTTTGAGAACCAAGTTACAGCATTAATATATTTATTAAGACAACTCCCACACACATATATATACATGCTTTTTTTATTATATACACACTTTTTTATTTGATTAGTTATATACATACACACACCTAACAACAACAACAAAAAGTTTAGTATTTTCAATCAAAATTATGTTTGATGGCGATTTTTCATAAAATTAATAAAATTTATTTTTACCATTTTTATAGTGAAATTCTTAAAAAGTTTCATTTTCTATACAAATTATCAAATTTTATATTAATGTAAATAAAAAAAACCGTTCAATTGAACTAATGAAATTTTCAAAAACATGAATGGTTCAAAACATAGAGGAACAAGTTAGGTTCAAAACATATTTGAAACTATCTTTCTTTAACCTATTATGTGGCAACTAAAAAGACATTTCATGAGTAACTTCAATGACAAGATTTTTTTAATGAGTCAATAACTTGTTAATCGCCACATAACATGTTGAAACAAATTCAAACATATTTAGTGTCAAACTTTATCAAATATTTAATAAATATAAAAACACATTTTACAATAAAAAATAAAATTGCGAAAAATAAAGTTATGTCTCTATAACTATTAGACCAATTATTTTTTTTTAAGAGCATTATTGAATTAATTCAAATACTTGGGAGGCCAACTCTTATTTTTGTGGTCTAAATTTTGAAAACATTAAAATATATATATTTTAAAATTTTTCAAAAGGGGGGGAGGCCCCCCACCCTTCAAAATAGCTCCACCCATATACCTAATGCTTTCCACGAACAGCATGGTTGGGCCTTTTGCGGCGACTACAACAACGGCGGCTTGGAGTAGTGCTTGATGAATGGTTTTGTCTTGACTGTGGGTTTATGAAGGCGAAGGTGAAGGTGTTTGAGCTATTTTTAAGTTTGTGTCTGTGTTTTGGGTTTTGATTTTGGGGATTTTATTTTGTGGGTTTTGCTTTGTGGCTTTATGTGTGGCTGAGGTAGTGTTTGGGTTTGATGTTATGAAGTTGGAGATGGGATCAATGAAGTTGAAGTTGGTTGTTCTGTATTGGCTGTGTATTTGTGTAGATTAAGTGTTTGATGTTTGGATGGAGCTGGTAGTAAAGTTTTGTGGCGGAGGAGATCACTTCTTGGCCGTTGATGACATTCATCACTCTAGTCTTTCTTTGTAATAGCCTCAATTCTCGTTGTTTTGCAATTAGGAAATCTCTCTCAATCCCTCTTTGCGTAACTCTTCCTTTGTTTATGTGATTTTGAAACAAGATGAGAGACTTTAAGGAGGCTGCTGGAAGGGTGAGAATTGAGAAAGGGAAAGAATAAAAAATAAAAGGGATAATTATAGTAAACCCACCTATGGTATGGCCCGTTTTCATTTTGCCTACCCGTGGTTTAAAACTTTACACTTTGCCCACCTGAAGTTAGTCCTGTTAGCCTTCCGTAACCCTCCTCTCCGTTTGCTGTTAGAAAAACATATTTTTAGGCAAAAACAAATATAAGAAGAATCAAAAAGCTAGAGTTTTTCATTGCTCATGAACTTCAAGGAGAACAAAGTGGAGGAACAACACACCAATCAGATGGCTCAATGAAATTATTTTTAATTTATAACAATATCTACAATTTCACAACAACATAGAAGTTCACATAACAAAGATAAAAAATTTAGTGTTTTTTATTGCTTAAGAACCTCTCATGGAAGTTCTCATAGAAGTTCTCAAAAGAAGAAGAAGAAGAAGAAGAAGAAAGAAATTTATTATAGCCTTAGACTTCATTATACCCAATCTCCAAAACCCATCTCTTTCTTCTTCTTCTTCAAGAACCCACAAAGAAAAAAACCTAGAAAACCCAGTAATGCTTCCTTTCAGATTAAGCGTCGTTGTTTTGTTTCTTCTCGTGTCGCTTCTTTTGCCGCCTTTTTGTCTCTATATACGGTCATTTCCGATGAGACCGAACGACAGTGAAGATGGGCTTGGGCTTGGGCTTGATGGGTTGTCGCGGTTTGCTGAAGCGTCGGACTACCATAATAGAAAAGAGTGCCCACTGATAGATTGTTGGAAATGGATTCAGATCAGGGGAAGCTATTCATAGGTGGGATTTCATGGGAGACCACTAAGGAAAAGCTAAAGGAGTACTTTGAGAACTATGGTGATGTGGTCCAGACTGTGGTCATGAGAGACAAGACCACTGGTAGACCCAGAGGCTTTGGCTTTGTTGTCTTTGTAGATCCTTCCATTCTCGATAGGGTTCTTCAGGACAAGCACACCATTGATGCCAGAATGGTTTGACTCACACCTATAATGGGGTTTTCTTCTTTTTTATTTCCTGGGTTTTTGTTGTCTGGTGGTAATTGTAATGATTCGGCTTCTGGATCTTTTTTGTTTGTTTTTTTTCTTATTGGGTTATTGTGGTTCTGCTTCAATTTTTTTTTTTTTTTTAATGCTTGTTTGTATGGAATTTTGAGTTTTTGGGTATTTTGGAAATCTTATGTTCTTGTTGCGAAATCGTGGTTCTGTTTCATTTATGCTACCATTGATGTTTGTTCTTGGGATTTTGTTGTTTTTGAGTTTAATCATGATGGGGTAATGTGGTTTCTCATTTTATTTTGTTCAATAATGTTGTTTTTGAACTCAAATTATCCTGTGGTTTGCTATTCCTTCACTATGTTCTTATAGAAGTTCTTAAACAATCTAAACAAACAACTTTTTTATTTTTGTTATATTTGTTTTTGCCTAAAAATGTGTTTTTCTAATGGCAAACAGAGAGGTGGGTTACGGAAGGCTAACAGAACTAACCTTAGGTGGGCAAAGTGTAAAGTTTTAAACCACAAGTAGGCAAAGTGAAAATGAGCCATACCACAGTTGGGTTTACTACAATTATCCCAAAATAAAAAGTAGAGCTGTAGTCATCTATTGTGAACTTCTTGGAAGGTGTATATTATTATATTATTATCTATATATATATATATATATAACCGAAACCTCTGACCTCTCCATAATTTTTCACGTCACTCCTTTCACAAACCAAATACTCTTCCTGATATAATTCTGAATCCAAAACACGCAAAGCAAAACCTCTCCTTTTGACAAAACTAAATCCTGCACCTCTCCTTTCGACATTACTCACCAAACGCAGAACTTATACACTCTCTCAATCACAGATCCAAGCTATTTCACAGAAAGCTTGCAAGGGCACGACCGTGGGAGCCAGCGTTTTCAATCTCCGACCTAGCCTCCATATTAGAGCATTCTTTCTCGATATCTCTCAATTAATCTATAAATAAACTCTTTTCATATTGCCTTTAATTAGGTTCTTTTGTCAATTTAAGGATTTCGTCTTTAATTAGGTGTTTTTTTTTTTGTCAATTTAGGGATTTCAATTCCTAACCCCTTTTTCTCTCTATTATTTTTTGTTGAAGTCAGGGAAACACTCAGAAAATCAAATTATACAGGTTTTGTAAGAAAGTGGAGATGTATTGAAGAGCCTCCCAACCTCCAAAATCTGACAATAATCCTATAGGTTTTGCTTTACCTTCAAGTTTTGCTTTATTTTGCTATCTAGGTTTTTTAGCACATCTGATTTAGCTTAGCTTAATCATTTGTTTGATTGAATAATTATTTGGGCACCTAAAACGTCAGCCTTCTTTGTCTCCACTCAATCCCCCTTTTTTTTTTCAAACCTTTTACCTCTTCTGTACAAGTTCATGTCTTTTTTAATCAAATTTTTCAAATTTGTTTAGAAATCTGTCACTATAAACAAATTTAATTAGGACTCTATAACCATTATCTAATAAATAGTTTTTGCGATAATTTTTATTCTTTTTTTTTAATATATATATATATATATATATTCTATGCACCAAACCAATTCACGGTTGTTCAATTTATAATTCTTTTTACATTTGTGTTGTCCATTCCCTACAACAGATTTAAAACAGCAGATTTAAATGAATACCAACAGCAACAGATTTAATTCTTTGTACATTCATTTGCTGTTTTAAAGCAAGTTTCATTCTTAACTTTTGCTCTTCCATTCACTTTTATTTAGATTTAATATTCCTGATTAATTTCTGCTTTTTTATTGCCTTTCTCTTTACTCTTTTCCTCCATTTGAATCAAGGTTAAATGTATGGTATTCGTTTGCCTCTGTACTAAATTTCTGAATTTTTTTTTTAGTGTAGGTTTAACTATTTGTCTATGTACATCTAATTTCTAAATATTGTAGTGTTCTGTTTACGTTTAAAGAACTCATGAAACTCAATTTGAATTGTAACTTATCATGTATAAATAATTTTTTTTGAATTTTAAGTAATTAATAATTGCATTGGTATGCTGTTGAGACACACAATCCAAATAAAATTGTAAAAGAGTCATGAAGGTTGGTTGAATTTTACTCTGTTTTAATGATCATGTTGATTATATGTGTGTTTTACCTATAAACAACTGCATTGTTGTATCTTCTGGAGTTTGATTTTATAGACTTAACTTGAATGTTTTAAAGCTAGAACTCGCATGAGCAAACTATATATATATATATATATATATATATATACTCATATTTAGAAATCTTGCTCCCACCATGATGATTGCTACAAAATATATTTACACACACATAGTGATGATTGCACAAGTATGAAATATATATATATATATATATATATATATATATACACATATATTTTTAAATCAAATTTAACCAAAAACCTAGCCACCGTACTCTCTCTAC